>NW_012123043.1:2542967-2565546 GCF_000951035.1 Colobus angolensis palliatus
TGTGTGTGTGTGTGTGTGTGTGTGTATGTATATATGTATATATATATGTGTGTGGATATATATATATTCATAGCAAATATTTGTTGAGCTTCTGCATGCCACAACCGTGTATCTGAAGGTAAAATAGAAAGCAAAAACAGGCCAGGAGCCGTGGCTCATGCCAGTAATCCCAGCACTTTGGGAGGCAGAGGTGAGTGGATTACTTGAGGTCAGGAGACCAGCCTGGCCAACATGGTAAAACCCCATGTCTACTAAAAATACAAAATTAGCCGGGCATGGTGGTGCACTCCTGTAATCCCAGCTACTCAGGAGGCTGAGGCAGAAGAATCTCTTGAACCAAGGAGACGGAGGTTGCAGTGAGTCAAGATCACACCACTGCCCTCCAGCCTGGGCTGCCCTCCAACCTGGGCAACACAGAGAGACTCTGTCTCAAAAAAAAAACTGAAATATAGCAAGTGACTAAATACAGGAGAGCATTCCAGTAACAGGAAAGTACATGTGCAAAACCCCAATGGCAGGAGGGAGTTAGGTATATTTGAGGGACTGAAATAAGACCAAAACCACAAAACCACTGAAAACCAATAAGATACTGGCTGAAGAGGAAAACAGGGGTCAGAAGTTGCAAGCCTGGCCAGGTGCAGCGGCTCAAGCCAGCAATTCCAGCACTTTGGGAGGCCAAGGCAGGAGTATCACTTGAGTCCAAGAGTTCAAGATCAGCCTGGGCAACATGGCAAAACCCTGACACTACCAAAAATTACAAAAATTAGAGAGGCATGGGGGTGAGCGCCTATAGTCCCACCTACTTGGGAGGCTGAGGTGGGAGGATGGCTTGAGCCTGGGAGGTGGAGGCTGCAGTGAACTGAGATCACACCACTGCAATCCAGCCTGGGTAACAAAGCCACACCCTGACTCAAAATAATAATAATAATAATAAAGTCACTTAAAGGACTTTGATTTGCTGGTTAATATGATCAGATCTGAATTTTGTAAAATCGTTCTGACTGACTCAAGCATCTGCAGTGAGTTACTGTGTTAGTGCAGGCAAGAGCACTAGGAATTTGGTCTAGTGTGGTGCTAGTGAAGATATTGACAAGTGAGTGGATTCAAGAAATACTGGTTTTTAAATTTTTTTTTTTTTTTTTTTTTGTACAGATAGGGATCTTGCTGGGTTACTTAGGCTGGTCTTGAATACCTGGCCTCAAGCAATCTACCCCCTCACAGCCTCCCAAAGTGCTGGGATTACAGTCATGAGCCACCACGTCCCGTGGAGAGAGAATTTAATGATAAACACACTGGAGCTTGATAATGGATAGGATTAGGGAGTGAATGACCGGGCATGGTGGCTCACGCCTGTAATCTCAGCACTTCGGGAGGCCAAGGTGGGTGGATCACCTGAGGTCAGGAGTTCGACACCAGCCTGGCCAACATGGTGAAACCCCATCTCTACCAAAAATACAAAATTAGCCGGGTGTAGTGGTGACCACCTGTAATCCCAGCTACTTGGGAGGCTGAGGCAGAGGAATCACTTGAACGAAAGAGGTGGAGGTTGCAGTGAGCACAAGATCATGCCACTGCACTCTAGCCTGGGTGACAGAGTGAGACTTCATCTTAAAAAAAAAAAAAAAAAGGATTAGGGAGTGAAGGAGGGAAGGTAATTATCTACTGTGCCAGAACGTGAGAGTGGCTTATGAGTTTTATCTTAAACTCAGGAGGCTGAGGTGGGAGGATCACTTGAGCCCAGGCAGTGGAGGCTGCAGTAAGCTGTGACTGTGCCACTCTACTACATCCTGGGCAACAGAGTGAGATTCTGTCTCAGTTATAAAATATATATACTACTCTGTTTAAAATATATGAGAGATTTGTGTAATACCTAAATGAATGATGTTAGGCTTCACCATTAGGGTTTGTTAAGAAATAAAAATTGAAAGTAAATTTAATTTAAATGTTAAAATGACATAGTGTTTGTAAAGTTCTTAGTTCAGTAGCTGACACAAATATTCATTTCCTTCCTTTTCTGCTGTATACAAGTAATACTAAAGGCTAAGGCTATTAGAAGATTATGTGGGTTGGGCAAGGCGGCTCACACCTATAATCCCAGCACTTTGGGAGGCCAAAGTGGGAGGATCACTTGAGGCCAGGAGTTTGAGACCAGCCTGGGCAACGTAAGTGAGACCCTGTCTCTAAAAAAAAGAAAAAGAAAAGAAATGAAAGGTTATGTGCAATGATGTTGGGTGTTCTGCTTTATCAGTATTTGTTTTAATCACATAAATCAAATACATTCTACTTTCAGTTACTTCCAATCTATGTCACCTCTTCCATGTTCTTTTAGCACTTATACACCTCTATTATAATAGTATGATTCAATTAAGATAGAGATAATAGGCAACCAAATATTTTACAAAACACTATTCAGTAGTTTTGGTTATAATATTTTTGTAGAAAGATATTCAGGGTACAATTTAAGCATATACACACATTATGGATGAGCAAATAGATGCATGAAGAATGTAACTTGTTTAAGCTAAAGAATACAACCAAAAGGAGTAGCAAATAAGATCTTTTCTTTCTAAAAGTTTGCCATAGCTGAAACGCAACAGGAATCAGCATGCCACTTGACATTATGAATGCATTCCATCAGGTGCCCAGGCATATGAAAATTGGGGTTCCTGCTTTATTCATAAGTTGGACATCAACTAACATTGCTCTGCAGCAAATTCCTCTACACAAGGAATCTAAGTCCTTCCAAAATGTCCTAATAAGAAAATAAAATAAGTAGAATTAAAGCTGTACTAGGCTAGGGCATATTTATATTACTGACAACTATAGATTATTCAGTAATACCTCTCAGTGCACCAGTAAGCAGAGAGCATGGAGAGCTAATAAAAGTAATGAAGTCTTCGTAGTACATGAACTCACTGGTATTAAATCTCTTCTGAGAAATGGGATGAGCCTGCCAAGTTTGTTGGGAGGAAGTTTGAATGTGTAGGCTGTTGAAGTGAAAATAAGTAGGGCCATACGGCAATGGTGGCTGAGAGAGATAATGGGTGTTAATGTCCGAAAACTGAGTGCCTTACCTAGCCTTCAACTTTATTAGGAAGCAACAGTGACATAAAGCTGGGTAGGGTTTATCGTGTTTGTACTTCTCAGCGAAATCTACAGATAAAAATCATAGTTTTATAATAATCCAAAGCTTGAGTGTATCATGTGTCTATCAATATTGAGGAGCCAATAGAGGTATAGCCACATAACATAAGCGTCGTATTTTTCATGTGATGACTGACTGTTTAAGGAGAGGAAAGCCTATTGAAGCATCCCAGTTATTCAGAAACCCTGAAAGGCCATGATGATGTTGAGGTCTATAGAAAGTGCTACTTAAGCCGGGCGCGGTTGCTCACGCCTGTAATCCCAGCACTTTGGGAGGCCGAGGTGAGTGGATCACAAGGTTAGGAGTTTGAGACCAGCCTGGCCAGTACAATGAAACTCCACCTCTACTAAAAATACTTGAAAAAAAAAAAAATCTGGGCGTGGTGGCGTGCTCCTGTAGTCCCAGCTACTTGGAAAGCTGAGGCAAAAGAATAGGTTGAACCCGGGAGGTGGAGGTTGCAGTGAGCCGAGATCGCGCCACTGCACTCCAGCCTGGATGACAAAGCAAGACACCATCTCAAAAAAAAAGAAAGTGCTACTCAGGTTGTGGGTCAGTCAAGGATTAAGCAGACAACACAGCATGCCAGTGCAGTCTCCTGAGGTAGTAACAGTGGGGCACATCTATCACCCCTGGGACTAAAGGGTCAAGGGAAGGGAAATGTTACTGGACTCTGCAGACAGAAAAGGTTGTGCAGAAAAGATCATGCTACAGGAACTGTAACCTTCAGAAGAGGGACAAAGTCAGCTGCAGCCACTCTGCAGGGAGGGAGAGGGAGGAGTAATGCCCCAACCTCTCTTCCCTCTGCTCTCCAGCAGGGGCCGCCTATTGACTGAACCCAACCAAAAGCCAGTGGACAGGGGAGTCCTGGGAAATGGTCTCGGGGAACTGAGCAGGGTGGATGGAGTAGGGAGGATAAAGATCTGAAGGGGCAAATGGAAGATATCCCTACTGTCTCCCTAGTTTTGCGTATGTAATTATTTTATTAATAATTCCCTATATTATTTGCTTGGTTTTCTCTCCAGGAGGAACAGTTTCAACATAAGAGTGGGTGAAGGACATTAAGCCTCAATAATCAACTTCCTTAAGCATTTCCAGGTAACATAATCTCTTGCTTCCCTACCAAAAAAAAAATCAAAAATTCTCACTTAAATCCCCGGGAGATATTTGTTTTCCTCCTACAAAGAATGCCTGTTGTTGAGTGATGACGTTTCTTTAAAGAGAATAATTAAAGCTCTCTTTTTTTTTCCTTTTACGAATCAGGTGAGCAATGTACTCACTCTGAACAATGACAGTGTTTTGGCTGCTTGTGAACCCTGGAAATATTGATCAGTTAAAAATATTCGGACTCTTGCATCTCTTGAATTTGCTTACTGCAGCCCTTCTTCCTGGTCGGCCAGGAGAGCACCAGCAATTTTATCATGATAAATTACCCTCCCCGGTAGGTCACTCTTTTTTACCTAAAGTCACAATTTGCTCCTTCCGTTAGGTCATAACCTGATTTTTTTCAGGGTGACAGATTTATTGCTTGCTTTGTGCTCCAAAAAACAAATCACCAACATTGCTCAAAATATAGTCCTGTCACAATAACTTTGGATATTTCCCAATGGGAATGAGGCTCAGCATGTGTATTCCAGTTTGAACATGGTAGAGTAGGCATTCCCACGTTTCTCTGGATTGAAGCTGGGGGACAGTACTTAGGGTTAAGTCGTGCTGCCAGTTTAAGGAATTGATGAGCAAGTATTAATATTTGTTGACATAGTCTCAGGGGATCTTTTCTACTTTTTAGGAAACTCAAAAAGCCAACCAAACAGCTATTCTAATCTCCAAAGCAAGCCTTTCTCATGGCTGGGATACTTTCCTTGGCCATTACGAAAGCGTAAATCCCCTGTAAATGTCCCTAAAACCTGAGAATGAAGCTGTGATGTCTTAGTGGTTCAGTAAGATCATGTCGCAGAGCTCTCACAGTGTAATGTGGACTAAAGTTATGAACAACAAACAATTGCAGGCCTGGTCCATAAGAAGAAACCTACACTCGGTCCTCCATGCTTCCTTCATCAACCTGCCTGCTGAGTGTGCTGCAAGTCTCCAACCCGCACCCAGTCCAACTCCTGCACCGCACACTTCCAAATGCAGTTATTCCAAAGAAAGTCCCAGCTCTGTCCACACTGGGGCCCCTAATCTCAGCTGAGTCCTTAACACAGGCCAGCATTCTAAGGTCTATTCCTAGTCAACTGGCCATTCCTTCTTTAACCTAAACTCATCCTCCTCCCCAGAGAACTAATCCTCTCCTGATCTCAGTCAACAGCACCACAATCATCAGAAAAATCCTTTAGACCCTTCCCCCTCCCTGACTCATCCACCTGAAAAGTTACATCTCCTAAATATGCCCCAGATCCTTAAGGGTGTGGTGTGATCCTACAGTGGAATACCATTCAATGGTTTAAAAAACCACTAACAATAAATGAGTAAAAAATGGCTACAAGTTTCATTATAGATAAGCCTCAATAACATAATATTGAATGAGAAAAGTCACAAATAAATATATATTGTATGGCCAGGAGCAGTGGCTCATGCCTGTAATCCCAGCACTTCAGGAGGCCGAAGTAGGCGGATCACTTAAGGTCAGGAGTTTGAGACCAGCCTGGCTAACATAGTGAAACCCCATCTCTACTAAAAATACAAAAATTAGACTGGTTTGGTGGCAGGTGCCTGTAATCCCAGCTACTCAGGAGGCTGAGGCAGGAGAATTGCTTGAAGCTGGGAAAGGGAAGTTGCAGTGAGCTGAGATCACTCTAGCCTGGGTGACAGAGCCAGACTCTGTCTCAAAAAAAAAAAAAAAAAATGCATATAGTATGATTCTGCCCATATATAGTGTGAAAACAGGAAAAATAAAGCAGTATTTCACCTGTCATGAATGGCATTCTATGGTAGGTTGTATGACAAGGCCAAATATAGGTGGCCATTATCTATATGTTAGGGACTGAATGTTTGTGTCCCCCAAAAATTGGTATGTTGAAACCTAATTCCCAATGTGATGGTATTTGGACAAGGTGGAGCCTTTGGAAGGTGATCAGGTCATGAGGGTGGAGCCCTCATGAATGGGATTAGTGCCCTTCAAAGAAGTGGCCAGTGAGCTTACTTTCTTTCTGACAGATGATGATTCAATGAGAAGGCAGTAGTCTAAAACCAACTATGCTGACATCTTGATCTGGGACTTCTAGGCTCCAGAGTGTAAGAAATAAATTTCCATTGTTTATAAGATATCCAGTTTATGGAACTTTGTTATAGCAGTTCCAAATGACTGAGAAAATACCACTTCTTCTCTATATTATTACTGTTTTCTTAAAAATAGAAACCACCTGGTTGCAGTGAGCCAAGATTGTGCCACTACACTCCAGCCTGGGAGACACAGCAAGACTCTGTCTAGGGAAAAAAAAAATGATAATAAGAAATAGAACCTACCTAGATGGCAGACACTAGTATCTACACAGGTAGATGAATGGAACACAGAAAACCTGGTCAAACTCCTTTATTTGATGTCATAAAAATTAAAAACCTCCCCAAAGTTATTACTTTACATTCGAAATGAATTAAATGTAATGTTATGGTGTAGATATACATAACTCAAGTGATTGGTACTCTCAGGCTCATTCTAGAGCATGCTTTCTGCATCATCTTTGTAAGCATTTATTAAACTCCTACTGTGTGTCAGGCGCTGTGCTAGATCTAATAATACAAATATAATAGAACCAATAAACTTTCCATTTTCAGGGGATTCACTGTCCACTGGAAAGGGGACAAGGAGAGGACAACAAACATTTAAAAATTACAAGCCCAAGAAGAAAGTGCTATACTATAATGGAGGTGCTATAATAGAGCTTCTGTGGGAAAAGAAACAAGCAAGCCAAAAAAAACACTTAATTCTTCCCGGAAGTAAATCTGGGAAGGCTTCACTGGGAGGATTAGTTTTGCTTTGTTTCTGTTTGGGGTTTCTTTTTGGTTTTTTTGTTTGTTTGTTTGTTGGTTGGTTGGTTGGTTTTTTGCAGATGAAGATGAATTCACAGGTAGGAAGAAGTGGAGGGATACTTTCTAGGAAGAGAGTGCAGAAGCATGCGAAGGAAAACCAGCAAAACACATTTGGGAAATGAAAACATGAGAGAATCTGGCTAGGTGCAGTGGCTCACACCTGTAATCCCAGCATTTTGGGAGGCCGAGGCAGACAGATTGCTTGAGGCCAGGAGTTTGAGACTTGCCTGGGCAACGTGGCAAAACCTCATCTCTACTGAAAAAATTGGCTGGGCATGGTGGCACATGCCTGTAATCCCAGCTACTCAAGAGGCTAAGGTAGAGGATGGCTTGAACCCAGGAAGTGAAGGTTGCAGTGAGCAGCGATCCCACCACTACATTCTAGCCTGGGTGACAGAGCGAGACCCTGTGACACAAAAAAGAAAAGAAAATATAGGAGAATGAGGCCAGCCGCGGTGACTCATACCTGTAATCCCAGCACTTTGGAAGACTGAGGCAAGCAGATGACTTGAGGCCAGGGTTAGAGACCAGCCTGGCCAACATGGAGAATTCTTGTCTCTACTAAAAGTACAGAAATTAGCTGCACGTGGTGGCAGGTGCCCGTAATCTCAGCTCGGGAGGCTGAAGCACAAGAATTGTTTGAACCTGGGAGGCAGAGATTGCAGTGAGCCGAGATCGCACCGCTGCACTCTAGCCTGGGCGACTGTCTCAAAAAAAAAAAAGAAAGAAAGAAAAAAAAAAAAAGAAAATATAGGAGAATGAAATCAGAATATGAAGGCTATAATATGACATGTCCTTTGATATTGCAGACCATCGATCTGCTAACTACAACCAGTTTTATAAATAAAGCTTTACTAGAACACAGCCATGCCATTTGTTTACATATTGCCTATGGTGCTTTCACACGACAATGACATAGCTGAGTAGTTACAGTAAAGACCCTTGACCACAAAGCCCAGTATATTTACCATCTGGTCCTTTACAGAAAAAGTTTGCCAACCCTTGAAATAATGCAGAACAACATAATGGTTGTAAGAGAGAGTACAAAGGCATAAATCCCTGTTCGCCCTGTTTTCCCTACACTATGCCATTCATTCATGATGTCAAACATATCATACATATTTGGGCAACTTCTATCCATTAAAAAAGATTACCTCATTTCTGCAGAAAAATATGGTTTCTTCACGAGAGTTACTTGAGATTTTCAAGGATCTTTCCATTTAAGTCCTGAATGATAAACACAAGGGTTTTTCTTTGTTTGTTTATTTAAAGTAGAGGCAGAAGTCTCCCTATGTTACCCAGGCTGATAGGCATCAGTCACCACATCCAAGCCACAAGTTGGTCTTAACTACCTTTTTTTTTTTTTTTTTTTTTTTTTGAGATAGGGTCTCTGTCACCCAGGCTGGAACTCAGTGGCCTGATTACTGCTCACTGCAGCCTCGAACTCCCCAGGCTCAGGTGATCCTCCCATCTCAGCCTCCCAAGCAGCTGGGACTAGAGGCATGTGCCACTAAGCCCACTTAATTGCAACTTTTTGTAGAGACAGGGTTTTGTCACTTTGCCCAGGTTGGTCTTGAACTCCTGGACTCAAGCAATCTGCCCACCACAGCCTCCCAAAGTGCTGGGATTATGGTAATGAGTCACTGCGCCCTGCCTAATTATCTTCATTCTTAATCTGACTGGGGCCTCTGTGGATTCTAAATATTTGAAGTCTGTTTATTTCAAATAAATCCAACTTTGGTCTTTAGCTCAATATCAGTTAACAGTAAATAAGAAATATTTTAAAACACAGTATTCTCTGGACATAAAAAATATCCTATTTTGCTACCCAAAGCTTATTCCAAAGTTCTTATAATAATTGTTAAAAGCCAAAAGACCAGGCTAGATGTGGTGGCTCACATCTGTAATCCCAGCACTTTGGGAAGCTGAGGCAGGAGGAATGTTTGAGTCCAGGAGTCAAAGAACAGCCTGGGCAACACAGCGAGACCCTATCTCAACAAATAAATTTTTAAAAATTAGCCAGGTATGGTGGTGCATGACTGTGATCCCAGCTACTCAGGAGGCTGAAGTAGAAAGGATCACTTGAGCCCAGGAGGTTGAGGCTTCAGTGAGCCATGTTCGTGCCATTGCACTCCAGCCTGGGTGACAGAGCAAGATCCCGTCTCAAAAAAATAAACAAAAACTAAAAGACCAATTGGCAGAAACAAGTATTTAAATTATCATGTATAACAATCCTTTTATAGTTCATTTCTTTTTTAAATTATTTTTTGTCTCTTTTCCTTTTGTAGTTTGTGTGTTGAGTATTTACACACATGTGTGAGCTGTGCCTCCCTCAAACCTTGTTACAATGTCAATGTATTTATTTATCACCTCAGACAGGTGTCTGACACCTGTCTGAGGTGATAAATAAATAAATAAATTCTCAACCAGGCGAGGTGGCTCACGCCTGTAATTCCAGAACTTGGGGAAGCTGAGGCTGGTGGATCACCTGAGGTCAGGAGTTTTAAGAGCAGCCTGGCCAGCATGGTGAAACCCCGTCTCTACTAAAAATACAAAAAACTCAGCTGGGCATAGTGGCAGGCACCTGTAATCCCAGCTACTTGGGAGGCTGAGGCAAGAGAAGTACTTAAACCCAGGAGACAGAGGTTGCAGTGAGCCAAGAGCATGCTGTTGCACTCCAGCCTGGGTGACAGAGTGAGACTCTGTCTCAAATAAAGAAATAAATAAATAAATAATCACTTATTGTTCCAATTCAATACATAATTGAATAATAATAGCTAATATTAAATAAGTATCTGTGTGCCAAGTCCTGAGCAAAGCACTTTATGTAGCTTATTTTATGTTAATCCTCACAGTAACCCTATGTGGTAGGTCTTATTAGTATTCCCATTTTTCATAGTCTGTCTGCACTAGGGCTTATGTATTCAGATCAATAAACATTTCTGGTGCACCTGTTATGTGCAAGGCACTGTCCTAGGCATTTTGGAGGCTGTAAAGATTGCAACACAAGTGATGATATCACAAGACAGTAAAGAGCTATGAGATATCACAGGAGAAATACAATTGCCTTGGTAGCTCCAAGACAGGAATGACCACATCTCTACGGGAATCCAGAAAGGCTTCACTGATCAGATGTTAATATCCTGGGGTTTTAAAACCAAGGAAGCATCTCTCCTTTCTTCTCTCTCCATGCAAACCACAGGGCTCTGCCACTGGCCTTTAACAGAGGCACCGCTACTGCAGAATGCTGCCCACACAACTCCATCTGGATTTTTGGCACATGATTGTGAATCTCTATTTGTCCAAGACATCACTCTTTGTGACTCTGATTTTGTATTTCGATTCTACTTCTTGGTGGTGTTGCCTACTCATGAATTGGTTCCTGACCATGGTCCATTCCAACCTCAGCCTGTCTACATCTCCTGGAAAGAACTGATAGGATTCAGCAGATCATGTCTATATAGCTATTCAAGTTCTTCAAAGCATCTTCCTACCTAAAGAAAGATATGAAGATTTTCAAGTGTATCATCATGTCACTGAAACCAATTATTAAAAAGTATACATAGCAAGAAATATTGGATTGTATTTGGCAGTGGTTGTGAAGATGCAAAGTATTTGGGGGAAATATCTGGGGCACATAAAAACATGCCTGACTCCAACCCACTTGTATTTTTTCAATTTACATTTTGTAGATGAACTGTAATAACATGCCATCAAAAAAGAAATACTCAAGGCCGAGTATGGTGGCTCACGCGGTAATCTCAGCACTTTGGGAGACCAACGTGGGTGGATCATCTGAGGTCAGGAGTTCGAGACCAGCCTGGCCAACATAGTGAAACCCCACCTCTGAAAAAAATACAAAAATTAGCTAGGCAATAGTGGCACACACCTGTAATCCCAGCCACTGAGGAGGCTGAGGCAGGAGACTCGCTTGAGCCTGGGAGGCAGAGATTGTAGCGAGCAGGATCATGCCACTGCACTCCAATCCGGGTGACAGAATGAAACCCTGTCTCAAAAGAAAAAAAAACATTTTCACAGGAATCAGCAGAATTTTCCAAGGTCCCATCCAAACCACTCTGTACATATGCATAATCTGAGTATCAGAATTCCCTTTCTTCTGTTGATCACCCTTTTGTTTTGTTGAGACAGAAACTCTGTTGCCTAAGCTGGAATGCAGTGGCATGATCTTGGCTTTCTGCAACCTCTGCCTCCTGGGTTCAAGTGATTCCGGTGCCTCAGCCTTTTGAGTAGCTGGGATTACAGGAACATGCCACTACATCTGGCTAATTTTTGTATTTTTAGTAGAGATGGGGTTTCACTATGTTGGGCAGGCTGGTCTTGAACTTCTGGGCTCAAGTGAACCTCCTGCCTCAGTCTCCCAAAGTGCTGGGATTATAGGCATGAGCCACCTTGCCCCGCCTGGTCACTGTTTTCTTTTTGTGGCCATTAGAAGCTACCAATGAGACAACTCAGAGGATGTCATGTTCAGAGAGCTAATTAGAATGAACTTTGCTACTCTTTGACTTACTTGAAGAAGCCTACCTTGGGCAAGAAGTTTCAGAGAATGGGAAATTATTCCATGAGCAACAGGTCAGAGTTTCCTCTCTAACTCCATTTATGTCTCTTCTTGGGCATGATCAACTCACTTAGGGAGACGGTGTGGTCTAATGGAGCAATCAGTAAACTCAAAATAGAAAGATTTGAGACCAGGTTAACCATTAAATTATCGTAAGGCTCACCTCAGTTAATCCTGCAGTTTCTTCCTCTGTAAAATGGGTGGGAGTAAGGCACATGATCTCTGAGATTCCCTTGTGGTTTTAACATTCTCTGACTAGGTTGCTTTGCATTCTAGACATGCTCATTCTCTTTTTTTTTTTTTTTCTCGAGATGGAGTTTTGCTCTTGTCACCCAGGCTGGAGTGCAATGGCATGATCTTGGTTCACTGCAAACTCCACCTCCTGGGTTCAAGTGATTCTCCTGCCTCAGCCTCCTGAGTAGCTGGGATTACAGGTGCCCGCCACCACGCCTGGCAATATTTTTTTTTCTTTTGTATTTTTGGTGGAGAAGGGGTTTCACCATATTGGCCAGGCTGCTCTCGAACTCCTGATTTCATATGATCCGCCGCCTCAGCCTTGTAAAGTGCTGGGATTACAGGCGTGAGCCACTGCCCCACGCGAGACATGCTTATTCTCTTATGCTACCCCTCAGGTTGGCTTCCCTCTGTACAATGGAAGAAATTCTTAGAAATGGCAGAAGTTAGATTTTAGGCCAAAATCTTTAGTAAAGATTAGATTTTTCTCTCTGTGGACTAAGATAAGACAAGCACTACCTCTCAGTTTGACGGGGACAAATTGACTTTCTCCATGATGACCTCAAATCAAACTCATAATGTGCTTATCTGGTGCCAGATAATGACGCCTACTGCAAGCTGCCCAAGCCCCTCCTTGTTTATTCACAGGTTACTTTCCTAAATGAGGCCTTCCGGCCACCCTATCTAACTATACATGCCCCAGAGGCCCTAGCCTCACCTCGGCTTTATTTTTCCCTTGAACACTTGTAATCATGTAACATATGATATATTTTACTTTTTATTTATTTATTTTTTTAGATGGAGTTTTGCTCTTGTTGCCCAGGCTGGAGTGCAATGGCGCGATCTCGGCTCACCGCAACCTCCGTCTCCCAGGTTCAAGTGATTTTCCTGCCTCAGCCTTCCAAGTAGCCAGGATTACAGGCATGCGCCACCATGCCCGGCTAATTCTGTATTTTTTTAGTACAGAGAGGGTAGGGTTTCACCATGTTGGTCAGGCTGGTCTGACTCCTGACCTCAAGTGATCCATCCGCCTTGGCCTCCCAAAGTGCTGGAATTACAGGCATGAGCCACCGTGCTGGGCCAATAATTGCTATTTTTAAGAGTAGAATGTAAGCCGGGCACGGTGGCTCACATCTGTAATCCCAGCAGTTTGGGAGTCCAAGGCAAGCGGATCGTCTGAGGTAGGGAGTTCGAGACCAGCCTTACCAACATGGAGAAATCCAATCTCTGCTAAAAATACAAAAATAGCCAGGCGAGGTGGCACATGCCTGTAATCCCAGCTATGCGGGAGTCTGAGACAGGAGAATCACTTGAACCTGAGAGGCAGAAGTTGTGGTGAGCTGAGTTAGTGCCATTGTACTCTAGCCTGGGCAACAAGTGCAAAAATCCATCTCAAAAAAATAAAATAAAATAAAAATAAAAATAATAGCACATATTAGGCTATCTGGCTTCATATCCACTTAGCCTCATCCCAACTGACACTATATTTTATCTTTTTTTGTGAGATAGTCTTGCTCTGTCTTGCCCAGGCTGAAGGGCAGCGGTGCAATCTCGGCTCACTGCAGCCTCCACCTCCTGGGTTCAAGTGATTCTCCTGTCTCAGCCTCTCAAGCAGCTGGGATTCCAGGTGTGTACCACCACACCTGACTAATCTTGTATTTTTAGTAGAGATGGGGTTCTACCATTGTTGGCCAGGCTGGTCTTGAACTCCTGACCTCAAGTGATCCACCTGCCTTGGCCTCCGAAAGTGCTGGGATTACAGGCTTGAGCCAGCATGCCTGGCCTTATTTTTCCTTTTTATAGAAACAGGCTCTCACTATGTTGCCCAGGCTGCTCTCCTGGGCTCCTGGGCTCAAGTGATCCTCCTGACTCAGCCTTCCAAGTAGCTGGGACTACACATGGGTGTCACTATGCCTGACTCTAAGTGTCACTATTCTAGTCCAAGCTGACATCCTCTCTTTGTTACCTGACATTTTGCCACAGTTCCTTTTTTTTTTTTTTTTTTTTTTTTTGAGACGGAGTCTGGCTCTGTCGCCCAGGCTGGAGTGCAGTGGCCGGATCTCAGCTCACTGCAAGCTCCGCCTCCCGGGTTTACGCCATTCTCCTGCCTCAGCCTCCCGAGTAGCTGGGACTACAGGCGCCCGCCACCTCGCCCGGCTAGTTTTTTGTATTTTTAGTAGAGACGGGGTTTCACCGTGTTAGCCAGGATGGTCTCGATCTCCTGACCTCGTGATCCGCCCGTCTCGGCCTCCCAAAGTGCTGGGATTACAGGCTTGAGCCACCGCGCCCGGACCACAGTTTCTTAACTACTCTCCTTTCTTCCTTACCTCCTCACAATCTATTCTCTATATTGCATCCAGAATGGTTTTTCTAAATCATAGATACAATTTAAACTTTTTTAAATGGGCTTCCTGATTCCTTGTTGTCTTAAGGATAAAGATCAAATTTTTGGCCGGACGCAGTGGCTCACACCTGTAACAGTGTGAGTCAACACTTTGGCAGGCCAAGGTGGGCAGATGACCTGAGGTTAAGAATTTGAGACCAGCCTGGCCTACATGGTGAAACTCAGTCTCTACTAAAATACAAAAACTAGCTGGGCATGATGGTGGGCACCTGTAATCCCAGCTACTCGGGAGGATGAGGCAGGAGAATCGCTTGGACCCAGGAGGCAGAGGTTGCAGTGAGCCGAGATGGCACCACTGTACTCCAGCCCAGGCGACAGAGCAAGACTCCTCTCAAAACAAACAAACAAAAAGTACAAAAAATTTACTGGGGGCCAGGCACAGTGACTCACACCTGTAATCCCAGCACTTTGGAAGGCGGGTGATCCCCTTGAGGCCAGGAGTTCAAGACCAGCCTGGCCAACAGGGTGAAACCTCATCTCTACTAAAAATACAAAAATTAGCCCAGTGTGGTGGCGTGCACCTGTAATCCCAGCTACTCAGGAGGCTAAGGCATGAGAATCCCTTGATCTGGGAGACAGAGGTTGTAGTGAGCCGAGATTGTGCCACTGTACTCCAGCC
The DNA here is from genome assembly GCF_000951035.1 of Colobus angolensis palliatus. Classification (NCBI taxonomy): domain Eukaryota; kingdom Metazoa; phylum Chordata; class Mammalia; order Primates; family Cercopithecidae; genus Colobus; species Colobus angolensis. The sequence goes on from NW_012123043.1 coordinate 2,557,972, forward strand.
TGGGGACAGAGGGTCAATAAATAAATAAGTAAATAAATGTACTGGAGACTAACACCTGTGAAGAAAATGGGGGAAAAGCCAGATAGAGAGAAGGAGATGTCAGGCTGAGATGTGCACCTGACATTGTCTCTGCCAGCTCATCAGGGAGAATGAAGCAAAGAAGGCCCATTAAAGGAACTCCACTTTGGGCAAGATCACTGGACTGCATAGGCCTTGTTTAGTCATTGTCTGGAAACCACTCCAAAAGTTTGACCTCAGCTCCAAAGCTGAGGCTGACTCAGGCCAAGCCCACCACTGGAGCTGTCAGGGAATGGAACTCCACCCCTGGAAGCTGTCTGACCAGCCTTTTCTTGAAGGTATATCTGAGCAGCACCTGTCAGAGTCTATCACACAAATGAAGCTATACAGAAGGGTTTGCCTGGGGCTTTGAAAGCAGTATCAAAAGATGGGTTCCAAAACTAGTTTGAGCACTGACAGCATCATTGCATTAAGTATGTTTCTCCCAAGGTAACCATTTTTGAGGAAAGGGTACTTATTTGAATACATTGGCCTGGCCCATTTGATTTTCAAAAATTACATCATATTACTTTAGAATCATTACTGCTACATGTACAAGATGTTGAATTATTTTTTCATTTTATCAACAGATATCAATTTATTCGAATTCCTGGATTTTTGACCTAATATTTATGAGGCTTATAAGGTCTTTTGCTTTTTTTCTTCTTTTTAGTTGTTTCTGCACAGAAATTTTTAAAAACTTGCATAAATATAGGAATAGGTAAATTTTTATCATAATATGCTAATACAATCTAATTTGAATTCATGCCAACCAAACTGTGTAAAACATAGATTCTTTAATGGTAATAGTTTGATAAACAAGTAAAATAAAGTGGCTGGGCATGGTGGCTCACGCCTGTAATCCCAGCACTTTGGGAGGCCTAGGAGAGTGGATCACCTGAGGTCAGTTTAAGACCAGGCTGGCCAACATGATGAAATCCTGCACTGTCTCTACTAAAAACACAAAAATTAACTGGGTGTGGTGGTGCATGCCTGTAGCTCCAGCTGCTCAGGAGACTGAGGCAGGATAATCGCTTGAACCCAGGATGCAGAGGTTGCAGTAAGCGGAGATTGTGCCATTGCACTCCAGCCTGGGCAAGAAAGCAAGCCTCTATCTCAAAAAAAAAAAAAAAAAAAAAGTCACTAGAAAATCCAAGCATTTTTGTTTTGGCAGTTTACGTATATATTCGACTTGGTAACTGAAAATGTAAAAATAAGGGTTAGCTAGGCATGGAGGCTCACACCTGTAATCCTAACACTTTGGGAGACCAAGGCAGGAGGATAGCTTAGGCCCAGGAGTTCAAGGCTGCAGTGAGCTAGGATTGCACTGCTGCCTCGGTGACAAGTGCAAGACCTTATCTCTGTTTGTTTGTTTGTTGCTTATTTTTGGTTTTTTGTTTTATTTTAAAAAGCCAATAACATCTAAAATAAGTTTTTCTAAATTTTTGGAAACTGTAGGTAATAGAAATAACCACAAATACTTCAGAAAATCAATATTCTTTTTATTTATTTATTTTGAGATGGAGTCTCACTCTGTTGCCAGGCTGGAGAGCAGTGGTGCGATCTCGGCTCACCGCAACCGGGTTCAAGCCATTCTCTCACCTCAGCCTCCCGGGTAGCTGGGACTAGCGCGCTACCACACCCAGCTAACTTTTGTATTTTTAGTAGAGACATGATTTCACCGTGTTGGCCAAAATGGTCTCGATCTTTTGACTTCGTGATCTACCCACCTCGGCCTCCCAAAGTGCTGGGATTATAGGCGTGAGCCACTGCGCCTGGCAGAAAATCAATATTCTAAGTAAGTTGTTTAATGGGGCCTACATTAGAAGATTCCATTTTAAACATTTTGTGTGGAAACACTATGTTCATATTAAGTTGGCAGTTTCACTAACCTTTAAAATTTATATAGCAAAATAGTTTAACTATTGCCAGAATTTTATTTCCACATCATTAAGTATTTTGCAGTTTCCCTCCTAAGTTAATTATCTTTGTAATTTGTTTAGTATTTTTTTTTTTTTTAATTCTTGGCTTTTTCTACACCCTATACACATTCTCAAACCTCTTTTTGCTTTTTAATTGAGACAGGGTCTTGCTCTGTCACCCAGGCTAGAGCACAGTGGTGCAACCATGACTCACTCATGATGTCAGCATCCCAGGCTCAAGCAAACCTCCCAAGCAGCTGGGACTACAGGTCCATGCTACCATGCCCAGCTAATTGCTTTTATTTTTTGTAGAGACAAGGTCTCATTATGTCGCCCAGGCTGGTCTCAAGCAATCCTCCTGCTTCAGCCTCCCAAAGTGTTGGGATTACAGGTGTGAGCCACTGCACCAGGTCTCAAATTTATTTCTAAAAGAATAGATTCTACATCTTCCCTCACAAGGAAAGGGTTCTGTGGCTTGTCTATATTTGTCTTGGTTGGTTTGTTTTTTTGTAGAGATAGGGTCTCACTATGTTGACCAGGCTGGTCTTGAACTCCTGAGCTCAAGAGATCCTTCTGCTTCAGCCTCCCAGAGTGCCAGGATTACAGGCATGAGCCACTACACCTGTAATCCATCTACATTTGGAAAAGAAAAATTGTCCAGGGGAGATGAGCAAAATTGATTAAACCAAACAAGCATGTGCTGAACCTGACTCTATACAGAACTCTGAGGTATGGAATACCTGGATGCACAGACTAGCATCTGGCCTCTAGCAGCTTGCAATTTAGTGAATGAGAGAAAGACATATACAGAACTTAAAATACACCTTTATAGAAAACTGAAAATGCATGTGGTATAAACATGAGCCTATCAGAAAAAAGAAGAGGTGATTTTAACTTTAAATATGAGCCTTTTAAAATAAATGGCCCATGCAGTGGCTCACACCTATAATCCCAGCAGTTTGGGAGACCAAGGCGGGAGGATCACCTGAGGTCAGGAGTTCGAGACCAGCCTGGCCAACATGGCACAACCCCATCTCTACTAAAAATAGAAAAAATAGCCAGGCATGGTGGCAGGTGCCTGCAATCCCAGCTACTCAGGAGGCTGAGGCAGAAGAATCTCTTGAACCCGGGAGGCAGAGGTTGCAGTGAGCCGAGATCGCGGCATTGCACTCCAGCCTGGGCAACAAGAGCAAAACTCCATCTCAAAAATTAATTAATTAATTAACTAAAACAAATACATGTTTGTATGGCGATTATTTGAAGTCTGGCTCCCACATCACACTGTAACTACCTTGAGGCAAAATACTAACTTATAGTACTGTGAAATCATACTGCCTGGGTTCAAACCCTAGCTTTGCCACTTACTTGCTCTGTGACTTTGAACAAGTTACTCAGCCTCTCAGCACTTCAGTTTCATCATCTGCAAAGTGATACTAGCACCCACCTCTTAGGGTAACTGTGAGGATTAAACAAAATATGATCCATGACCAGGAGCGGTGGCTCACGCCTGTAATCCCAGCACTTTGGGAGGTTGAGGCAGGTAGATCACCTGAGGTCAGGCAAAATGGTCAAACCCTGTCTTTACTAAAAATACAAAAAGTTAGCCAGGGATGGTGGCGGGCACCTGTAATCCCAGCTACTCAGGAAGCTGAGGCAGGAGAATCACTTGAACCTGGGAGGTGGAGGTTGCAGTGAGCCAAGATCTCGCCATTGCACTCCAGCCTGGGCAACAAGAGCGAAACTCTGTCTAAAAAAAAAAAAAAAAAAAAAATGCTGGGCGCGGTGGCTCGCATCTGTGATCCTGGCACTTTGGGAGGCCAAGGCAGGTGGATCATGAGGTAAGGAGTTCGAGGCCAGCCTGGCCAAGATGGTGAAACCCCATCTCTACTAAAGATACAAAAAGTAGCTGGTGGTGGTGGGCACCTGTAATCCCAGCTACTCAGGAGGCTGAGGCAAGACAATCACTTGAACCCAGGAGGCAGAGATTGCAGTGAGCCAAGATCCCACCACTGCACTCTAGCCTGTGTGACAGAGTAAGACTCTGTCTCAAAAAATAAAATAAAAATAAAAATAAAAAAATAAATCCAAAAAGCCCTTAGTGTAGTGCCTGCCATATAGAAATGCTTAATAAAGGGTATTTTTAGGGCAGGAAGCTTTCATCTTTGCTTACTAGTATAGTGCTTGTGACTGGCACCCACAGGTGCTAAATGTTCATTTTGGTCACATAGGAGGACATAGAGTAGCTACAGAAATCACTGTCAAATTCCTTAATTCAGTCAACAAAAATTTGAGTGCTTACTATACGCCAGGCACTATTCCAGGCACTGGGGGTACAGCAGTCAATAAAACAGTCCCTGTTTTTGTGGAGCTTATAATATAATGGAAGAAAGACAGGCCACAAACATGATGTATATGTTAGGTTGGTGCAAAAGTAATATCAGCTTCTGCCATTAAAATTTGCAATAAACAGCCAGGCATGGTGCCTCACACCTGTAATCCCAGTACTTTGTTTGGGAGGCCGAGGTGGATCACCTGAGGTCAGGAGTTCGAGACCAGCCTGCCCAATATGGTGAAACCCCACCTCTACTAAAAATACAAAAATTAGCCAGGTGTGGTGATACACCCCTGTAATCCCAGCTAGTTGGGAGACTGAGGCAGGAGAATTGCTTGAACCTTGGAGGAGGAGGTTGCAGTGTGCTGAGATGGCGCCACTGCTCTCCAGCCTGGGCGACAGAGTGAGACCCCATCTAAAAAAAAAAAAAAATCGCAAAAACTGCAATTACTTTTGCACCAACCTATTAGAAAAGCTACAGTTGACTGGGCATGGTGGCTCATGCCTATAATCCCAACACTTTGGGAGGCCAAGGCAGATGGATGGCCTGAGCTCAGGAGTTCAAGACCAACCTGGGCAACATGGTGAAACCCTGTCTCTACCAAAAATACAAAAAATTGATGGCACATACCCATAATCCCAGCTATTTGGGAGGCAGGAGCATGAGAATCTCTTGAACCCAGGAGGCAGAGGTTGCAGTGAGCCAAGATTGCCCCACTGCACTCCAGTTTGGGTGACAGAGCAACTCTGTCTCAAAAAAAAGAAAGAATTAGCCAGGCATGGTCGCACTTGTAGTCCCAATTACTGGGGAGGTTGAAGTGGGAGGATCGCTCGAGCATGGGAGGTATAGGTTGCAGTGAGCTGACATTGTGCTACTGCACTCCAACCTGGATGACAGAGTGAGACTCTGTCTCAGAAAAAAAAAATAGAAAGAAATGCACCAGGCACGATGGCTCACACCTGTAATCCCAGCACTTTGGGAGGCTGAGGCAGGTGGATCACGAGGTCAGGAGTTCGAGACCAGCTTGGCCAACATGGTGAAATCCTGTCTCTACCAAAAATACAAAAACTAGCTGGGTATGGTGGTATGCGCCTGTAATCCCAGCTGCTCAGGAGACTGAGGCAGGAGAATCACTTGAATCCTAGAGGGGGAAGTTTCAGTGAGCCGAGATCACACCGCTGCACTCCAACCTGGGCAACAGAGGGAGAAATAAATGCCACAGTTGTTTTTGTTTTGTTTTGTTTTTGGAGTCAGGGTCTTGCTCTGTTACTGAGGCTGGAGTGCAGTGGTGTGATTATACTCACTGCAGCCTCAAACTCCTAGGCTCAAGCAATGCTCCCACCTCAGGCTCCCAAAGCACAGAATTACAAGCATGAGCCACAGTGCCCAGTAAAATGCCTGACATGTTGAATGTTTGACAATGACAGATGCTAAAGGACAAAACAGCATAGGGTAAGGAGGACTGGAAGTGTAGGGGAATGGGTTGCAAGTTTAAACAGGGTAGTAAGGGTAAGCCTCCTTGACAAGGTGCTATTTGAGCAAAGACTTAAAGCAAGTGAAAGAGCAAACCATGCAATCATCTAGGTAGGGAATAGCCAATGCAAAGGACCTGGGGCAGGAGCATATCTAGCCCAAGAGCAGCCAAGGGGACAGTGGCTTGAATAAGATGGGAAGGAGTACAAGATGAGATGAGAGAGTTAAAGGTAGGGTGAAGGAGAGGCAAAAATCAAGTAGGTCCTTGTAGATACAGGCCATTGTGAGAGCTTTGGCTTTTACTAGGTGAAACGGGAGCCCCTGCTGAGCAGAAGAATGACTTGTGCTGTCATATGTAGAGATGTAGATATATAGATGTATATTTAAGAATCCATTCAGTTGTTTTCCTGATAACAAATTGGTAAGGAAAGGAGACCAGTTAGGCAACCAGTATTTAAAATAAAAATTTAAAAAAAAAAAAAAAAGATGGAAGATGATGGTAATACATACCAGAGTTGGTGGTAAGTACTGAGATTCCAGGTGTATTTGGAAGGTAGAGTCATCAGGATGTCCTGACAGATTGGGGTGAATTATAAGGAGAAAAGGATGAGAAGGATGTCACCAACGGAAAGGATGAGGTTGGCATCAACCCAAGTAGAGAAGACTGTGAGAGGACAGAATTGAGGTGGGGGAGGGGGTGGTCCTGAGATCAGTTTTGGGCATGTGAAGTGGGGGCTGTTAGATATTCAAGCAGAGAAGCTGAGCAGGCATTGCGCAGTACACAGGAGAGTTCACTTGGAACTTGTAAAAGTGGAGAGAAAGTTGGAGGAAAAAATAAAATCATGAACGTTACAGGATATGAGCAAAATGCTACCAGAGTTCAGAATAATAAATGAGCTCTGCCAAGGAGGGATGATAGAACTTTAGCATCTTGAAGAATGAGCAGGATTCCTGAGTGAAGAAGGGAGAAACAGCGTTCCTGAAAGAGGGAAGAGCCAGGAGTCAGGAAGGGGACAGGGAATGGTGAGAAGCTTCCATGGTCAAAGCCTCGACAAGAGAAGGCAGCAAGGGCTGGGGAAAAGACATGAGTGAAGATTTTAGCCAGATTATAAAGGGATAAACCAAGTTAAGGGAGGAAAAAAATGTCAAGGAACTAACATGAAGATCTATGTTCCTGGTGCTCTGCTTTTTGCTTTCTATGTCATTTAATTTTCATTGTTTATGATCATTTAAAATAACACTTCAGACCAGGCACTGTGGCTCACACCTGTAATCCCAGCCCTTTGGGAGGCTGAGGCAGGAGGATCACTTGAGCCCAGGAGTTTGAGGCCAGCCTGGGCAGCATAGAAAGATCCTGTCTCGGCTGGGCGCAGTGGCTCACCCCTGTAATCCCAGCACTCTGGGGGGCTGAGGCAGGTGGATCACGAGGTCAGGAGATCAAGACCATCCTGGCTAACGCAGTGAAATCTTCCCTCTACTAAAAATACAAAAAAGTAGCCAGGCATGGTGGCGGGCACCTGTAGTCCCAGCTACTCAGGAGGCAGAGGCAGGAGAATGGCGTGATCCTGGGAGGGAGAGCTTGCATTGAGCTGAGATTGCCCCACTGCACTCCAGTCTGGGGGACAGAGCGAGACTACAAAAAAAGAAAGAAAGGAAGAAAGAAAGAAAAGAAAGAAAGAAAGGAAGAAAGAAAGAAAAGAAAGAAGGAAGGAAGGAAGGAAGGAAGGAAAGAAAGAAAGAAAGAAAGAAAGAAAGAAAGAAAGAAAGAAAGAAAGAAAGAAAGAAAGAAA
>NW_012123043.1:2566382-2567344 GCF_000951035.1 Colobus angolensis palliatus
GTCTCAAAATAAATAAATTAATTAATTAAATATAAATAAAAATAAATTTTAAAATCTATTTTGTTTGTTCATTGGTCCCATTTAAATTACCCAATGCAGAATGTGAGCCACCTAGTCAATCTGACTGCTTTCCTGAGCATCAACCTGTGAGAAATCAAGACAGAAGGTAATTCTCATAAAAATTCCCTCCCTAGGGAACTTCCGGAAAGAAATTGTCAGAACGTGAGTTTTCTAGTTAAAAGGAAAAAAATGTTGCAACTAACTCAAATCAATAAATGACTAACTCCATCATCCCTGTAGCCATGTGTGTGGAAATATGCTGGCAGCACAGCCAGTATTCGTGCTAACATTAGCACACTCAAGGAAAATCAAAACGTGCTCCTTAAGGCTGTCAGGCCCTCTTAAAAGCTTTCCCCTCCCACCACCTCTTAGATGAGACTGACGTCTGTGCAGAGTAATGGAAGAAGGCAAAGTCCTTTTTCATCTCCAAGGACTATGGCTAATATCATCTACTCCCCAGATAATTGTGTATTGTATCTGCCTAGATTAACAAACAGAAGATTAAGTAAAATGGAGGAAATCCAGTAGATCACACAGCCAACCTTTCCGGAATCAGGATCTTTACACTTGGTGTTCCCTCTGCCTGAAACCCAGTTTTCCCCACATATTTACATAGCCAGCTGCTTCTCACTGGAGCTCCCTCGAGGGGCCTTCCCTGACCACTCCTTCTAAAGCAAGATCCACAAACTCCCTGCCCTCCACAGTGATGTAACCACCCATCTGATAATAACCACACGCTTCTAAAAATCTTGATTCTTTCTTTCTGCTCTCTATCCCACTTGAATATAAATCCCATGAGAGCAAGCACCTAGTTTGTCTAGTTCCCTGTTGCAGGACCAGGTCTCAGACAGTGCCTGGCAGGAGGTGGCTGCCCAATAAAGATGTATGATCTAATGAGCAAA
>NW_012123043.1:2568124-2569747 GCF_000951035.1 Colobus angolensis palliatus
ATGCCTGTAGTCCCAGCTACTCAGGAGGCTGAGGCAGGAGAATCGCTTGAACCCGGGAGGAGAAGGTTGCAGTGAGCCAAGATCACGCCACTGCACTCTAGCCTGGGCAACAGAGTGAGACTCTGTCTCAGAAAAATAAAGTAAAATAATAATAACAATAAAATAAACATTGGATGTAGAGAGAAGAAAAAAAAAAAGCAGGAAAGAGAGAGAACCAAAAATGTAAAACGTAATGCTATCTAAATCCATTAGCTGAGTTTCCCTAAAAGTGCTAGTGTCCTTACGAGAGGTGTAAAATAAACATGATAACATCATGAGAAGTAGCATTCACCTTGAAACTCAACTTTAAACAGTTCCTGAAAGAGCTCCTTTCTTTATGACGTCCCAGAATCTTAGAAATACGGCATTTGACCAAAAGAAGGCATTATAGACTCCAAGTTCCAATGGCTTAGGGGTACCATATGAAAACAATGTGTCAAGCCTCTGCAGGACAATAGGGTCCTGCTGGCCACAGGTGATGTCATTTAGCTTCAATAGCCTTTGCAGATAAGAGCCCCACGGGAGAACACTGGCCGGCAGCCCATGTGTGAGCATGTGGGCTTTTCCTCTTGAACATATTGCATGATTATGGAACAGTCCCTGGAGGATTGAGACTTTATAAACAACAAAAATAATTTTGACAGCTGGTGACAGAAATAATCATTTCTCCTTGTATTTCATTAGTATCAATGACCACTTTGTTTGTTAATGTTCTTTCAAAACAGAAAATCTGCATGACTCAACTCAGCAAGTGTATGTTATACTTTTTTCTCTGGTTAGCAACTGACTATTCAGAGTTTGAAGGTGGACAAGATGGTCACAGTTGTCTCGAAAATACTCCACTTTCCCAGATGGAAGAAATTGGGAAAAATTCAACAGAATGTCAAAATGTTTATAAGAAGTCTGAGATGAGAGAGAACTTTGTGACACAAGACAGACAGACAAAATAAACAAATGTAGTCCATTGCCACCTCTTAGGTCTCATGACAAACCCCTTGAGTTCCTGAACTGTGCGCCTGAATTTTCTCAACCAGGGAGAGAGTTGAGGTGAACCAAAAACTAACACCAAGAACGTAAGGAAAACCTCATCCTGCCTGAGATCTAACCTGCTGCGTCCAGCTGTTGAGTTTCCAGGGATCTCTGCATCAGCTTTGCCAAATGTAGAACTGTAAGTGCCCAGGTGGCAGGAAACAGAAGCACTGTAACTTGCTTTGCAGAGTAAACACTGACACACGTGACTAGTTGACAAATAGAACTTGGTGAGTGAAGGACGCATCATGGCTGAGATGATATATTTTAAGGTATATTTGAAAGATGACAACCCAGTTAACAAATAACAGAAATATAATTTTTAGGCTACCACTAGTCAAATTACTTCTTTTTTTATTTTCATTTTTTTGAGACAGAGTCTCGCTCTGTCGCCCAGGCTGGAGTGCAGTGGTGCGATCTCGGCTCACTGCAAACCTGCCTCCCGGGTTCATGCCAGTCTCCTTCCTCAGCCTCCTGAGTAGCTGGGACTACAGGCGCCCGCCACCACGCCCGGTTAATTTTTTTTTTCTTGTATTTTTAGTAGAGACGGGTTTC
>NW_012123043.1:2570352-2572591 GCF_000951035.1 Colobus angolensis palliatus
TGAGGCAGGAGAATGGCGTGAATCCGGGAGGCGGAGCTTGCAGTGAGCTGAGATCCGGCCACAGCACTCCAGCCTGGGTGACAGAGTGAGACTCCATCTCAAAAAAATAAAAATAAAAAAAAAATAAATAAATCACAGATTAAAAAATGAGGCCACACCTGTGTAGTGGCTCACACCGATAATTCCAGCACTTTGGGAGGTCACTGTGAGAAGATCGCTTGAGGCCAGGAGTTGGAGACCAGCCCAGGCAACATGGTAAATCCCTGATTCTACATACACAAAAATTTTTAAACATGTAAAAGTTAGCCAGACATGGTGACACATGCCTATAGTCCCAGCTGAGGAGGCTGAGGTTGCAGTGAGCCATGATCCCACCATTGCACTCCAGCATGGCGACAGAGTAAGACCTTGTCTCAAAAAAAAATTAAAATAAAATAAAAGTTCACCTTCGTTATCTCAATTTAATTTTTTTCTTTGAAAAGGTATCTGGTTTATTCAAGTTGTGATCTTCCTGAGAAACAAATCGAAGTCAGTGCAGACCAGCATTGTCCAACAAACAGAACTTTCTGGCATGATAGAATAGCCTACAGCTGCACTGTCCCCTCATGTGGCTATTGGAGCACTTGAAATGTGTCTAGTGTGACTAAGAAACTGAGCTTTTTAATCTTAATTTAAATTTGTTTAAATAGCCACATGTATTTAGTAGTTATCATACTGGACAGTGCATGTCTAGACCAGTGGTTCTCAACTGAGGGCAATTTTTAGTCCTCAAAAGCAGTCCTCAAGGGGTCAGAGTCGCGTTGCAGGGGTAGAGGGAATCACAGCCTATCTTCAACTGGTGGACAATCCCTCCAGCCATTCAAGCTCCCGTTTTCCCCGCTACACATGGACCTAACTGAAGAGGTTACTTCCTCGATTTAAATTTTTAAGAGAAAGAAACCTATATAGATCTATTAGTCTCTTGTGTTTTCTTTCTTTCCTTTCTTTCTTTTTCTTTCTCTTTCTTTCTTCTTTCTCTCTCTTCCTTCCTCTTTTCCTTTCCTTTTCTCTTTTCTTTTCTTTTTTCTTTTTCTTTTTCTTTTTCCTTTCCTTTCCTTTCCTTTCCTTTTCTTTTCTTTTCTTTCCTTTTCTTTTCTTTTCTGACAGGGTCTTGCTCTGTCACCCAAGCCAAGTGCAGTAGTGTGATCACAGTTCACTGCAGCCTCAACCTCCTGGACTCAAGTGATCCTCCCACCTCAGCCTCCGAGTAGCGGGGACTACAAGCATGTGCCACTTCACCAGACTATTTTATTTTTATTTTCTTGTACAGACAGAGTCTCGCTATGTTGCCCAGGCTGGTCTCAAACTCCTGGATGCAAGCAATCCACCAGCCTCGACTTCCCAAGGTGCTGGGGTTACAGGCTATTTTTACTATCTATTTGAGCGCAGTGAAACTACTTTATTAGCATATAATGTTATACAGGTGGATACCTGTCACATTTGTCCAAACCCACTGAATGTAACAACATCAAGAGTGAACCCTGATATAACCTATGTTTGCACAATAATGATACATCAGTGTTGGTTCATCAATTAAAAGCCTTTTTTTTTTTTTTTAAGAGCAGTTTTAGGTTCACAGCAAAATTGAGTAAGTACAGAGATTTCTCATATACCTTCTTCCCTCACACCTGCACAAACTTCCCATTATTAATATCCCCCACCAGAGTGGTACATTTGTTATAATCGATGAACCAACATTGATGCATCATTATTATGCAAACATAGTTTATACCAGTGTTCACTCTTGGTGTTGTACATTCTGCAGGTTTGGACAAATGTGACAGGTATCCACCTGTATAGCATCATACAGAGTAGTTTTAGTGCCCTAAAAGTCCTCTGTGTTTCACCTTTCTTGTGTTCTTAAAAAATCCAAATGAACCTCTCACTGTTATCCCGCTTAAGAAAAAAACAGGGCAAACTTCCAATGAATCTAAAATGATATCTGGCTTTCAATTTCAAAGAGCTGTTAAATAAGATTAATAAGGGAATAAACTTAGTTTTCCTTTCATTATTCAGGGAAAAAGTCTGGTATTTAAGGCTACTTGTAGTTACACTCAAAGTTCTTCCCTCTAATCTTCTCTACACCAGCCTGTCTTAGCTAAATTGATGCTGTTTCAGCACATTTTGTTCTTCCATGTCCCTTTATTTTTTCCATTTTTATTTTTTTAGACAGGGTCTCACTCTGTTGCCCAGGTTGGGG
>NW_012123043.1:2572726-2573832 GCF_000951035.1 Colobus angolensis palliatus
TATGTTGCTCAGGCTGGTCTCAAACTCCTGGCTTCAAGTGATCACCCCACCCTGGCCTCTCAAAGCACTGGGTTTCAGGCATGAGCCACCATGCCTGGCCTCCTTTATGCTTCTTCTTTTTTTTTTTTGAGATGAAGTTTCGCTTTTGTTGCCCCAGGCTAGAGTGCAATGGCATGATCTCGGCTCACCGCAACCTCCACCTCTCGTGTTCAAGCGATTCTCCTGCCTCAGCCTCCCGTATAGCTGGGATTACAGGCATGCGCCACCACGCCTGGCTAATTTTGTATTTTTAGTAGAAACGGGATTTCTTCATGTTGGTCAGGCTGGTCTTGAACTCCTCACCTCAGGTGATCCACCCGTCTCAGCCTCCCAGTGCGCTGGGATTACAGGCGCCAGCCACCGCACCGGGCCCTGGCCTCCTTTATACTTCTTTAGACTACTTCTCACCTGAATACTCTCCATTCTTCCCTCCTCCCCACTCATTCATCTTTTAAGAGCCTGTTGTGTCCAGCCTCACCTAGGAAGCTGCTACTGATTCCTCCAATCCACACTGACACCCCTCCCTGTGTTCTCTGAACTCTCACTGTTCCATCATTTGGTTCCAGTTTATAAAATGGTTTTTACTGCTAGTTAAATTTTCATATGTGTAAGTCTTGTCTCTCCAGCTGAATTGTAAACATCTAAAACACAGGGCCTCTGTTCTCTTCTCAAAGAAAGTCACAGTTTCATGCAAAGAAATGTAGCTCACTAAATTCCTGGCAATTTTGACTAAATGGCATCTACCTGAGTCTATGGTATTTCCACTATAAGAAAAGTAGGAAAGCAGCTGGGCGCAGTGGCTCATGCCTGTAATCCCAGCATGTTGGGAGGCTGAGGCAGGTGGATCACTTGAGTCTGGGAGTCTAAGACCAGCCTGGCCAACATGGTAAGACCCCATCTCTACTAAAACTACAAAAAAATTAGCCAGACATAGTGGCAGGCACCTGTAATCCAAGCTAATTGGGAGGCTGAGGCAGGAGAATCACTTGAACACAGGAGGCAGAGGTTGCAGTGAGCCGAGATTGCACCACTGCACTCCAGCCTGGGCGACAGAGCAAAACTGTCTC
>NW_012123043.1:2574402-2577408 GCF_000951035.1 Colobus angolensis palliatus
CTGAGATGGGAGGATCTCTTGAGCCCAGGAGTCCGAGACCAGCCTGGGAAACATAGTGAGATGACATCTCAAAATATATATATATATTTTTTTTAGATGGAGTTTCGCTCTTGTTGCACAGGCTGGAGTGCAATGGCACAATCTCGGCAACCTCCACCTGCCGGGTTCAAGTGACTTTCCTGCCTCACCCTCCTGAGTAGCTGGGATTACAGGCACCTGCCACCACACCCAGCTAATTTTTTCGTATTTTTAGTATAGACAGAGTATTATCATGTTGGCCAGGCCAGTCTTGAACTCCTGGCCTCAAGTGATCCGCCCACTTCGGCCTCCCAAAGTGCTGGGATTACAGGCGTGAGCCGCCGCAACATGCCACAAATATATTTTTGGTATAATCTCTCATGGAGCTCTATAGATGTGGAAACAATTGTAACATAAAAGGATTCAATTGACGAAGGTGTTTGTTTAATGAGGAGAACCTGTATTGGTTGACTAAGACCACTTTCTGCTTAAAAGCTGTTTTAGTGCAGTTGTGAGAAACCCCCTCTTCTTTTTCAAGCCCATTCCTTAGAAGAAAAGAAAATATGGTTGGTGATCATTAGCCAGTTTTATTTTATTTACTAAGATAAGATTTATAGCTTTCAAGTAAAACTAAACTCCTGTGCACTACCCACAATTACCTTGTGACAGAGAATAAGGATGCCAAGCTTCGCTGTTAAAGCTGGACTCTTTTAAGACAGTGAAAATTCCTGGACACCACTGGTTCTAATGACCTCAAAGAAATGTCTAAATCACAGTTCATTACTGAATATAACAGTTGCTTAACAGAAGGTAGTGTTTGAAAAATAAATTGTCATAAAACAATAGAAAAAGGAAGATTGGGGCACATGTTCTCAGGATCTCCTGAGGGCTGTGTCGTGGGCCATTGTCACTCATATTTGGCTTGGAATAAATCTCTTCAAATATATTAAAATCTCTTCAAATATTTTACAGAGTTTGACTCTTTTCATCGACAACTTTAATAATCGTTAGTAAAGATAATTTTTAAGTTATTAATAAAATTTTTAAAATTTTCAAAACTTAATTTAAACATTTAGTCCCTTTATTAGTCAGATAGGTCAAGTACTATCTCTACTGAATATTTTAAGGCCATAAACTATGACTTTTGTAATGTTTCTAATAATTGTTTGGCTTGTTTATGAACTTATATTTTAGAGCCATTAGATTTTAGGCTCTAAACCAGGGGTGTCCAATCTTTTGGCTTCCCTGGGCCACACTGGAAGAAGAATTGTCTTGAGCCTCACATAAAAGACACTAACACTAACGACTGGTGATGAGCTAAAAAAAAAAAAAATTGCAGAACAATTTCATAAAATTTTAAGAAAGTTCATGAATTTGTGTTGGGCCGCATTCAAAGCCATCCTGGGCCGAATGTGGCACATGCTCTAAACACATGGCTGTGATAAGGCCTGGGGACATATAAGATCTTACCTGGCCCAGCTGTGCCTCCTGGCTGTACTAAAAAAGTCTGATATTACCTCTACAGCTTTATCCTTTGTCCTGGGCTCCACATCTAATAGATAATCAAAATTACTTACTTCCTAGGGTTTTCACTAAAAATAAGAGTTACCGGCCAGGCACAGTGGCTCACGCCTGTAATCCCCGCACTTTGGCAAGACGAGGCAGGCAGATCACTTGAGGTAAAGAGTTCAAGAACAGCCTGGTCAACATGGCAAAACCCCCTCTACTAAAAATACAAAAATTAGCTGGGCGTGATTGGCAGGTGCCTTTAATCCCAGCTACTTGGGAGGCTGAGGCAAGAGAATTGCTTGAGCCCAGCGGGGCAGAGGTTGCAGTGAGCCAAGATCGTACCACTGCACTCCAGCCTGGGCAACAGAGTGGGACTCTGTCTAAAATAAATAAATAAATAAATAGCAGAAAACCAAACACATATTTGGAAATAATAATAAGTTCCTTAGAGCTGATGGAACAGAAGAAAATGTAAATGACAGAAAACGAGATCAAATAAACTATTTAAATTTCTAGATAAAAAAAGTTCAAGATTAGAGGAAAATCAGATATATTTCTAAAAAGAGTGTTATCAATATCTCATCTTAATGTTTAAGAATAACAAATGTCCACTTTGGTAGGCCAAGGCAGGTGGATCACTTGAGGTCAGGAGTTTGAAACCAGCCTGGCCAACATGGTGAAACCCTGCCTCTACTAAAAATACAAAAAATTAGCTGGGTGTGGTGACAGGCACCAGGCTTTGAGACTCCATCTCAAAAAAAATAAAAATAAAAAAAATAACAAATGACCAGACATGGTGGCTCATGCCTGTAATACCAGCACTTTGGGAAGCCCAAGTGGGTGGATCATTTGAGCTCAGGAGTTTGAGACCATCCTGGGCAACATGGAAAAACCTTGTCTCTACAGAAAATGCAAAAATTAGCTGGGTGTGGTGGCATTTGCCTGTAGTCCCAGCTACTCCGGAGGCTGACGTGGGAGGATGGCTTGAGCCTGAGAGGCAGAGGTTGCAGTGAGCTGAGATCTCACCACTGCACTCAAGCCTGGGCAACAAAGACAGACCCTGTCTCAAGATAAAATAAAATGAAATTTAAAAAGAGTAACAAATAAGAGTTAGCTATTGAGGAGGCTGACAAGGGAGCCTCACTTGAGCTCAAGAGTTTAAGGCTGTAACTGTAGTTTAAGGATTACAGGTGGCTCATGCCTGCAGTCCCAGCACTTTGAGGGGCTGAGGTGGGCAGAACACCTGAGGTCAGGAGTTCAAGACCAGCCTGACCAATATGGTGAAACCCCATCTCTACTAAAAATACAAAAATTAGCTGGGCGTGGTGGGGGGTGCCTGTAGTCTCAACTACTTGGGAGGTTGAGGCAGAAAAATTGCATGAACCGGAGAGACTGAGGTTGCAGTGAGCCAAGATCCTGATACTGCACTCCAGTCTAGGCAACAGAGTGAGACTCCATCTCAAAACAAAACAACAACAA
>NW_012123043.1:2577493-2578153 GCF_000951035.1 Colobus angolensis palliatus
CCCAGCCTATTTATTTATTTTTGAGACAGGATCTTGCTCTGTCAACCAGGCTGGATGGAGTACAGTGGTGCGATCACGGCTCACTGCAGCCTCAATGTCTGGACTTAAGTGATCCTCCTGCCTCAGCCTTCCAGGTAGCTGGGACTATAGGCACATACCATCATTGCTAGCTAACATTTTATTCTTTATTTTTGTAGAGATGGGGGTCTCGCTTTGTTGCCTGGGCTGGTCTCCAATTCCTGGCCTCAAGTGATCCTCTACTTGGCCTCCTAAAGTGCCGGGATTATAGGCCTGAGCCACTAGGCCCGCCCTGCCCTACTTTAAATTTAAATAGCTAATGGCCATCTTACTGGACAGTACACATTTAAAGAATTCTTATTCATTGCTAGATTGAGTACTTGTTATCTTTTCATACTTGAGCTTCTCATCTCCAGAACTAAAAAAATTATCTTTATTAAACAAATACATATTAAAACAACCTCACTGGCTGGGCACAATGGCTCACATCTGTAATTTTAGCACTTTGGGAGGCCAAGGCCGGTGGATCCCTTGAGCCCAGGAGTTTGAGACCAGCTTGGGCAACATAGGGAGACCCTGTCTCTACAAAAAATTATTTTTATTTTTTAATTTATATTTATTTATTTATTTTCAGATGGAGCT
>NW_012123043.1:2583463-2584025 GCF_000951035.1 Colobus angolensis palliatus
ATCTGTTTATAAAAAGAAAAAAAAATTTTTTTCAGAGACAGAGTTTCACACTGTTGACCAGGCTGGAGTGTAGTAGCACAATCATGGCTCACTGCAGCCTCAACCTCCTGGCTCAAGCAATCCTCCCATTAGCCTCTGGAGTAGCCGGAACTACAGTCATGGACTGCTATGCCTAATTTTTTTTTGGAGACAGCATCTTACTCTGTTGCCCAAGCTGCAGTGCATGGCATGATCTCAGCTCACTGTAATCTCTGCCTCCTGGGTTCAAGCAATTCTCCTGGTTCAGCCTCCTGAACAGCTGGGACTACAGGCTCCCGCCACCACGCTTGACTAATTTTTGTATTTTTAGTAGAGACGGGGTTTCACCATCTTGGTCAGGCTGGTCTCGAACTCCTGAACTTAAGTGATCTGCCCACCTCAGTCTCCAACAGTGTTGGATTACAAGCATGAGCCACCATGACTGGCCTTTTAAAAAATTGTTTGTACAGACAGGATCTCACTCTTGCCCAGGCTGGTCTCAAACTCCTGGGCTCAAGCAATCTTTCCACCTTGGCCTCCCAGA
>NW_012123043.1:2585525-2593080 GCF_000951035.1 Colobus angolensis palliatus
TTGTATTTTTAGTAGAGACGGGGTTTCTCCATGTTGGCCAGGCTGGTCTCGAATTCTTGACCTCAGGTGATCTGCATGTAGTGGCCTCCCAAAGTGCTGGAATTACAGGCGTGAGCCACCGCGTCCAGCCTAGTTTTCGTATTTTTAGTAGAGATGGGGTTTCACTATGTTGGCCAGGCTGGTCTCAAATTCCTGACTTCAAGTGATCTGCCCGCATTGGCCTCCCAAAGTGCTGGGATTACAGGCATGAGCCACTATGCCTGACCAAATTTGAAACTTTTTGAGTGCCAATGTCATGCTACAAGTGGAAAATTCTACAACTGACCTCATGTGATGAGGTTGTAGTCAAAACACAGACAAAACGTTAATGAAAACAATTATTTAAAATATTTTATAAAATTACTTTCAGGCTATGTGTATAAGGTGTATATGAAACATAACTACACTCTGTGTTTAGACTTTGATCTTTTCCCCAAGATATTTCATTTTATATATATATGCAAATATTCCAAAACTTTTTTAAAAATCCAAAATCTGAAACACTTCTGGTTCCAAGCATTTCAGATAAAGAATACTCCACCTTTATTGCTATTGTGTCATTTTACACGTAAGGAAACAGAAGCTCAGAGATGCTAAGCAATTTACCTGAGACCACACAGCTAGTAATCAGGCAGTCTGGTTCCAGGGTCAGAGTTTCCCATTCTGAAAAGCACAACATTTGAGAGAGAATGGGGAACAGAGGAAGCTGAAAGCAGAGATAAAGCTTGACCTACCCTCAATATCCTCTGAATTTTGTTTAGGACAGAATTTTTAGCTATGATATATTCCCTTAGGGTCAGCCCTAAGATAGACAAAGCCATGTGTTGAGAGGAAGTCAGGTCTTTCCAGAATGTGGTATAGGTTTTTCATTTGTTTTTGTTGTCTTGAGAAAGGGTCTCACTCTGTCACTCAGGCTGGAGTACAGTGGTTCGATCATGGCTCACTGCAGCCTCAACCTCCCGAGCTCAAGCCATCCTGCCACCTCAGCCTTCTGAGTTGCTGGGACCACAGACATGCACCACCATGCCCAATTAATTTCTGTATTTTCTGTAAAGATGGGGTTTCACCATGTTGCCCAGGCTGGTCTTGAACTCCTGGGCTCAAGTGATCTGCCTGCCTCAGCCTCCCAAAGTGTTGGGATTACAGGCATGAACCTCCCCATCCAGCCTTGTATTTTTTATTAGTAACAACGTTTTTGCTGGTATGTGTTGAGTAGCTCTTACCTGAAATATTTGGAACCAGAATTGTTTCAAATTTTGGATTTTTTTCAGATTTTGGAATATTTGCACTACATACTTACTAGTTAAGCATTTCTAATCTGAAAATCTGAAATCCAAAATGTTCCAATGAGCATTTCTTTTGAGTGTCAAGTTGGCACTTACTTACAAAGTTTTGGATTTTGGAGTATTTTGGATTTTTTATTTTTGGATTACAGATGCTCAACCTATAGCAGTAAATGACCCAAAGGAGGAGATTCTGATTCCATTTCTCATCCCATAGTCCCTCCAGCAGATACAGCAGGAAAAAGACAAAATGAACTAGATATTTAAGTAGCAAACATATAGTCATTTCAGTTGGGGATGGAAATTCCATGTATGGGAAGCTTAACCGAAGCAAAGTTGAAGGCAGCAGTTCATAGCACACCCTTACTACTGTAACTGCTCAACTTCATATAGTGATAACCGGAAAACTCGCCAAATGAATCAGGTTTCTAGATATTTTTCCTTCTCTTTCATTTTTCTTTTCTTCTTTTTGGAGATGGAGTCTTGCTCTGTCACCAGGCTGGAGTGCAGTGGCGCGATCTCAATTCACTGCAACCTCCAACTCCCTGGTTCAAGCAATTCTCCTGCCTCAGCCTCCTGAGTAGCTGGGATTATAGGCACACACCACCACGCCCGGCTAATTTTCATATTTTTGGTAGAGATGGGGTTTCACCATGTTGGCCAGGATGGTCTCTATCTCCTGACCTCGTGATCCGCTCAGCTAGGCCTCCCAAAGTGCTGGGATTACAGGCGTAAGCCACCACACCTGGCTTTCATTTTTATTTTCTACTCCTAAACATGAAATCCACCCTGAAGTGTTTAAGACAATCAGGTGAATTCATTCATCTGCTGTAAATTTTTCACTTAAAATCATACCAATTTTGGCTGGGTGCAATGGCTCATGCCTGTAATCCCAGCACTTTGGGAGGCTCAGGCAAGAGGATCACTTGAGCCCAGGACTTCAAGGCCAGCCTAGGCAACATGGTGACACCCCATCTCTACAAAAAAATTAAAAATTAGCTGAGCATGATGGTGCAGCCTATGGTTTCAGCTACTCAGAGGGCTGAGGTGGGAGGATCACTTGAGCTGAGGAAGTCGAGGCTGCAGTGAGCCGTGATCTCGCCACTGCACTCCAGCCTGGGTGAAAAACTGAGACCTTGTCTGAAAAAACAAAACAAACAAAAAACCCAGGTTTTCCCAAACTACCAATGAGATCAATTCAAATTTCAGCACAACTGTATATGAGATGCTATGCATTTGAGAGGCTGCACAGAATTACAAGCCGTGGACCCTTTCCTCCTGAAATTCACAAATAGCAGAGGCTTTCTTAAGAAATTCAATTTTAAATATACACGAATAAATAACAATACAAAAGAATATCAAAATAGCACATTGTATAATTAGTTGCTAGATGAGAGGCACAATCAGGTTGACAAAATAGTAATGAAGTATATATTCAATAATTTAATCAAAAGCAGATCATATGTTTGTGAATCAGAGATTTGGCTCTAAAAACAATTACTGGGGAAAAGCCTCATGACTCAGAGAGTAAAGTCAGGATTCGAACCAAGAGACTGTGGCTTTTGCTAACTTCTAGATGGTGCCGAACCTATCACTTAGTCTCACTGTGTTTCTATTTCTTGATCTGAAGACTGAGCTCAGTAGGTTAAGCCAGCCTATTGATAAACACTGAAAAATCATTAATGTATTAGAAAGACAGAAAAAGGCTTTTCTAACATTAAAGAAAAAAACTAACACTATGCTATGAGTTCAAGTGATTCAAAACAGGATGTGGAAATTAAACCCCATGAAAAAGTAAAAATTAGTAACTATGAAAGACCCCAAATAGGCTACTATGTTATTGACAGCATTTCTTTCTTTCTTTTTTTTTTTTTTTGAGAGAAGTCTCACTCTGTTGCCCAGGCTGGAGTGCAGTGACATGATCTCGGCTCACTGCAACCTCCGTCTCCTGGGTTCAAGCAATTTCCAGGTAATTTTTGTATTTTTAGTAGAGACAGGGTTTCACCATGTTGACCAGGCTGGTCTCAAACTCCTGACCTCAAGTGATCCGCCCACCTTGGCCTCCCGAAGTGCTGGGAGGCGACACCCACCTTGGCCTCCCAAAATACAGGCATGAGCCACCTCGCCCAGCCGACTGATAGCATTTCATAAAGTAATCCAAATAAGAATCAGTTCACTACTCCAATGAGATAATCCTTTTATTTTACATTAAATCTTTTTAAAATTAATTAAGCACCCAGACATTATCTAGATTGTAGAGCTTACTAGAAAGCTACTTTTTTTTTTTCTGATTGTCACTCAATTAAAAAAATGGAAGAGAAAATTCATCAAAGTAATTATGAATCTAAGTGGGCAGAGTTTCAGTTACTCTCTTTAGTCCTGCCTATCACTTGAGAAAATAATGTATCCTTTACAGCTTGTAACTTTCTCAAGGACCTCCAGGAAGTGTTCTGGAAATAGATACCTAACATCAAATGATGCCTTAGTAGACACTAAATATCGAGATAGATCGGGGGATTTTCCTCAATGAGTACAAGGGATTGCCACAGTTCAACTTTATTTTCAGCCAAACCAACTTAGGAATGCATTATGTTTTTCAGGGACACCGAAATGTCAACTAAACAGTGTTATCTGACATAGTCAGGTCAAGGCAAATTATCTGCTTGGTCTAGGGGCATCCTAACCATCAACTCCCAGTCCCTTAATAACCTAGTTCAACTGAGTCCTTTTCTTGTTTCTTCTGAGCAACCAGTGGAAGCCTATATAATTCTCATCTTATAAAAGAATTCATTTAAAGGCGGTTTGAAAGTTAATGGTTAAACCCATTGTTTGTGGTTCCATGAATATAGGTCACAATAGTAACAAGCCTTTAGACAGAAAGTACATAAAGAGGTAGTGAACAGTTCAGGACCTTATTACAACATGTCTGTCAAGCCCAAAGGGGCAAACAATGTGTCTGATTGATTTTTTTTTAAGGGGAGAATCTGGCAGACAGCTCAGCTCTCATTAAGCTACTAGCTTCTAAACCTTGCCCCAAATTAAGACTGGAAGTTGAAGCAAAAGCTTTCTTGATTCAACTCCCCAGGACCACTTTTCTTACGGGCAAAAGTCACAGTTACATTCAAGATTCTCGTCCTTCCTCCCACAGGTTCAGCTGTTTGAAATCCAGAAATGTAAATTATCCCAAGGATGGGTAGACTTAGGGAGAATAAAACAAGACCCACCTACTGTGCCCCCAGCAACACACTTCCACATTTATTTATTCATTTGATTTTTTTTTTTTCTTTTTTTGAGACTAAGTCTCACTCTGTAGCCCAGGCTGGAGTGCAGTGGCATGATCTCAGCTCACCACAACCTCTGCCTCCCTGTTTCAAGCGATTCTCCTGTCTCAGCCTCCAGAGTAGCTGGGATCATAGGCACGTGCCACTGTACCTGGCTAATTTTTTGTGTTCTTAGTAGAGACAGGATTTCACTATGTTGGCCAGGCTGGTCTTGAACTTCCCACCTCAGGTAATCCACCCACCTCGACCTCCCAAAGTGCTAGGATTATAGGCATGAACCACTGTGCCTGGCAGAAAAATATTTTTTTTAGAGACAGGGTCTTGCTATGTTGCTCAGGCTGGAGTACATGGTTATTCACAGGTATAATCATAGCTCACTGTAGCTTCAAACTCCTGGGCTCAAACAATCCTCCCACCTCGGCCTCCTCAGTAGCTGGGACTACAGGTGCACACCACCACTCTCAGCTAATTTTAAAAATTGTTTTGTAGAGGTCAGGTGCGGTGGCTCACTCCTGTAATCCCAGCACTTTGGGAGGCCGAGGTGGGTGGATCACATGAGGTCAGGAGCTGGAGACTAACCTGGCCAGCATGGTGAAACCCTGTCTCCACAAAAATACAAAAAGCAGAGCGTGGTGGTGGACACCAGTAATCCCAGCTACTCGGGAGGCTGGGGCAGGAGAATCACTTGAACCCGGGCAGCAGAGGTTGCAGTGAATCGAGATTGTGCCACTGCACTCCAACCTGGGCAACAGAGCAAGACTCTGTCTCAAAAAAAAAAAAAAAATTGCTTTGAGAGATTGGGTCCCACTATGTCGTCCAGTCTGGTCTCAAACTCCTGCCCTCAAGTGATCACCCTGGCTCAGTTTCCTGAGTAACTGGCACTATGCACTCACACAACTGTGCCTGGCTATATATTTTAAAAGAGATTAAATCCTCTCAAGTTTACTCATTTTAATCATATTTTAAATTTTAAATCATATTTTAAATTTTTATTTATTTTTTCAATTAACCATTAATCAAAGGGAATCATTCACATTTAAAGAAACAGTATAGGCCAGGCGTGGTGGCGCATGCCTGTAATTCTAGCACTTTGGGAAGTCTAGGTGAGCAGGTCACTTGAGGCCAGGAGCTTGAGACCAGCCTAGTCAGGATGATAAAACCTCATCTGTCCTAAAAATACAAAAATTAGCCAGGTGTGGTGGCACATGCTTGTAATCTCAGCTACTCCAGAGGTGGAGGAACGAGAATCACTTGAGCCTGGGAGGCGGAGGTCGCAGTAAGCCAAGATCAAACAACTGCATTCCAGCCTGGGTGACAGAGCAAGACTCCGCCTCAAAAACAAACAAACAAACAAAAAAACAAGAATCAATGTAACAAACATTTAGATATGGATATGTTCATAGGACTAGATGCAAGTTATATTTTTAAATATAGTAGACTGGTCACTCAGCTTATGCTCTGACTAGCTGTGTCTAAACCAGCCCAGCCTTCGAGCTGTTCATCGAATGCACAATTACTGACCACCTCTTGTATGGCACACACTGGATGTGGTGCTGAGGAAGGGAAGAGCAAGGGAACCCTTCATGGTTATGTGGGAGACAACAATATGCTGATACAAGCCACCCATTGTATTACCAACGGGCTTCAGAGAATCCAAATGGTTGGTATTGAGTGACTTTAGATGTAATATTAGTTTGGGAAATAAAATTACAGCATCAGGGTCAGGCGTGATGGTTTGAGCCTGTAATCTCAGCACTTTGGGAAGCCAAGGCGGGAGTATAGCTTGATCCCAGAAGTTCAAGACCAGCCTGAGCAACACAGTGAGACCCCATGTGTACAAAAAATACAAAAATTACCTGGATGTGATGGTGCACGCTTGTAGTCCCAAGTGCTCTGGAGGCTAAGGTAGGAGGATTGCTTGAGCTGGGAGGTTGAGGCTGCAGTGAGCCAAGATCACACCACTGCACTCCAACCTGGGCGACAGAGCAAGACCCTGTCTCAAAATCAAATAAATAAGGCCAGGCAAAAGAGTGAGACTCCATTCAAAAAAAAAAAAAAAAATTACTTCAAACACAGAGATTCTTACTGAGACACTTTGTGGCGGTGATAAACTATAAGGATTGATGGTCAGGTGAGAATAATGCTCTCAATGATGCTCCAGTGGCACGGGTGCATCTTGGTTTCCATTTTGCTTGCAGCATCTTGCACAAATTATAGAGTACTTGGGCCAGGCACAGTGGCTTATACCTGTAATCCTAGCACATAGCAAGGCCGACGCAGACAGATCACCTGAGGTCAGGAGTTCAAGACCAGCCTGGCCAATGTAGACAGGGTACAGGGCTAAACCCTGTCTCTACTAAAATACAGGAAAATAAGCCTGGTATGGTGGCGGGTGCCTGCAATCCCAGCTACTTGGGAGGCTGAGGCAGGAGAATTGCTTGAACCTGGGAGGCGGTGGTTGCAGTGAGCCAAGATCACACCACTGCACTCCAGCCTGGGCAACAGAGTGAGACTGTATCAAAAAAAAAGTAAAAACAAAACACAAACAAATTACTCGATAAATATGAACAATATCAAAGAATAAATACTTAAATATCAACAGCTTGGTTATCAGTTCTAATAAATTGAACACCTACCTTTTTTGGATTTCACTTTCTTTCTCTTGCTTACTTTTGGCACAAAAATATCACAAGGCTACCAAATGCTATCATTTAAAAAAAAAAAAAAAAAAAACTGGCTAGGTGCGGTGGCTCACGCCTGTAATCCCAGAACTTTGGGAGGCCAAGGAGGGTGGATCACCTGAGGTCGGTAATTTGAGACCAGCCTGACCAACATGTAGAAACCCCATCTCTACTAAAAATACAAAATTAGCTGGGCATGGTGGCGCATGCCTGTAATCCCAGTTATTCAGGAGGCTGAGGCAGGAGAATCACTTGAACCCAGGAGGCAGAG
>NW_012123043.1:2594060-2600797 GCF_000951035.1 Colobus angolensis palliatus
AGAGATTAAAGCAATTAAGGATTCTTTTTTTTGTCCTGGATCATACTGTCTAGCCTTTCATTTTAAAATAAATCAGATATAATAATTTTACGAGCAATTTTAATTATGCCTAATACATTTTTCTGCTTCCAAAGTTACAGGAATGCTTTGATCTTAAAAAAAAATTTATACCACTATACCTATTTTTCTTTTTTAAAAATTTTATTTATTTATTTATTGAGATGGAATCTCACTCTGTCACCAGGCTAGAGTACAGTGGGCGATCTCAGCTCACTGCAACCTCTGCCTCCCAGGGTTCAAGTGATTCTCCTGCCTTAGTCTCTCGAGTACCTGGGACTACAGGCACACACCACCACACCCAGCTAATTTTTGTATTTTCAGTAGAGACTGAGTTTCACCATGTTGGCCAGGATGGTCTCGATCTCTTGATCTCATGATCCGCCCACCTCAGCCTCCCAAAGTGCTGGGATTACAGGCATGAGCCACCGTGCCCTCTGTCACCCAGGCTGCAGTACAGTGGCACAGTCTTGGCTCACTGCAGCTTCCCTTCCCAGGTTTAAGCGGTCCTTGTGCCTCAGCCTCCCCAGTAGCTGGAATTACAGTCGTGCACTATCTCACCCAGCTAATTTATGTATTTTTAGTAGAGATGGGGTTTCCTCATGTTGGTCAGGCTGTTCTCAAACTCCTGGCCTCAAGTGATCCAGCCACCTTGGCCTTGCAAATTCCTGGGATTGTAGACATGAGCCACCACGCCCAGCCCTATGCCCATTTTTCTAAAATGCTAGGGTTTTTCTTTTTATGCACAATGGTTATTCCCCAGTGGCTTAAAAATTCTGGATATTTTGTCTGTCCGTTTTTTGACTACCCAAGTCAAAATCAAGATACTGTAGAGATTGAAACACAGGCAGGCTGGGAGCAGTGGTTCATGCTTGTAATCCTGGGACTTTGGGAGGCTGAAATGGGAGGATCAGTTGAGCCCAGGAGTTCGAGACTAGCCTGGGCAACATGGTAAAACCTCGTCTCTATAAAAAAAAGTGCAAAAACTAGCCGGTCATGGTGGCACACACCTCTAGTCCCAGCTACTCAGGAGGCAGAGGTGGGAGGATTCATTGAGCCCAGGAGATCAAGGCTGTATGCAGTGAGCCATGATCTCACCACTGCACTCTGGCCTGGGCAACAGAGTCTCAAGGAAAAGAAGGGAAGAAAAGAAAAGAAAGAAGGAAGGAAGGAAGGGAGGGAGGGAAGAAAAAAACCATAGGCAGCTGGATGTGCCATGTGATGGACTTTTTCTCTTCTGGACAGGCAATAAAAATTGGGACCAACTTGGCCACATCTCAGAGAGAAAATGGGTCTTGTTGTTAGCCAGTCCCAAATGCCAAAAGACTCATTCAGGTCCTGAAGACATAGGGAAGGCACAATGGTCTTCTCTTTTCTGTGGTTTCTCTTAACAATAGAAAAAGAAAAAGGAGAAATCTTAAACCTGGTGCAACTAAATGGAAGACCTTGCAAATCTCCTGACAAAATGATGTGGGGACTCTGGGACTATGAAGTTCTCTTTAACAAATCATAGTGAACTTTCCCAAAAGCCTGATACTCAGCAATATCTTGAACAAGATTTTAGAAGATTCAAGGCAGAGATACAAACATGTTTCCACTAAGAGAAACGTTAAGCTGTTTAAATGTGTTGTTGGTGCAAGATAATTTTGTTTTAATGTGACAGTTTTGGCATGAAAGATTTGATGGGAGTTGTTTGCTCTTTGAAAGCCATTAGGGGAGAATTTACATCTGCTGGTTTTGAGATGAAATGGCAAGAACTAGCCAAATTCTTAACATTAAGCCAGTGTAAAAACTCAGCCAAATCAATTTCAGTGTACGGGCTTTTCCTGCAGTGTGGTGAGGCAAGTCTTCTCTGGGAGGCCACTGCCTTTGGAGAGGCCTACCCAGATGGCGGGGCAGAGATAGCTGAGTATGGCCATTCCCCTGTGGGATCATCACCCATCTCAGCTCTGTTGTTGACTCGTTACTCTGACTTTTACAACATCACCCCTCACACCTGAGTTTTTCTATTCATTAAGTGGAGGTAATAATATTTGTCTTTTCTGCATAGTACAATGAGGAGTGTAAGCAAATGGAAGGGAAGTTTTGAAATCTTGGCAATCTAAAGGATATTCTTCAGGCTCCCTAGAAAACATCTCAGTAGAAAATGTGTAAAATATACATAATCCAAATCAAGTCATCCAGAGCAACATTAGGTAAGATCTTCATTCCCAAAATAAAAATAGAAAAGAAAAACAATGATAAAAATTAAACACTAGCTATTTTTCAAAATGATGAAATTGCAAAATTCTAAGAGAGTATATTAAGTGTTAGTGGGGGGGCATGTGCTAGCCATAGAGACAGATCTTAAGGTAAGCCAAGAAGAGGAAAATATTTAATGTAGATTACAAGAGCTATATAGAAAAATTCTCTAAAGTTATAAAGCATAATACATTTTATGTTGGATGTAGAAAAGTATTAAATATTCCATAAAGGGCTTTATAATCATTTTTCTCTATCATCCCTTTCAGAGATCTGATAAGGCAGATTTATAATTGCAATCAGTTATACATGAGGTAATTGAAGTAGAATAGAGGAAAAAATATCATCATGAAAAGAATTCGAACAAGCTTTGGAATTCTATTTCTCAGTCTCTGGGTATAACAAATGAAGTTTACTTTCAAACTTGCCAATTTATTGCAAATTCAAATAAGAGACTAGATAGAACTTGGTTTAGAAATGATTTTAAACACTGTATTTTTTAAAGAAGTTTCACTTGAAGCACATTATATGTAATGAAATATTTTGAAAGTGTTAACATAATAGCAATTACCACAAAACTTTAAAAGTTGTCAGCACGATAGTTCTCTTGTGCCTCTTAGTGACTTTAGGACTAACACAGATCATTGTAGCAATTCAAAATTGTCCAACTTAGTGTGGTACGGTGCCTCACACCTGTAATTCTAGCACTTTGGGAGGCCTAGGCAGGTGGATCACTTGAGGCCAACAGTTCAAGACCAGCCTGGGCAACATGGCGAAATGCTCTACTAAAAATATGAAAATTAGCCAGGCATGGTGGCATATGTCTGTAGTCCCAGCTGCTTGGGAGGCTGAGGTGGGAGGATCACTTGAAACCAGGAGGTGGAAGTTGCAGTGAGACAAGATGGTGCCATTGCACTCCAGCCTGGGCAACAGAGTGAGACCCTGTCTCAAAAAAAATAAAACGTTGTCCAACCGTCTTCTAGAACAATGACAGCTATCCAACTGAGGTTTAAAATGAGGTACAAAGTACTTTGAATCCCTAAATTGGGCCAACTTTTGATAATGCTTTTACTGATGTCAGATAAGATACAGACAAAACACCTCATTTGTTATCAAACTATTTTGAAACCCACTCTTTAGGAAAATAATTTTAGTCTCCTAAGTCATTTCACATGTGCATTTCCTGAAGACTGGTTGCCTTTTGCCTTCCACTTTTACACTTAGACAAATCTCACATGGCTTCATTGATCAAATAATTAATGGATAGGTATTTTCTATAGAAAATATAACTTCAGGCTGGGTGCGCCGGGCGCAGTGGCTCACCCTTGTAATCCCAGCACTTTGGGAGGCCAAGGCAGGCAGATCATGAGGTCAGGAGTTTGAGACCAGCCTGGCCAGCATGGTGAAATCTCCTCTCTACTAAAAATACAAAAATTAGCCGGGCATGATGGTGTGCGCCTGTAGTCCCAGCTACTCAGGAGGTTGAGGCAAGAGAATCACTTGAACCCGGGAGGCTGAGTTTGTGGTTAACTGAGATCATGCCACTGCACTCTAGCCTGGGCAACAGAGTGAGATTCTGTTTCAAAAAAAAAAGAAAAGAAAAGAAAAAGGAAGAAAATATAACTTCAGGCCAGGCTCAGTGGCTCACGTCTGTAATCCCCGCACTCTGGGAGGCTGGGGCAGGTGGATCACGAGGTCAGGAGTTCGAGACCGGCTTGACCAACATGGTGAAACCCTGTCTTTACTGAAAATACAAAAATGAGCCAGATGTGGTGGCGCAGACCTGTAATCCCAAGTACTCAAGAGGCTGAGGCAGGAGAATCGCTTGAATCCAGGAGGCCGAGGTTGCAGTGAGCCGAGATAACACCACTGCACTCCAGCCTGAGCGACAGAGCGAGACTTCATCTCAAAAAAAAAAAAAGAAAAAGAAAATATAACTTCAGCATTTGTAGATGAGAGATACATGTATAGCCCAGAGTACACGTGGATGCCTACTATGCTTTGCCAACCACACCTACTTCTCACAAGCTGAGGCCAAGTCTGTGAAGTCAGTGACACTCTCCAAGACTCTAAAAAAAAAATCCCAGTATACACTGTCCTCCTTCACCAGCCCACTCTCTGTGTTTCATTTTATGCTATATCAACTTGAAAATGGTCTTTACCAAAATTGTCTTTTCCACAATTCTTCCCAAGCAAATATTAGGGTTTTTTTTCTTATTAAAACATATGCAGGTTTAAAATAAATAAATGATTGCTTAAATCAATTTCAATCAATAGTTTTCTAGCTCTAGTTAAAAAAAAAAAAAAAAAACCTTTCACCTTAGGATACATAAGTAGTGTGCAAACAATGGGGAGAAAGTAATGACCAACATTCACCGATACTATGTGCCAGGATGTTGATAAAATTCACTCATTTAATCCTCACAACTCTAGGACATAGGTACAATTACTATCCTTATTTTGCAAATAAATTGAGGCACAGAGCAGTTAAGTAATTTGCCCAAGGTCATCCAACAAAGCTTAGCTTAAATCAATGCAGCAGCCCTCCAGAGCCAGCCTCCTGAACCCAGGCACTCTTTGTAGACACACACACACACACACACACACACAGAGAGAGAGAGAGAGAGAGAGAGAGAGAGAGAATGAGAGAGTTCTTCAACTCCAAACTAGCACTCTCTTTCCTGTTTGATACTAGGAATGTAACTTCTTCGTGGACATGCAGGGGACAATGGAATCTAAACACACAAAACACAAGTAGAGACAAAGTTAATTAATATATACTATAGGGCTGGGTGCAGCGGCTCATGCCTATAATCCCAGCACTTTCGGAGGCTGAGGCAGGAGGATCTCTTGAGCCCAGGAAGTAGTGCCTGCAGTGAGTTATGATTACACCACTGCACTCCAGCCTGGGTGACAGAGTGAGATCCCGGTCTCTAAAAAGATATAGATATAGGGCTAGGCATCATGGTTCATGCCTAAATCCCAGCACTTTTGGAGGCCAAGATGGGAGGATTGCTTGAGGCCAGGAGTTCAAGACCAGCCTGGTCAACCTAGCAAGAGCCCCATCTCTAAAAAAAATTAAATTAAATTAAATCAAAATACAGATACAGATCTAGAATAGCCCCAGCCGTTCCTTGGTCATGAGGAACTGGCCATTTTCTCTTAGAGCAAATGTCTCTGGTTCCTTGACAGATTCCCTCATAATCTCTCCCTACTACACAGTCTTAGATATTGAGAAGAAAACACCAGAGGGGGTATTTACAGTCCAGTGCTCTGATTAAAGATGGGTTTATCTAGCTATATGCTAATGACATACAGATGACACATCACAGCTGATGGGTCGTAATGGAGCACTCAGAACTTCGGCATCTCATTTCATCACCCCCACCATTCGTCCAGCGAGCTCAACATTATTATACTCGGGGTACAGACAGACCATATTGTCCAGTACACAGAAAAACTGGGATTCCTCGCTTCTACTTCCAAAGTGGGTTCTTCCCCTCACCACAGGACTTACTGTGACAGAAAAACAAAAAACCAAAACCATGTAACCAAACAACTTGGAGCATCTGTTCTGCCCATATTTTTAATCAGTTAACATATTCCTCTTCTGAATTCCATGAAAAATGACTGGTTTTCAATTCATTTGGAAGTTAGCTATATATGGCCTTGGTGTACCACCTCTATTATTTTATTGCCACTTAATTTACTTATGTGTATATTATTCCCCTCTCAGTAATAAGTAGCACACCATTCCTCACTTGGCTTTTTCTAGTTTTCACCCATCCCATAAGACTCAGGTCTTGCATTACTTACTCCCAGAATGCCTCCTTGCCTCATCCCCACCTTGAATTTGTGTTTGGTGCACTTTCTGGGCCTCCACAGTCGCCTGAGTTTATCCTCATAAGGCCAGGCACAGTGGTTCATGCCTGTAATCCCAGCACTTTGGGAGGCCAAGGTGGATCGATCATTTGAGCACAGGAGTTTGAGACCAGCCCGGCCAACATGGCAAAACTCACACATATATATATATATTTTTGTAAAGAATATTTTTACAGTCCTTTTTTGATATCAAGTTGACACAGCATAAAATAAAATATAGAGAGTGGTCTGATGAAGGAGGACAGTGTATCTTGGGATTTTTTGGGGGGGTGCCTTGGAGAGTGTCACTGATTTTGCAGACTTGGCCTCAACTTGTGACAGAAAGCCGTCTCTACTAAAAATACAAAAAGTAGCTGGATGTGGTGGCACACACCTATAGTCCCAGCTACTTGGGGGACTAAAGTAGGAAGATCACTTGAGCCTGGGAGGTTGAGGCTGCAGTGAGCCGTGATCATGCAACCACACTCCAGCCTGGGTGACAGAACAAGACTCTGTCTCAAAAACAAAATAGGCTGGGCGTGGTGGCTCAGACCTGTAATCCAAGAACTTTGGGAGGC
>NW_012123043.1:2600847-2601664 GCF_000951035.1 Colobus angolensis palliatus
CGTGGTGGCTCAGACCTGTAATCCAAGAACTTTGGGAGGCCAAGGCAGGTGGATCACTTGAGGTCAGGAGTTTGAGACCAGCCTGGTGAACATGATGAAACCCCGTCTCTAGTAAAAATACAAATATTAGCCAGGCATGGTGGTGCATGCCTGTAATCCCAGCTACTCTGGAGGCTGAGGTGGAAGAATCACTTGAACCTGGGAGGTGGAGGTTGTAGTGAGCCAAGATCACACCACTACACTCCAGCGTGGGAGACAGAGCCAGGCTCCACTTCAAAAAATAAAAATAAAAATAAAAACAATAAAACAACAACAATAAAAAAACAAAAACAAAAACAAACAAAAAAACCCCACTGCACTGATTTCACTTGCTTCCTATTTTCCCCAGGAAGGAAAGTTCTTACCTTTCTCCCAGAAGGCTTTTATTTATTTCTGAACCTCCAGTGCCTTACACAGTGCATGCCGTGAAGCAAACGCCTAAGTTTGTTCCTGTAATCAGGTAATAAATAACCATCTGAGAGTCCAGAGCTGCAGGCTCCACTCCTGGCTCTGTGACTGCATGTGGGCTTTTCAGTGAGGCCCTACACGGCTCTGGCTATCAGGTTCTTTAACTCTAAATCAAGTAAGCTAAACTAAAACTGTGATGACCCTTTCAGCTCCAAAGTCCCACTGCTCTGTCATTCTGATTCTTTGTGTCTCCCACAAAACTTAGGACAACTCTGGAAGGACACAGTAGGTTCTCAGTAAATGTCTATTCATTTGACTGTAGTAGTACTGGATAGTGGATGATGGACTTAAAAAACAAAAATCAGCCTAA
>NW_012123043.1:2606049-2610266 GCF_000951035.1 Colobus angolensis palliatus
CTCAGCCTCCCGAGTAGCTGGGATTACAGGTGTGCACCACCACACCTGGCTAATTTTTGTATTTTTAGTAGAGATGGGGTTTCACGATGTTGACCAGGCTGGTCTTGAACTCCTGACTTCAAATGATCCACTCTCCTTGGCCTCCTGAAGTGCTGAGATTGCAGGTGTGAGCCACCACATCTGGCCCGAGCACTACTTTTTAATTGATACATATTAGAGACACATATTTTGGAGTACATGGGATAACTTGATACATTTACACCATCAAATCAGGATAACTGGGATATTCATCACCTTAAATATTTATTTTTGCTTTATACCAGGAGCATTCAAGTTATTCTCTTCTAGCTATTTTAATTATTCTATCCTGGCAGGGTGTGATGGCTCACCCCTGTTATCCCAGCACTTTGAGAGGCCAAGGAGGGCAGATCACTTGAGCCCAGGAGTTTGAGACCAGCTTGGACAACATGGTGAAACCCCTTCTCTACAAAAAATACAGAAATTAGCCAGGCTTGGTGGTGCACACCTGTAGTCCCAGCTACTTGGGAAGCTGAGGCTGGAAAATTGCTTGAGTGCAGGAAGTTGAGGTTGCAGTGAGGCCTAACTGTGCCACTGGACTGCAGCCTGCGTGACAGAGGGAGACCCTGTCTCAAACAGAAACAAAAACAAACTTAAATGTGCAGTCAATTAATGTTAACTGTAGTTACTCTACTGATCTATAGAACACCAGGTCTTATTTCTTTTAAGTGTGTATTTGTACCCATTAATCGACCTCTGTCTATCCCCCCTCCCTGTTACCCTTCCCAGCCTCTGGTAACCACCAATCTACTCTCTAGCTCCCTCGTATGAGTGAGAACATGAGATATTTGTCTCTCTATGCCTGCCGTATTTCACTTAACATAATGACCTCCAGTTCCATCCATGTTGCTGCAAATAACACAACTTCACTCTTTTTTTTTTCTTTTGAGATGGAGTCTCGCTCTGTCACCCAGGCTGGAGTGCAGCGGTATGATTTCAGCTCACTGCAACCCTGCCTCCTGGGTTCAAGCAATTCTCCTGCCTCAGCCTCCCAAGTAGCTGGAATTACAGGTGCCCACCACTACACCTGGCTAATTTTTGTAGTTTTAGTAGAGACAAGTTTTCTCCATTTTGGCCAGGCTGATCTTGAACTCCTGACCTCAAATGATCCACCCACCTCAACCTCCCAAAGTGCTGGGATTACAAGCATGAGCCACCACGCCCGGCCAACTTCACTCTTTTTAATGGCTGGATAATACTGTATTGTGTATATAGGCCGTATTTTGTTTATCCATTCATCCATTGATTAACAGACCTTTTCTAATTAAACATTTTTAGAATCTAAAAATAAAAGACCTAATCATGTGTTTAAGGGTATTCTAAAAAAACAGTGACTTGCACATTCAAATATAATTATCATTGCCTCTAAGATTATTTATTGTCACAGTAGAAGGTCCCCTTGTAACACACACACACACACACACACAAATGAACAATGTATGATTTCTAGCTCTTTGTTAGTGGTGTTAACTAAAGTCTTGCTTGAATTTTCTATTTAAACTTAGAGAATGTTGTTAAACACAAAACAATCATTAAAAAACTAGTAAGAAAACTAATGGTCAAAGAATTATTTAACATGCTCATGTAGTATAACATTCTTTACTAGAGTTAAGTGAAATAACTTGTTAAGGCAAAAGCTTATCAAAGTGGCATCTTTGACAGGCTCAAGCTTCCTAAAAGAAGCCATAGGGAATAGTGGCTGGGGCAAAAAATAAATAATGGAGTCTCTGTTTCTTCCACTTAAAATCTCTTCACAATCTCTCTATGCCTCAGTTTTTTTCTTCTTTTTTTTTTTTTTTAGACAGAGTCTTGCTCTGTTGCCTAGGCTGGAGTTTAGTGGCATGATCTCAGCTCACTGCAGTCTCTGTCTCCTGCGTTCAAGCGATTCTCATGCCTCAGCCTCCGGAATAGCTGGGACCACAGGCACGCACCACCACACTCGGCTAATTTTTGTATTCTTAGTAGAGATGGGGTTTCACAGTGTTGGCCAGGCTGGTCTCGAACTCCTGACCTCAAGTGATCTGCACACCTTGGCCTCCCAAAGTGCTGGGATTATAGGCATGGGCCACCATGCCTGGCTGTTCCTCAGTTCTTCTTTCATTTTTAAAATGGGAGTGATGATAATAGTAGTACCTTACAGGGTTGTTGAACAAATTAGTTAATATAAAGTGTGTAGGACAGGGTCAGGTCCCCAGTAATTCCTATTTAAATGTTTGCCTGTGTTTTTTTTGAGACAGAGTCTCCCTCTGTCGCCCAGGCTGGTGTGCAATGGTGCGATCTCGACTCATTGCAGCCTCCGCCTCCTGGGTTCAAGTGATTCTGCTGTCTCAGCCTCCTGAGTAACTGTGACTATAGGCGCATGCCACCACGCCCAGCTAATTTTTCTATTTTTAATAGAGACAGGGTTTCACCATGTTGGCCAGGATGGTCTCGATCTCCTGTCCTCGTGATCCACCTGCCTCGGCCTCCCAAAGTGCTGGGATTACAGGCGTGAGCCACCGAGCCCGGCCAGTATTTACTATTATTATTAGATAGAAGACAGGAGTGGAATTTTCAAATGAGATAATATCTATATATGAGGACAACATACATTTTTATTCTACCTTCTGCCAGTTATCTGTGAAAGTTCTGACAAGCTCAATTTTCTTTTCTCTTTCTTTTTTTGTTTTTATTTTTGTTTTTGAGACAAGGTCTCACCCTGTCACACAGGCAGAGTACAGTGGCCCAGTCACAGCTCACTGTGCCTCCATCTCCCAGGCTCAAGCCATCCTCCCACCTCAACCTCCCAAGTAGCTGGAACCACAGGCGATTGCCACTACACCTGGCTAATTTTTCTTCTTTTCTTTGTAGAGACAGAATCTTGTTACGCTGCCCAGGCTGGTATCAAACTCCTGCACTCAAGTGATCTTCCTGCCTTGACTTCCCAAAGTGCTAGGATTATAGACATGAGCCACCATACCCAGAGACCAATTTTGTTTTCTTTCTGCAATCTCTCTGTGCATTATGATAATGACTGCCCAGGTCATTAAGGTGCCCTGGTCAGTTGGTGGCAGTTTTTACAGCTTCTGTATTGCTGGCATAAAATCCTGGGGAAATACAGGCTTTCTAAGCTTTTTGTATGGACTCAGGTTTATTTCTGGTTACCAGGGCTTTCACCTGTTGTACATCATATCTTAACACAGTGGGTTAAGAAATGGTGGTTTGTTGCTAGGTTTGAACTCAAGCTAAATGATCTACGTACATTTCTCTTGCCTCATCACATGTAAGACTCCTTTCTGCCTCAGGATATTAAGTCCTCCACAAACAGACTGTCCCATTCCAACTCTGCAAACACTGTCCTGCCTACTTACGTGAAATTAATGATTGCTAAAATGTCATAGGTGGTACCGAGGGCAAGAGAAAAACATTTAAGGGACATGGCACACAGTATTGATTGCTTACCCCAACTTATTCTCTTTCTTCCTTGCCAACAGACACCCAATTTTTCCTCTCTAGAAAAGTAACCCTATAAGGCCAGGTGCGGTGGCTCACGCCTGTAATCCCAACACCTTGGGAGGCTGAGGTGGGTGGATCATCTGAGGTCAGCAGTTCAAGACCAGCCTGACCAATATGGTCTAACCCCTCTACTAAAAATACAAAAATTATCTAGGCATAGTGGTGTGTGCCTGTAGTCCCAGCTACTCACGAGGCTGAGACAGGAGAACAGCTTAAACCCAGGAGGCAGAAGCTGCAGTGAGCCAAGATTGCACCACTGCACTCCAGCCTAGGCAACAAAGCAAGACTCTGTCTCAAAAAAAAAAGGAAAAGAAAAAGAAAAGTAACCCTATAGTGAGCTCAGCTCAGGGATAAATCCTGAATATTCTAATGGCCATTCCATTCCCGTTCCCAGTGACTGGTTTATGGGGTGGGCATGTGACTAGTATCTCATCAATGACAGAGAGAGGAACCTGGCTGGACATGGTGGCTCACCGCTGTAATCCTAACACATTGGGAGGCCAAGGCAGGTGGATCACTTGAGGCCAGGAGTTTGAAACCAGCCTGGCCAACATGGTGAAACCCCAACTCTACTAAAAAAAAAAAAAAAAAAAAAAAATCAACCAGGCATGGTGGCAGGCACCTGTAATCCCAGCTACACGGGA
>NW_012123043.1:2611071-2612110 GCF_000951035.1 Colobus angolensis palliatus
AGAGAGAGAGAGAAAAGAAAGAGTAAACAGAATACCCTAATTTCTTGCATTGGACATTGTTTTTGTTGTTGTTGTTATTCCAATGTGATTCCTAGAATTGCTGCAGCCACCCCACAACAACGAAAGCTGTCACAGGATAAGTCAACACGTTGACAATGACAGTGATAGAAAGAAATGGGGCCCTGATGAGGTCACTGAGCCATGGATTAAGCAGCACTGGGGCTGTCCCACCTTTGAACCTCTTATTGGGTGAGGGAGAGTATATTTTTCTTATTGTTGAAGACAGTTGTCTGGGCTTTCTGTTACTTGAGACTTAAGAAAACCAAGGGCAACTGAGCAGAGTGGCTCATGAGGATAATCGCAGCACTTTGGGAGGCAGAGGCAGGCAGATCGTTTGAGCTCAAGAGATCAACACCAGCCTGGGGAACATGGTGAAACTCTGTCTCTACAGAAAAATACAAAAATTAGTCAGACACAGTGGTGCACGCCTGTAGCCCAGCTACTAGGCAGGCTGAGGTAGGAGGATTACCTGAACTCAGGAGGTCAAGCCAAGATTGCACCACTGCACTCCAAACTGGGCAATAGGAGTGAGGCCCTGTCTCAGAAAGAAAAAAGAAAACCAAAAGAAATGTCTTCAAGAGGAAAATAAACTAATGATATGCCTGCAGAGTAAGACAGAGATAGAACATGAGCTGCTTAATGATGGATTCAGGATATATATATTTTTTAATTTTAAATATACATTTTAAATTAAAAATTTTTAACACATAAAGAGAAGGGGTTTCATCATGTTGCCCAGGCTGGTCTGGAATTCCTGAGCTCAAGCAATCTGCCTGCTCCAGCCCCCGAGAGTAATGGGATTATAGGTGTGTGCCACCACACCTGCTGGATTCGGGATATATTTTAATCTATAGGGGTTTGTTTGTGTGTGTGTGTTTTGTTTGTGTTAATTTTTAAAATATGGAACGCTTCATGAAGTTGTATGTCATCCTTGCGCAGAAGCCATGCTAATCTTCTCTGTATTGTTTCAGTTTTGGTA
>NW_012123043.1:2613280-2622597 GCF_000951035.1 Colobus angolensis palliatus
GAATGAATAACCTATCCTTGTCTTACATAAAGGCTGATTTTTAAAAATAGTCTCTCAATAAACTGTGTAAAGAGTATTTAGTGCTGTACTGAAAACAAAACTGAGGACTTTATCCAAAGATGGTGTAGACCAAAGTCACATTAATTTTTTTGTTAAATGCCTCTAGTTCATCAGATAGCCAAATCAGAAGTCAAATCTGGCATCCATCCTACTCATAAAGGTATGGAGTTTACCTTAGGTGTTACTATGAAAAGAAATTCAATGTCAGTTGTTCAAATCATTAGCCCATCAACTGACACCCCAAATCTCTGATACAATGATTAGCTGCAGACAAGCCTAACTAACCACAGTACTGAGACTGGATTTAGGAAAGAATGCAAAACTGTGTTTACTTTTAATGAACTAACTAAAGGGAAAGCATTCCTTAAACCTCCCTCCAGTTGGGCAGCCACTTTATAAAAATTTTAAAACTTCATCATATCAGAACAAAGAAATGCAGAATCCAGGCCAGCAAGAATATGCAGTTATTTGTCATTCTGCCCTAATTCCCCTACCAAAATGGACTCTTCATGGCCATTTTGCTAGCACTGTGATTAGAAAGCTTGGGCATCTCAGTTAAAAAGTGCACATTGGCCAGGTGCAGGGGCTCTCACCTGTAATCCCAGAAATTTGGGAGGCCAAGGCAAGAGGATAACTTGAGGCTAGGGGTTTGAGACCAGCCTGGGCAACATAGTGAGACTGCCCCATCTCTACAAAAATAAAAAAATTAGCCAGATGTGTCAGTTGCTTGCTTGTAGTCTCAGCTACTTGGGAGGCTGAAGCAGGAGGATTGCTTGAGGCCAGGAATTTGAGGCTGCAGTGAGCTGTGATCATGCTACTGCACACCAGCCTGGGTGACAAAGTGAGATCTTGCCTCTAAAGAAAAA
This sequence comes from Colobus angolensis palliatus, assembly GCF_000951035.1. Lineage (NCBI taxonomy): Eukaryota > Metazoa > Chordata > Mammalia > Primates > Cercopithecidae > Colobus > Colobus angolensis. Next base: position 2,614,207 of record NW_012123043.1, read on the forward strand.
AAAATAAAAATCCTGTGTATTTAAAGTAGTTTGTTTGCTCCTGGCACTCTAGGTTGTGGTTCTCTTCAAGCCTATAAATTTGGGATTGTACAAAATATATTCTCATGCATTTTAACTTTTAGCTTCTCAACTGTTGGAGTTTCAGGATTCACATCTCTTATTTAAAAATAAAATAGGTTTCAGCATTGTCATGTACCTGGTTAATATCACCTGCCTGTTTAATGGACATTGTACTTCCTTTCCACCATTTATTATAGAACATCCCACTCCTTGTCCCCTGTGTCTACTGATTGTCCTCAATTTTCTGTTCACTGATGACTCAGAAGCAAAGAGATGACGGATGTAACTCTCAGACAGTCTAAGCCTCATAACAGGGGAGGAAAAAGGGCATGACCACTTCATACCTTTAGCTCGGTACACAGAAACCAGGCTCTTTCTACTGTCTCTCAGAGGACATTCTGACCTTTTTGATTTGGTTTCCTACTACAGGATTTGTCTGAGATCACCGTATAGTACTACAAGAATGTCAATAACCATCTGCCAAACTATAAAAGGAGAAAAGACTAGCAGACAAACTGGCTATGTAATTTACCATGGTGAGTGACAGGACACACTGACCTTATTTGACAAACCCTGAAGCCATATCTGGTCCTAGGTCAATAAAGAAGACAGTACTGCAGAGTGATGAGCACTCAAGCTCTAGGATTAGATAGACCCACGAATCTCAGCCCCAGTCCCTCCTGGCCAGTGGACTTTGGGAAAATAATTTAACTTTACAACTCTCTGCTTTTCTTGTCCCTTTTTTTCTTTTTTCTTTCTTTTTTTTTTTTTTTTCCTGAGACGGAGTCTCATTCTGTCACCTAGACTAGGGTGCAGTAGCACAATCATAGCTCACTACAGCCTCGAACTCCTGGGCTCAAGCAATTTTCCCAACCTCAGCCTCCCAAGTAGCTGGGACTACAGGTGTGTGCCACCACAACTGGCTAAGTTTTGTATTTTTAGTAGAGACAGGGTTTCACCATGTTGGCTAGGCTGGTCTCAAACTCCTGACCTCAAATGATCTGCCAGCCCTGGCCTCCCAAAGTACTGGGATTACAGGTGTAAGTCAGCGTGCTCAGCCTAAAATTTCTTTAACAGAGAGGAGCTCTCTCTATGTTGCCCAGGCTGGTATCAGACTTCTGGGCTCAAGTGATCCTCCTGCCTCAGCTTCCCAAAGTGCTAGGATTAGAGACATGAGCCATCCAGCCCAGTCATGGTAACTGTTTTAAACAGCGGGATATAAAACAATATACACAATATGTTACAATTTTGCCTATATTTAACTTGGGGTTTTGCTTTTGTTTTTTGTTTTGAGACAAGGTCTCACTCTGTCTCCTAGGCTAGAATGCAGTGGAGGGAACAGGGCTCACTGCAGCCTCAACCTCCCAGGCTCAAAAAATCTTCCTGCCTCAGGCCCCTGCCTAACTGGACCACACATTCATGCCATCATGCCTGGTTAATTTTTTTATTTTTTGTAGAGATGGGGTCTCATTTTGCTGTCCAGGCTGCTCTTGAACTTCTGGGTTCAAGTGGTCGTCCTGCTTTGGCCTCCCAAAGTGCTGGAATTACAGGACCAGCCAATATTTAAGTATTTAAATACATAAATATCTACTAGAAGAAAATACTTTAAAACATGATCTCAGAATGTCAGGATTACAGGTGATTCATACATCTTTCCTTTTGCTTGTCCACTAAATTGTTTTAATCTTTTTTTTTGCATACAGACTTTTATATAAATGTACAAATGTGATCATATGTTTATACTTTATTTTCTCCTTTTTTGCTTGATTCTTTCACTCATATAGTTGCCTTGATTGCTCATGCAACAATAAATTCTTCCCATGAATACTTCACTTTTTTTCCTTCTAGACTACGAATTCTGATATTTCACTCTTTTGTTGTTCCAACACAAGGTCTCAATGTCCCCCAGGCTGGAGTACAGTAGCATAATCACTGTACTCACTGTAGCTCACTGTAGCCTCGAACTCCTGAGCTCAAGTGATCCTCCCACCTCAGCCTCCCAAAGTGCTAAGATTACAGACATGAGGCACTGTGCTTGGTCTATCATTCTTTTTTTTTTTTTTTTTTTTTTAAGCAGCATTCAAAATGAAAAATATCTGGCCAGGCATGGTGGCTCACACCTGTAATCCCAGCACTTTGGGAGGCCAAGGCAGGTGGACCACCTGAGGTCAAAAGTTCAAGACCAGCCTTCCCAACATGGTGAAACCCTATCTCTACTAAAAATACAAAAAATTAGCCAGGTGTGGTGGCGGGAGCCTGTAATCCTACTTACTCAGGAGGCTGAGGCAGGAGAATCATTTGAACCTGGGAGGCAGAGGTTGCAGTGAGCTGAAATCGTGCAACTGCACTCCAGCCTGGACAACAAGAGGGAGATCCTGTCTCAAAAAGAAAAAAGAAAAAGAAAAGGAATGAGTTTTATTTGGGGCATTATGCATATGTTTACTGAAAGACATATATAAGGACACAATGCATTATCAACTCTGTTTACAGTTCTTTGAGTTTCTCCGGTGTATACCAGCAATATTAATATTGGCAGCAAATGTATTGGCTGTCATGTGCCAGGCACATGTATCATTACATTCACAAAATAATTTGTCAAGCATTATAATAGCATTTCAAGCAGCATAATAGCATTGAAATCAGGCATGGATTTGAGTCCAGCTCTATCAATCATATATCATCTGTGTAGCATTGGTCAAATTACTTAAAATTTTCAAGCGTTAATTTTTCTCATGTATAAAATAGAGGTAAATAAAATATTTTTAAAAACTAAGTGATAGAATGCATGTAAAGCACTTGAGAGTGTCTAGCATAATTATGTGCTGAATAAGTGTAGAAATGGCCAGGCACAGTGGCTCATGCCTATAATTTAGCCCTTTGGGAGGCTGAGATGGGAGGATCACTTGAGGCCAGGAGTTTGAGACCAACCTGGGCAACACAGTGAGACCCCCATCTCTATTTTTAAAAAAGGCAAAAAGAAAAAATGAAGATAAAAAAGTGAAAGTGTAGAAATAATATGTGAGTGTATAGACGTAAAGAAGGCTTGAAAATGTAGTCAAAAATCACATTTCTAATAACACAGCTGTTCCAATTCTAATGTATCCTAATATTAATATAAGTAAAATAAACTTTTAGGATGATTTTGTATGATCTTAAAGCTTGAGATTATACTAAAAGATCTTAAAGCAAAAGGTACAATTTTTTTTTTTTTTTTTTTTTTGAGACAGAGTTTCACTCTTGTTTCCCAGGCTGGAGTGCAATGGCACGATCTTGGCTCACTGCAACCTCTGCCGGGTTCAAGCGATTCTCCTGCCTCAGCCTTCTGAGTAGCTGGGATTACAGGCATGTGCCACCACGCCTGGCTAATTTTGTATTTTTAGTAGAGATGAGGTTTCTCCATGTTGGTCAGGCTGGTCTCAAACTCCCAACTCACGTGATCTGCCCACCTTGGCCTCCCAAAGTGCTGGGATTACAGGCGTGAGCCACCACATAAGCATCTTTTTTTTTTTTTTTTCAATTATTAGGTAAATATAGAAAAAGTGGATAGGTCATGGCCTTCTGAAAAATGCAAACGGATCAGGAAAATCTAAAATGCTAATATTTAGTACCAAAATAATGCTTGAGGGTGTAAGTTGTCAGATTCATGGAAATAAAAATTTGTTTTTACAAATTCATATAGTACAAAGTGACCTTTTAAAGTATCCTCAGTGTCTTTTAATTAACTCTTTCTTTTTCTTTTTTTTTTTATGAGAAGCTTTGTCACCCAGGCTGGAGTGCAGTGGCCACATCTGCCTCCTGTGTTCAAGCAGTTCTCGTGCCTCAGCCTGCCAAATGGCTGGGATTACAGGTGCATGCCACCATACTGGTTAATTTTTGTATTTTTAGTAGAGACAGGGTTTCACCATGTTGGCCAGGCTGGTCTCAAACTCCTGACCTCACGTGATCCGCCGTCCTCAGCCTCCCAAAGTGCTGGGATAACAGGTGTGAGCCAACACGCCCAGCCAATTAACTCTTTCCATTTTGGTTTTATCCTCTCTTTCTCAAATATAATAGAACATATAACATACATGCATTTATGCTATTATCCTATTACAGTTAGTAGATTGATATTTTGACTAATCACAGATCTACAGGTGTGTGCCACCATATAGCTAACTGTTTATTTTTCGTAGAGATGAGGTCTTATTATGTTGTTCAGGCTGGTCTTGAACCCATGGGCTCAAGTGATTCTCCTGCCTAAGCCTCCCAAAGTGCTGGGATTACAGGTGTGAGCCACCACGCCCAAATACTTTATTTTTATTTTTTATTAAAAATAATATTATTTGTATTTTCTTATTTCACAAAAGACTGAGAGGGCAAAAAAAAAAAGTTCATTAAAATAACTGAAACATAAATCGAAATTGAGTTATATAGCTCCATGTAAGTTTCACCCACATAAAATATTTCAGTCTAGAGGAAAATCTATTATTTGAATGATTGTTTTATGTATGTAGTCTGCCAGACTGTTAGGTAACACATAACACTCAATTTCATGAATTAAGAATGCCTGAGATGGCTGGGTGTGGTGGCTCATGCCTGTAATCCCAGCACTTTGGGAGGCCAAGGCAGGTGGATAACCTGAGGTCAGGAGTTTGAGACCAGCTTGGCCAACATGGCAAAACCCTATCTCCACTAAAAATACAAAAATTAGCCGGGTGTGGTGACATGTGACTGTAGTCCCAGCTACTTGGGAGACTGAGGCAGGAGAATGGCTTGAACCCGGGAGGTGGAGGTTGCAGTGAGCCAAGATTGTGCAGCCTGGACAACAGAACAAGACTCTGTCTCAAAAAAAAGGAATGCCTGAGATCTATTTTGTAGCTTCATGTTTTAATAATAATTATGCTGTGATTCCTAGGGAAATCACTTTGGATATGCTACAGTTTCCTCTTTTAAAAACAATTTAGATCACTTAGTTGTTTGCTTAAATGTCTTTAAAGGCCTTAAATTGAAACAAAATGCTACTGAGTTTATTTCTTTTACTCTAAATAAAGATATAAACTATGAGCCATCAGACACAGATCATAGATTGTGATAAACGTGGGGAACTCAGCACAAGCCTACAGGAGAGTGAAGTCTTAAATATTTCAATTGCCAAAAGATTGACTAAGGCTCTGTTTAATTATCAGTGTTACAAAAAGTGAGTAATATTTACCTGGCCATAATAGTATTGTGTAAAAGTCACTTATCTTTTCCGCCAGGTGCCACATTTCTCACAGTTATTTAAAAGAATGAGGAGAAATCTTTACTTAGTCACTCCTTTCCAAAATGTACCATTCCATCATCTTATATAATTTGGCAGAGGAGAGGATTATTAAGAAAGCTGATTAAAAAAAAAAAGTGCCAACCCTAGCTCAGATTCTATACAAAATCAGCGACAAATGCCTTTGTTAGCAAAGAGTGCAAGCAAAAATGCACTATTAAGCAATGGTTTGGAAGTAACTAACTGGTTCAGTATTTATAAGCCTTCTGTTAAAAACTCCCCCAGATCTGATGCAATCAGTCTATTTGAATGATGAAAATTTTAAGGTGTTTTTTCTTAATAAATCCATATTATAAACATACTGAAAGGGCCTTTCCAGTTTGCTCATGCAAGGGGTTCATGATAAATCCAATTTTGTAGGAATATCAATTCCTAATAGATATGTCATAATGTCTTGGAATAGTGTTGTCAGGAAGATTACAGTGACTGTAATTCATTAACTAAACTTTAACATCTTCATGCAATATGGGTTCAGGTGACATTGTTGAATACTTTTTGGATTTTGGCAAAGATGCCTTAGAGTCATTAGTTATCTGTCAATAATTTACAAATCGTTTCTGAAATCTGTTAGCAAATATTTTTTATCATTATAAACATATTCTTGTAAATGTGAGTCATTGTAAGTATTCTATGTTGTGGTATCGAGTGAGGTAGTGAAGGTGCTTAAAACAGAATGTTGTAATGGAAAATGCCCACACTTGCCAAATGGAAAGGGTCAGATGATACCTTGATTGAGAAAAAATAAATACAAAAATTCAGGGTGTGATTTGTTTTTTGTCCTCCCCACAGCATGGCCAGAACATAAATTGCTTGTTAACTGTCACTGAGGCTGAGTTCCAAGCATCTGTTATTTGTACCACATGTGAACATTACTCTAGCCTCACTTTCAGAAAAATATGTTCATTTCTCACAAAGTACTGAGTACCTATTTCTATTCAATCAGCCTGATGGATAAGCTTCAAAGGACCAAAGTAACTTATTAATATAATGTTTCCTCAACAAGCCAGTGAGTTTTATAGGAAAGCAAGAGAGTGACAAATCGCAAATAGTATCTTTTAAAGATTCTGTTAGGAGTTATTAGGCAAGCTGGTAATACTACCATTCCCAATTTTTTGTACATTCTTAAAAACAATTATGTCTGATTAGAGGCAGACAGTATAGCATGAAATTCAATCTTTGTGCTGTTACATGCTTTGTTAACCATATACAGAAAGGACAAGAAGAAAAATAAATCACTTTACTATTTATATTTATTGTTATTATTATTTTTATTTATTTTTTTTTTGAGAGAGAGAGTCTCGCTCTATTGCCCAGGCTGGAGTGCAGTAGTGCAATCTCGGCTCACTGCAAGCTCTGCCTCCCAGGTTCACGCCATTCTCCTGCCTCAGCCTCCCGGGTAGCTGGGACTACAGGCGCCCACCACCACGCCTGGCTAATTTTTTTGTATTTTTAGTAAAGACAGGGTTTCATCATGTTAGCCAGGATGGTCTCTATCTCCCGACCTCGTGATCCACCCGCCTCGGCATCCCAAAGTGCTGGGATTACAGGTGTGAGCCACCGCGCCTGGCCTGTATTTACTATTATTATTAAATACTTATTCCTTATTCCTTATTATTTATCATTATTTCATTTATTATTTAAGAGATGAAGTGTCATTATATTGCCCAGGCTGGTCTCAAACCCGTGCCTTCAAGTGATCCTCTTGCTTCAGCCTTTCAAAATGCTAGGATTTCAGGTGTTAAGCCACCGTGCCCAGCCACAAATCACTTTATGGTGCTGTTTAATTATATGAATCCTATGAGGTCTTCCATAAGGTCTCTAATAATGTATGTGACTAAGATAGAATTGGTGTCAGAAACAAAACCCAAAAACAGAAACTTTAGTATGTCTTCTAAAATTCCACTAAGGAAGATGTGTCTTTCACTTAAGATCCCAAGTCACATAGCCCATAATCACTTGTTTTTTGTTTTTTGTTTTTTTGAGATGGAGTATCACTCTGTCACCCAGACTGGAGTGCAGTGGCATGAACTTGGCTCATTGCAACCTCCGTCTCCTGGGTTCAAGCAATTCTCCTGCCTCAACCTCCGGAGTAGCTGGGATTACAGGCGTGCACCACTTTGCCCGGTTAATTTTTTGTATTTTTAGTAGAGACAGGGTTTCACCATGTTGGCCAGGCTGGTCTTGAACTCCTGACGTCAAGTGATCCACCTGCCTCGACCTCCCAAAGTGCTGGGATTACAGGTGTAAGCCACTGCGCCCAGCCTCCATATTCACTTTTGACATGTTGAGTGCTTTCTTTCTCTGACATGACACTGAGTACTTTATTTCTCATATACATCTTACCACAAAAACTACTGGATTTCATCATTTTTGTCATGTTTACTTATGAGGAATTCAAGGCTTAAAAAAAGCCAAGCGTTACTTTGCCACTGAGAAGGGGGCAAAGCACAAATGGAAGCCCTGAGCTTTCTGACCTCAAATCCTAGGCTCTTAACCACCCTGCTACCCTGCCTTCATTCTTACCATGATCTCATAATTTGTGCTTACATAGGCTGCATTCAGCAACCAAAACTGAGTGGTTTCCTCAGGAAAACAGTTACAGCTATAACCAGTGCATTGAGAGGATCTGATGGACAATGTAATTTTATGGACTGAATGATATGAAAGGCATCAAGAAATATGTATCCAACACTTTGGCAAGTGTAAAAGAAGACCTACATATTTCAAAGCAGTTACAGATGCAAAATACATCCATAGAAATATATGTTCCATATACTTGGAAGGCTGAGGCAGGAGGATCACTTGAGCCCAGGAGTTTGAGAGCAACCTGGGCAACATGGTGATACACTGTCCCTAAAAAAAATACAAAAATTAGCTGGGTGTAGTCAGCTGAGGTCAGGAGTTTGAGACCATCCTGACCAACATGGTGAAACCCCATCTTTACTAAAAATACAAAAATTAGCTGGGCATGGTGACATGTACCTGTAATCCCAGCTACTAGGGGGACTGAGGCAGGAGGATCACTTGAACCC
>NW_012123043.1:2622647-2629554 GCF_000951035.1 Colobus angolensis palliatus
GAAGGAAGGAAGGAAGGAAGGAAGGAAGGAAGGAAGGTAGGTCCTTTCTGGGTTTCCATCTAAAATCAAAGAAGAAATCACTGGTTTCAATAACAATATTTTAAAATCCACCGTATGTTTTTTTTTCTTTAAAAGAAAAATATCGATCTAAGAAAATGATACCTAACATAGTGTTAATGAAAAGTAGGATGGATTGTTTATGTGTACATAAGAACTTAAAGTTTAGGCCGGGCACGGTGGCTCAAGCCTGTAATCCCAGCACTTTGGGAGGCCGAGATGGGCAGATCACGAGGTCAGGAGATCGAGACCATCCTGGCTAACATGGTGAAACCCCGTCTCTACGAAAAAATACAAAAAACTAGCCGGGCGAGGTGGCGGGTGCCTGTAGTCCCAGCTACTCGGGAGGCTGAGGCAGGAGAATGGCGTAAACCCGAGCTTGCAGTGAGCTGAGATCTGGCCACTGCACTCCAGCCTGGGCGACAGAGCGAGACTCCGTCTCAAAAAAAAAAAAAAGAACTTAAAGTTCAAAGGAAAAACAGCATGCATATCAGCATGTTGACCTGGCTCCGCTGACAGCCAGGATTACCAGTTATTTCACTTGGTGTGTACCAGCGCCACTTGGAAACTACCCACCTTCCAGGAGCAGGTCTACTCAACAAAACCTTACTTTCATGAGGCTGTGAGGATATACAACTGGGGACATTTCTTATACTCAGAGGACCACAAGTCATGGCTGTGGCCACTTCTGATTCTGACTTCAGGGGTCACCCAGACCCCAAGCCACCCAAACCTCATAAAGGCAAGTTGATCTTGGGCAAGGTTCAGAGCCAGCAGCATCACTGAAAGGTAGTGGAGAGCACTTTCAGATGCTATATTTCAACATTTCAACTGACATGAAGTGAAGCAAGAGGGGAAATAACTAACAGTAATCTGAATAAAAAACAAAGGAAAAAAAAAAAGGGCCAGGTGTGGTGGCTCACACCTGTAATCCCAGCAATTTGGGAGGCTGAGGCGGATGAATCACCTGAGGTCAGGAGTTCGAGACCAGCCTGGCCAATGTAGCAAAACTCCGTCTCTACTAAAAATACAAAAATCAGCCGGGCATGGTGGCATGTACCTGTAATCCCAGCTACTAGTGAGACTGAGGCAGGAAGATCACTTGAACCCAGGAGGCAGAGGTTGCAGTGAGCCAAGATTGTGCCACTGTACTCTAGCCTGGGCAATGGAGCAAGACTCTGTCTCAAAAAAAAAAATTAAAAAAAAGAAAAAGGAAAAAAAGAACTGTCCTGGGTTTACAGGTAGCTCACACCTGTAATCCCAGCACTTTAGGAGGCTGAGGCAGGAGGATTGCTTGAGCCCAGGAGACCAATCTGGGCAATACAGCAACACACTGTCTCTACAAAAAATTTTAAAAATCAGCCAGGTGTGGTGAGACACACCTGTAGTCCTACTTCAGGAGGCTGAGGCAGGAGGATTGCTTCAGTCCAGGAGTCTGAGGTTGTGGTGAGCTATGACTGTACCACTCCATTCCAGCCTGGGCTACAGGGTGAGATCCCATCTCTAAATAAATAAATAGACCATAAATTCTGTAATGTGAATCTTTAGACAAAGACTACTAAATCCATCAAATGATATATGAAGTTTTGTTACAACAAATGTTTATATACTGAGTTAAAAATTATCTGTACACATACACACAACCTGCCTTTACTTAGTTTAAAAGGAGTGTCAATATTAAAATTGGGGATTTTGGCCGGGTGCAGTGGCTCATGCCCATAATTCCAGTACTTTGGGAGGCCGGGTAGATCATCGGAGGTCAGAAGTTTGAGACGAGACTGGCCAACCTGGTGAAAACCCGTCCCTACTAAAAATGCAAAAATTAGCCGGGCATGGTGGTGCACCCCTGTTATCCCAGCTACTTGGGAGGCTGAGGCAGGAGAATTGCTTGAACCCGGGAGGTGGAGGCTGCAGTGAGCTGAGTTCATGCCACTGCACTCCAGCCTGGGTGATAGAGTGAGACCCTGTCTCAAAAACAAAAATTATTTTTTGTTTTTTTGTTGTTATTATTGTTTTTGAAGACGGAGTCTCACTCTCTTGCCCAGGCTGGAGTGCAGTGGCATGATCTCAGATCGCTGCAACCTCTGCCTCCCAGGTTCAAGCAATTCTCCCGCCTCAGCCTCCCAAGTAGCTGGGATTACAGGGCTGCACCACCACGCCTGGCTAATTTTTGCATTTTTAGTAGAGATGGGGTTTCACCATGTTGGCCAGGCTGGTCTCGAACTCCTGACCTCAGGTGATCTGCCTGCCTTGGCTTCCCAAAGTGCTGGGATTACAGGTGTGAGTTACCATGCTCGGCCTAAGAATAATAACTTTATAATTATGAAAAATGTATTACATATTCATCAGTTTGCCAGCATTAATCTCAAAGCATAAGTTTTACTTTTTGGGGATAAAGAGATAGACTGTGTTTTAGCCATATGACCAATGTAGAAACAAGCTAAGGTTAACTCCTCATCTAATGAATAGGCCCGATAAAAAAGTTGGTTGACCACAACATGAATAAATAAATGACCATAAGCTTGGAAATGCTACCTGTAGTGTTTCAGAATGTCGATCACATTTGTAGTCATCACTTAAAGAATTAATGTCTGCCATTGTTGTCATCTAAAATGTATTTACAGAGGTTAGAAGAGCTATGTCCGTCCTCCTCTATGCAAAGAGGTGACGACATTAAGGGATATGTCACAAGCCAAAGTTTAGTTAGACTAAGTTAGTTAGCTGGTTTGTAGTTTTATCCACTAAGTCTGATCTTCTGACCTCTCAGTTTTACAACTTTCCACTCTCTGTGCTGCACAGCACCTCTCCACTTCTGAGTTAATCATTTCTTTGCCATTATCTGGCAAGAATTCTTATCTCTTTTGCTGTCACTTTATAACAGGGTCCTCTTATCAACCTGCATAGAGTCATGTGATGAGTCAAAGCCTATCAAAAGTTTCCACTCTTCTGATTAGAAATCATCATGAAACTGGATACATGGTTTACAGCAGGTCACTAATGTTGGAAAAAGTACAGAGTCCAGGGAAAGACTTGCTTGTAACTTTATGAATTCCGAATTTTTTTTTTTCCTTTGCTTTTTCTTAACTTTCACTAAGGGTTACCGTAGTCTGATGTGTCCTTCCCAAGGCCACGAAATTTGACAAGCTGCACTTTTGTTTTGCTCAATGATTTCTGCTTTAGGCCAAAGAACTGCCTATAATTTCACTAAGAATGTCTTCTAATTCGGATACTGGGGATTTACAAGAGTCTTTAAAGCACGGACTTACACCTATTGGTAAGTAGGAGTTGCTCTATTGATCATCTATTTATTCTGCTAGTATATACATATAATTTAATCTCATTGATGGATTTTGCATTTTAAGTCATGGCTTTTCCTATTATGTTTATTAAAAGCACATAATAAGCCCATGTATGTGTATCACACATTTATCTTTCTTGCAGTTCAAAAAAAGCAAATGGATATTTCAACATATGAATATTATTCATTATATCTAGTGTTTACTGGTGTCATTCTATTAGCCTAAACAGCCAGAAAATATGATTTATAATTTAACAATTTCAATTTTAATATTTTCCGATAATGTTTAATCAGAAATAATAAGCTAAAATTTGAACAATTTGAAACAAGTTAATCACATTGAGTGATCACTGATCAAACTTTAACAGATAGCTGTCAAGTATTTGCTACTTTTCAACCCACACAAAAGTATGATGTCTCATTCTCTGCTTATACTGTAAAAAATTTTCATTTTATTTTCTTGGGGAATGAAAGTCATGCGCCCCCCCCAAAAAAATAAAACCCAAAAAACTAGACCATCACTAGTAAAGGATTTGAAGTTAGTTAAGAGCTACTGTTTTTTTTGGCAACAATTAGTATATTTTGTTTTTACAAACAGAAATAAGTAAATAAAGCTACTTTCATTTAAAAAATAGAGTTACGAACTTGTGGATTTTATAGCAAGACTACATTCAATTAATCCTAAAAGGACTAAAGGGAAGTGATTCTCAGTGGTCTGTAATTGGCTGTTGGAAGTCATGCCCTTTTGCCTTTGCCCGGTTTTTGAAGGACCTGTGTCTTTTCTGGTAGCATTTTCCTAGGCTTTCGGACTGGAATTTCCCTCCGAATTTGCAGGGGCCTGTCATGAGCTCTGAGTCTCAGCTCCATTGTAACAAGAAAGAAAATCAAGGCTTGAGTTTTTCCTCTTTTTTCCTTCCGAGTCAGCTGACTCCACAGAATGCAGTGATTGCTTTTTTTTTATGGGCCAACTACACCCTAAAGTATATCACTTGAGGAAATGTTTACCAAAAATGTTCTATACTTACGAAAAAGAAAACACGGGGAAGGCAAGCAGGGTGTAACACACAATCAATTGTTCTGCAGATAACACAGAAAATACAGGCACAAGAAAGATGAGAGAGAAGCACAAAACGATTTCGCATCTTTTTCGTCGGGCAGAACCGCCGCGGTGTGCAGGCGAGGAGTCCTTCCCGGCAGCTCCGCGCAGCTCCGGCTCCGCGTCGAGGGCCGCAGCTAGAGCGCGCTCGGGCCGGAGACGCGGACTGAGCGCGCACGGGGGACGCGCGCACGGGGAACGCGCGCTCGGGGGCTCGCGCCCGCGCGGGCGGTCTTGGGCTCCTGCTGCGCGCAGCCCCAACTGGCCGCTGCCAAAATAGAGTTGAGCTGGGTCGGGAGACCACACACGCCGATCCCCCGCTGTCTCCCCCAGACCCCATGGGTGAATTAAAGAGGGTAAGGTAGGGAAGGAGACGCTGTTGCACTTCTCTCTGCAACCCGGGAAGAACTGTATTTCCACCGACCGCACCCGCAACCACATCGCAAGGAACCGAGGCGGGTACACACTGAGCGTAAACAGAGAACACCTGCAGCTCTGGAATCCGTCCCACCGCAGAGGGCTGGGAACCGGAGGACTGTCGGTCCAGCCCATGAGAGGCTGCTGGGGATTAAGCCTCAAGAAAAGTACCGAAGAAGGCTCTCCCCTGGCCTCAGAGAGCCTACCCCAACATCCTAAACCTGTGCAGGCACTTCCGGGCGCCGGATTCCGGGATAACAAAATTCCAGTTTCCGGTAAAAGAGGCCTCTTTCAGGATCTTTTTCGCAGCCACCCGCCCCTTCCCAACTCAAGCACACCCCCTCCGCCCTCTGGTATTGCAGCCCCGCAGGTGGTTGTGAGGTGTCCGCGTCTGCAACATCTTAGTGACCCCGAGGCGACTTTGGCACCGAGAGATCATCTGTTTAACCTCGTATCCTCCAGGAGGGGTCGTTCCCAGGGTGAATGGCTGGACAGAGCCATCTAAAGGGCTGAGGGAGAGGAAGAGAGGGCGGTGAGGAGCCATCAGACTGAACTGTTGGATTGAAGGGCCTGACCCGATTCCTGAAGGAGAGATGCTCTTTGAATGGGTCTTTCTGATTTGCCCAGGGCAGCCCCACTGGGAAGAACCCACGGGTGCAGCTGTAGAGAGTGACTGAGGGTCTCGAGAGTAGCTTTCAGATGGCAAATTGCAAGTTGGGTTGTGTTGAGTCGTTCACAAAACTGAGCACGATGTATGTAGACATCAGTCAGGGTTTACAATTCTACATTTAATTCAGTTGTGTTGTACTAGGAAATGGGCCTCGTTTTATTTAAAAAGCTGTCTCCATGGCTTTTAACTAGGGACTACATCTTTTATGCACACTGATGGTTACATGAAAGTTTTGTATGATGTCTGTGCTTGTATAGAAAAGCAGAATTGAGATAAAGTTGTTCCTTCTGCCTACCTGCAAGGTAATCATTCAATGTAGTGTAAAAGCAGCACACTCAGGTTATAACTAGATTGCTCCCTTAAAGTTAACTAACTCTGGGACACTGGCCAGACTCTTGGTTTCTGGTCTCGGTTTTCTGCTTTCTCCCAGATGGGATGATTCTATTGAATAATATGCGGTACTAACTTTAGAGGCTTTTTATACTTACCTAGATCAAGAAAAGAGCCTTATCTGTGTGGTAGGAAATATGTTATACATGAAACAAGTATTTATTGACAACTCCTACAATGTGCCCAATATTATGCTTTGATTTATATTAAATTTCCATAATTCCTCAAATTAACTGCGTTTGCAGAATATTTTATGCATTCAATATAATATTGCATATTATCCACAGAAGGTTATGTCTGCATACTTAGGGGTACATGATACACAGTGCAAACACTGTATTGAGTCTGTAATGTGAGGCTTGCTATCTGGTCCCCTGAACACTCTTGAGTCTGATTTTATTTCAGTGATAACCTCCACCAAGCTCTGCGCCCATAAGGATCTCTGAAAGTAGATGTCATCAGTGGAAAGTGTGATAGCCATTATGTCACCCTAACCTCCAGCCAGCTTTATTTAGAATGCTAACCACCCAAGCCCATGTTCTGATTCTCACAGCTGGGGCTTAGGCTGCCAGTTTCTTCTAGGAAGCTAAACTCCGGAGCCTCCCTTCTTTCCATGCCCCAGCCCATCTCCAAAACAGCCCTTCTCAGATTCCTCTTTTCTGGCCTGGATCCACAGGTCGTGACCAGAGTTAAAAGAGTTCTTAGGCCAGGCACAGTGTCTCAAACTGGTAATCCCGACACTTTGGGAGACTGAGACTGGAGGATCACTTGAGCCCAGGAGATCGAGACCAGCCTAGGCAACATAGTGAGAACCAGTCTCCACAAAAAAAAAAAAAAAAAAATTAGCTCTGCGTGGTTGTGGTGGCATGTGTCTGTAGTCCCAGTGACTAGGGCTTGGGGGTAGAAGTGGGAAGATCACTTGAGCCAGGGAGGCCGAGGATGGTGTGATTATGCCTTGAACTCCAGCCTGGGCAACAAA
>NW_012123043.1:2629639-2655362 GCF_000951035.1 Colobus angolensis palliatus
TTTTGAGGCAGAGTTTCACTCTTGTTGCCCAAGCTGGAGTGCAATGGCATGATCTTGGCTCACTGCAACCTCAGTCTCCTGGGATTCAAGCGATTCTCCTGCTTCAGCCTCCCAAGCAGCTGGGATTACAGGTGCATGCCACCACACCTGGTTAATTTTTTGTATTTTTAGTAGAAATGGGGTTTCACCATGTTATGCAGGCTGGTCTGGAACTCCTGACCTCAGGTGATCCACCTGCCTCGGCCTCTCAAAGTGCTGGGATTACAGGCGTGAGCCACTGCACCCGGCATCTTTAACACCTCTTCTAATAAACCAAGAGAGATTTATAGAGGAACGGAGAACAGAGGCTTGTTAATGCTTCTCTCCTTTACTTGACCCCTCCACCAGACACAATGTCTAGGATTATCTTGGATTCAGCCTTGAACATGAGCTGAGCTAGAGAAGGGCACGTTGTCAGACTTCCACCTACGGGCCCAACCCAATCCCCACCCCCAGGAATGCACTAGGCAGGCAAGACCACTTCACTCTACAGGTCTAGAGTCTACCTTAGGATAAAGCGAGTTCTTTGAGTTGCACTTCCTCACGCTTCACCTTATTGGAAGAGACTTCTCAGATAAATCCAGTTGGCTTCAAGGAACTTCAGGAGTTTGGAGGGCATTGTGCTCTGGGGAGGCCCTGGGGAAGAGTTGAAATATGACCAATATGATCTTGAGAGATCAAGCTTGAGAAAACCGTGTGAACTAAAACTGACCAGGCCAGTTGATAAAGGTTGCCTCTTCTTTAGTCTTTTGGGAAGCTGTTATGTATGTTTTTGTGTGGTTGCTAAGTAAGAAAAGATATTTGGAGTTTAACTTTTAAACACCAAATAACCTGAATGCAGATGACCATGAGCACTTACATGAGCAGTTTTATCTGGTGATAATGTAATTGTCCCCAAGGACTTTGTCAAGTCCTGCAAGACAATCAAGTTAACAAGCACATCCCACTGGAAGGTGGTCCTAGAATGGTTAGTGATTCCCTTTTTAGTTTTCTTACAGAATGATGAGTTTGAGTGAAGCTAAGGGGAAAGCAAGACAAAGGGGAACTGAGATATATGTGTGTGTGTGTGTGTGTGTGTGTGTATGTCTCCAGCATAGTATAGTATATTTCTTTCCTGGCACTGTCTCATTTAACTATAAAGCTTACTTTGTTAACCCAATTTTACTGATTTAAAGAATGGAATCAGAGGTCAGGTAATTTACTCAGCTTGTCAAGACAATGAACTGTAAAAAGAACCCAAGAAATATTCTGAAATACATACTCTTTTTCCAAGGTAGTAACTACTTGTTCTTTTTGATATAAAGGAATTATGATTTAATACAATGTTGGTCTATGCAGACTTTCCTCCAACAGACATTTCGAGCTTAAGAAACACATTTATAAGTGGCTTTTTAATCTTCCTTTCCATTGCACAGTAGAAATCAGATTTGGATCCTTCTAGAATTCAGAAGGGTGGCATAGGGAGTAGTGTATGGAGAGCAGAGTGGAAATCACATCTGGGAGGACTGAGGTTTGAGTGGGGTGGGATGAAGGCACTTCTGGTCCCCTACTCTGGAGTTTCCTGGAGAGGATCTCTGGAGTTTGAAGGAAGTTTAGCTTGTGAATTTGTGGTGTACGGTAGCAACTCCCAGGGCTACCAACAGACGGTGAGAAGGAACTGAGAGGAAATTCAGAGCATGTACTTGTTATAGAGTCAGTGGGTATGAGGAGGGCAGGGAAATCACTCAAATTGAGTGACTGAATTAGATAGCATAAACAAACATACTGTTGTCCCATGAAAGAAGGGGATAGGGAAAGACAATTTAGGTGTCAATTAAAAAAAAAAAGGCACTTTTGACAAACCCAGCTGTGCCTCCTGCAGTGAGATAGGCTAGTCCCACACCCGTGGTAGCATTTTTCATGGTAAGTGCTGGATTCCTTGCTCAGGGTTTGGATGCCTGCAGCCTCTGCTTCCCCGCCCCCTGCAAGCTCCACCTGCTCCAGCGGCCTCTACAGGAATGGAAAGAAAATTGGTCGGAATCCACTGCTTGGTCCTGGAATCAACTTCCCAGTTTCCAGACAAGAAACTCAGGAGAAAACAAGTGAAGTTCTCTCAAGACTTGGCACACACTGTACGCCATCTCTTAATCGCAAAAGTTTTCTCCATGTTGGAAGAGCCCACCCCCTTCTAATTGTGCAACCTCTGTAACTGCCCAGACCGTAACACTTTCCCTAGTTCCACACCCCATGCTTGAGTGTGACGGTACCACTGTTAAGTCTTGCCTTTCCAAGTTCCCATTTTCTTTGTTGACCAAGTGAGACCCAAATTGCTGGACCCCGCACCCTGCGGTCCCTGCACTCTTTGACCTTAAGAGTCAGAAGCTCGTAGCTCAGGCAGGGGCTTTTCTGAAGGAAGAAGTTTGGTTGGATTCATCCCCTCGCTGCAAAAGCCGAGGAATTCTGCAGCAATGCAGGACGTTACCCCTTCCATCAAGAAGTTTCCAGTATCGCCGGATACATTTAAATGGCAGCCTAGAATAATCTCATGCTAAGGATTTTGTTCCTGACCCAGGTTGAGGCAGAGGAGAAGGTGTAAAGGAGGCAACTTCACGTGTTCAGCTAGTTTCACAAGGTGCTTTGTGGCCTGCTAGCGCCAGGATCGTCGTTCTGTTGGCCCCGAGGCTGGACAGGATTGGTTCCAATGGATGGAGTCTCAATAGTTTTGAACTGGAGCTGGCTCAAATTTCCATTTCAATTACAGAGAGGAAGAGATAGATTAGACTGGACCACCTACCCGAGATTATTTCCCCTGCCCCGCTCTATTCTCAAGACCGGATCTCCCTGTTACACTCTTCTAAGGGAATCGACTGTACCCTGGCGGGGCGCGCCAGGACCCCTGGGTTGGGACAACATGCTGCAAAGAAAATAAGTGAAAAGGTTCTTCAGTGAACTCTTTTCATACAAAGAGCCGTAGATTCCGATATCCAGGCCAAACTCTCCAAAAACCCCTCCTTTCCTTTGGGGCAAGGGTGGGAGGTTGCCGAGGGGGTGGGTGGGGTAGGTTGGATTACCCAGATAATTGCTTTGGCTTTCGTTTTCCTCCGCAATAAAAACCGCGCCACGCCAGATCAAGATATTCTCATAGTGATTGTTAATCAATCGCCATCCTCCTGCTTTAGGGGCTAATGTTGATGTCTTAAGTAGTTATTTACAAGTGCAGCAGAAAGGCTTTTTTTTTTTTCTTTTTTTTAACGAGGCACGGCTACTCACCTATTCACGTTTGCTTTTTTAAAGCTTCGGTCAACACGACGCTCCCTGGTAATTCCTTTGGCTGTACTGAAATTTAACGCGTCTCTTTTTAATACAAAGCTCTCGGGATGAGGGCGGGTGGAGCCTCCGGGCGTGGGCGGGTAGCCCAGCCCTCTGAGCCCAGGAATGAAACCCGAGTTCTAGCTAAACTTTTCAGAGAAAGGCAAAAGCGACTTCTGATGGGCTTTTCGGCTGGGAGGGGCGGAAAAATTAGGCAGACCCGGAGTTTCCGTAGGCTGATAAACTTGCTCCTCTTCCCCCTCGGGCTATCCCGGCCTAGTAATGGAGACCTGAAAAAAATCTAGACTTATTCTGGGGTCTAAAAAGTAGATATGTGGCACGAAAAAAGTAATTGTCCTGGTTTCTTAAAAAGCACCAAAAAGTGGGAATGGAAGAGTAGACGAGAGAAATTGTTTCCAAGGAGGAAGGTTTTGCAAGTTTTGTACGAGTTTGGGTGGGTCATCTACCCAGGCGCACGGGAAAGGTGTGTCTGCCACACCTTTTGCGAGCCCAGGAAACCAGAACCGCTCCAGAAAATCCTGATTTTTTTTTTCCTTTGTAGCCCGCACGGGTCAAGCGCGCGGGGGCCGACCAACACTTCCCAGGTCAGGTCGAGCTGATTGCTCCCAGCTCGCGCTCCGAAATGCGGTGCTGAACCAAGGGAAGGAGGAGGCGGGGAGGAGGGCAGGCAGTTGCATCCTCGCGAGTGGGGAGTGCGAGACCTCCTCAGCTCCAGCCAGCTGGGTGAATGGGGCGCGCACGGCCCCGTAACGCCGAGCGTGGATAAAATATGCTAGGACTGCGCTTCTCGGGCTCATCAAGGCTGCGGGAGCCTCCCCGAGCCATCATCCTTCGTAATTGCAACCGTCAATCAACACTTCAAGACAAAGTCAGAATCGGGAAGGGCGAGCCCTGGAGGCCAGTCTTGTCGGAAAGAAGGAGGTGGAGGGGAGGTGGGGGGAAAGGAGAGAAGTTTGCCAGAAGTTGGCAGAGGGAGTGCAAAGAAGTTGAGAACGCACAAGGTAGTTGAGCAGAGCTGTCCCCCGGTCCCACCACCGACTCCCGGACCTCCCGGGTTCTAATCTCTGGTCTCCGCCACCAGTTACAATTCCCGCAGCGGCAAGTAAGGGGTGGGTTCCTAAATGTGCTTCCACTAAGAGGTAGAGTGGCAGTTGCTAAGATGTCCCTGACGGAGGATGAGATGCGTCTGTCCGCCCGCGATAGGTGCATTTATGGGTTGATCCAGACCACCGCTGGCGTCGGCGTTTAGACCACACAGACCCCGTTCCACCTATTGACATCTCAACTGCTTTCCCTTCCCATAGCCGCTTGGCTCTCTTCACACTGCGGCCTCGGCAACCCAGAACCATTCCCAAGTAACCCATAACCCATCTTAGACTCCTCGAACTCGGGTTCCTCCTCCCACAACTTCCTTTCTGAGAGGGCTTTCTGGGGGAAGCCCAGGCCCATCCAAGGTCACTGCGCTAGCGGGTCCCCGGCTTCAATAGGAGTCCCTCACCCAGCAGAACTGAAGGGTCAAAGGACCAGAGTGAGTGCTCGGAAGGAGGAGGGAGTTCTGAGGGCTAAGAAAGAGTGCACTTGGAGGGCAGTAATGAGCTTGACGCTGGAAGCCTGGTGCTGCCGCCCCTTCCTCTGCATCTGCCTCCAGGATGGAGACCCCGCTGCTTCCTTAAATCCCTAGCGGAGGGACCTGAGGAAGGTTTGTGTGCCCTCAGGTCTCTGGCAAGAATCAATTCCTGTGGAACATTCCTTGCCTCGTCCATTGCTGGAGGGGATCTTGACATCCTTCCAGGGGATCTGAAATAGGGTTGCCCCCAGGGAGCTTTTCCCATTGTCGGGGTGGAGGCCTGGAGCGCCGAGGGCTTAGGCTTCTGAGCTAGGAGTTCACTTGGTTCTTAGGAAAGGCCGTTTTCTCTCGCTTGAGACTTTCTGCTCTTTCATTCCCCCTCCAGTTCGCTGCTACGCTTAGGTGTCGGCCTGGACTAGACTTTCAAAGCAAAGGAAAGGGCTTTGATATAAGTTCCTCCGTGAATTTTTTTAAAGCATGGATTTTTAAAACCCCGTCCCCAGCCACTATTCCCTCCCGCACCCCTCCCATTTTGTGAGGATTTTTCTTTCCTGGAAAGTCTACCTGCGGAGAGATAAATGAGTGCCAGCTGGCCTTTTGCCACCACCACTCTCCATCTTTCGGGGATGTGGTGGAAGGGTACACTGGCATGGACCGAAAAGTCGCTAGTGTGGCCTAAGCAAGTCCCTTCTGGCCCTGGCAGCTGGTGTTATGAGCATGGTCACAAAGCTTGCCTCACTAGATCAGCCTCAGCCTCAGTCTCAGCCTCAAGTCAAGGCAGGGTTTCTTGATACACTACAATTTCAAGGTCCTGTCAGACCCTTTTTCAACTTCTTTCAATTCTCCTAACTTCCCCCTGCTTCACCAAGCAGAGGTGAAATCACCATCACACACAGGGTTGGAGGCTTCCTCTCAGGACCAAGGGTCTAGAGTCCTGCATGCTTGCCAGGCTAGGATCTGGGAAAGGTGCTGTATCATAAGTGTCCCCATAAATTCTTGGAACTGCTGTGGGAGGAAGTTCTTCTTAATTAAGGCTTTGAAATAAACTGATTTTCAAAGTTCAGGAGCAAAGCAGGGCAACCACTGCAATAAGCCCTGAAACTGACTCCCTTTCTTTATTTTCTTAGTTCTCAGTGATATTTAAAACAACCAGGAATACTGGAATGTGGTGACAGTGATACTTGATACTATCATGAAAATTGGAGCTTTTGGCAACTTCAGCCCACTTCTCCATACAAACTAATGGGCAGGCCTTCATAAGTTTAAATGTTTCCAGGAAACCTGAAGTTGCTACTAAAGCTGAAGCCTAAATAACTTTGATCCTGAATATATACTGAAGAGCAAAATGACAAATCAGTTAAGAGAGTCAGTAGTACCTGAATTGCCAGGTGTGAGTGGGTAATAAACAACCCATTTTATATAAATTATGCACTGCAAAGATTGAAATAATTTCCAATTCACCAAATACCGGACTGAGCAGTTTCAATGTGTAATCTCTATACCATTCAAATAGAATAAACTTAGATCTTTTGAGATTCAAATTCACCCCCTTGTGGGTGGACTCTGATAATTACTTCGTTGCACAGCAGACCCTGAATATGAGGCATTTCGCATGCAGTCAGGAGGCTGGAAAGAATGTTTTTCATCTTGTTGGGAGGAGATCTGAAAACTTTGAAAATGCGGCTGGGCTGGTGGTCGAAGAGCTTGCATAACAGATGGTTCTTCAAAACATTTTTTAAATGCTGGGCCTCGGCCTCAAGTGGATGGTCCCATCAGACAACAGAATGAAAAAGTACAGCCTGGACTGATCCTTGTATTCTGTGTGGAAACACAGGTCACTAAAACTGGAAAGTCTGTCGCTTAGATGATCTTGGGCTCCAGTCCAGGGTCTTTTAAAAGTGAGCGAAGGGACTAGGGCGCAGGCTGGGGAAATAGGAGTGGCTGCCCCTTCCTCTAATTCTAATGAGTGAGCTCTTGGCTTGTGGCCCGCCTCTCATTGAGCCGAGACCCTCGGCCCCTTCAGGGCGCCGGGGCCCACGTGTCGCCTCTCCAGGGTCTCAGTGCCCTGGGGAGTTGAAGCTGGAGGACCCTTGACCGCCGACCAACTCTGCACGTAAGAACAGTCAGCTGAATTTTCTCCTTTCAGTGGTTTAAATGGGCGTTTAACTCCCCTTCATCTCCTCATCCGACACACTAGCTAGGGCACACGCCCACACGCGCCCCCATCCCTTTTTGCTTCCCCTCAGTTCGAGGAAATTGCCGCTCTGGCTGCTTCTCCTTCGCCGCCACGCTCAGACAGAGGTCGCTTCTGACTAGCTGTAAGACCCGGCTGCATTTACATCCCCCCCCGCCCCGGGCCAGGGTGGGGTGGGAGGGGGCGAGGCGGGGTGAAGAGGTTGGGGCAGGCCGGGGGACTGGAGCCTGAGCCTCATCCTTATTGGCTGGCGGCTAGGGTCCGACCTGAGTCCGGAACCCGCGTCCCCATTCACTGTCTTCACCCCTCAGTCCAGCCTTTCCCCCACCCCTGGCCTCACTTACCTCCTTCTCCCCCGCGTCTTCCCCGCGTCCTTCCCAGCACCCTCACCCTCGGGGCTGGGAAGGGCCGTTCTCGGACCCGCGCGGGGAGTGGACCAGGCAGGAGAGGGAGGTTGGAACTTCACAACTCCACACTTGGCGATAGTGAGCGAGAGGGAGGCAGAGAGAGATAGGGGGAAGGGGCGGAGAGGAGGGGAGAGAGAAGGGAGGCGAGAGAAAGAGGAGAGAGACCCCTGCCGATCCTGAGCCAGAGGGCGGTGGAGGGAGGGGAAGGAGTCGTCCGAGCCGTCCGGGAGCAGTGGCAGCAGCACAGCAGAGGCGGCAATAGCAGCCCCGCGGTGGCCTCCGCTGCCCGCCGGGAGCTCGGCGGTTCACCGCTCCGCGCCCCGGGCAGCTGCGTCCTCGCCACAGCCGCCGCCTGCGCCCTTGCGGAGCCGAACCAGAGTGCCGGGAAGCTGTCTTCCTCTCCTCCTTTCTTAACCCCGACCTCCTCCTCGCAGCTCGGGGGCGGCTCCGGAGCTGTGAGACCGGACAGGGCTCAGAGGTCCTGCCTGGCAGCCCCAAGGAGGCGGAGGCACGCTCTGGCGAGGCGAGAGGGTTGGGTGAGCGGGCACCCCGGTCGCGCCTTCCTTCTTTTCGCGGGAGTTGAATCTGTGCTGCCCGTGTCCAGGTGCTGGGCTTCCGGACCGACACGGATACCCCGTCCCCGCCCGCGGTCGCCTTGTCATGCTGCCCAAAGTGGAGACGGAAGCCCTGGGACTGGCTCGATCGCATGGGGAACAGGGCCAGATGCCGGAAAACATGCAAGGTAAGGAGGCGCCGCGCGGCGCTCCGGCTCCCGCGGCTTCCCCACCCCCGGGCTCGCCCTGCAGGCTTCAGCCTCCCGCCCCGCTGGGCGCTCGCAGGCGCGGGAGTCAAGCCCCCTCCCCAGGTGCAGGCATAAAAGTTTATGGCTCTTGAACAATGTGGGACAGAGGTTTGTCCAAGCAACGTCTAATTGGCCGCTTCTAATTAAGGAAAGAGAGGCTTCCAGCTCTATGGCAACCCAAGCAGGGCAGCTTCAGGCTAAAGGTACTTTAGAATAGTAAGATCATTCTAAGAAATGGAACGGCTCACTGGACGCCCGAACAGGTTCTCCGTCATTGGAATTGGTTTGAGCTGTACTTCAACCAGTACTCTTGTGTGGAGGGAGGCGACCCAGTCTAGGAGAGTCAACTACAGAAAGAGGTGACCCCCGAAAGGATTGTCTCAGCGGTATTAGAATGCATGTGACCACCCCAAAAGCCCAGGCGGACACCCGTAGCCAGCTTGGCTTTGGACATTTCAAAACTGCTGGCAGAAATGAAGGGAACAAGTTACCCCAACCCCATCCCCTGTACGCGTAGTGCTGAGTGAGTTGGGGGTGGGAGTTGGGGGGGGCGGGCAGTGGTTCGTTTATTGCGCCCTTTTAAAATCTGAAATCTGAAAATATGGAAGTCCCATTCGTTTTCCCAGCTCTCCACTGCCAACAAAAAACAAATCCCGCTGGCTATATTTTCTCCGCATTCCAAAATAGCAACTCTAGATCTGGCTTGTATTAAGCCCTTCAGAAGTTTATCTCATTTGCTCTGGGCCCGGGAGGGAACAATGCTAGGAAAAGTCACCGGTGCTCTTCCATCCTCGCCCCTTCCAGGGTGCAGGATGTGCGGGCCGGCGGGCCTGTGATCCCGGAACGCTTCCTGCCATCCCCTTGCGCGAACTTGAAAGGGCTGGGAGGTGTTGAGAGCAGAGTTCAGGGCTGTGCACTCTGCGGTGCTGAGTGGGCGGTGCGCCCGGGCGCTCAGGCCCGGGGACCTGTCGTCGCCCTACCGCGGAGGGGAAAATACGTAGCTGGAGGGCGTGCGCCTTGCGGGTGTGATCCGTTACCCCATCGGTCATCCTGGGGTCTCTCCAAGCCTCTAGGTAGGGCTGTGAGAGTTCCCCGGAGCTGAGGCCCCAGAGGCTGACCTGTGGGTCTGGCTGCTATGGGAACCCGGCTGGTCCAAAGCAGGCTTTCTTCTGGGCACCTGGAATTCCAGCTTAGTGTGAGGCATCGGGGAAGTGGCGCGGGGAGGCTGAGCTGGGGGCCTCAGCCGGCAGCTCCGGAGAGCGCCTATCCTTGGGGTCGCTGGGTGAGGCCGGCACGATTCTTGGCTCCAAAAGGAAAGTTTCTGCTTCTTGTTCTGGCGGGAGAAACCAGAGGCTTATTTTGAGAGCGGAGAGAGAAATGTTACTGGTAACGTTTTCTTTGGAAAGTTCGAGAGGGGTCTTGTATACACACTACCTACTAACCCCAAACCAGAGAAGTAGTTTTCCTTTGGTGCCTGGGCTCAGCAGTCGCCACTCGCTCAGCCTATGGTTCGAAATCAGCATGGGACGCGCGGGGCAAGGCTTCGTCAGAGACTAGAGGCCTGCCCGTTGGGAGGAGCCCCTGGGGATGGGCACCCCATTCTCTTGCTTGCTCTGTTTCCCACCTGGGACGCCTCCGTAGTCCGACTCGTGGGGGAGCCCAGAAAGACGATTCACTACTTAGCCCCGGGACAGCGCAGCGCGCCCAACTTTCAGGGAACTTTGTGCTCCTCTCTGAGACCCTAGCTTTCCAAGGCACCGTCCGTTCTTTCTCTAGACCGACACTGGGGAAGAGTGTGGGCGCTTCTTTGCCCCGATGGGTTCGCTTCCCCAAACGCCTACGTCGGCTGCACCAGGGCACCTGGGAAATTCTGAAAGGTGCCCAGGCCTCACACAGCAGCGTCTCTCTACTCGGCCTCTGTCTTTGGGTTTTTTCAAGAGGGTCTCTACCTCATGCCTCGGTCTTTTTTCCGATGTCGGGTCCCCGAGGTAGACACGGAGTCCCTCTGAAAGCAGTTACCCATCTGTGCCCCTTTGGTGTAAAGTTGGAGTTTACTTTGTTGTGGGAAGGGGAGGTAGAAAAGATCACACTTGGGAAAGTGCGCTTTTCGCCTTATTCCTAAAACGTGCCTGAAGACTGTCATCGCGATTGTTAG
Organism: Colobus angolensis palliatus; assembly: GCF_000951035.1. Lineage (NCBI taxonomy): Eukaryota > Metazoa > Chordata > Mammalia > Primates > Cercopithecidae > Colobus > Colobus angolensis. The sequence goes on from NW_012123043.1 coordinate 2,640,113, forward strand.
GAGAGCTATCAATGTCTAGGGGCTATAAAGGAATTTCTGAACCCTCGGCCCTTCCCAAACCCCCAGGTTCCTAAAACCCTAGGCGGGGGTCTCTTGGGGCTGGGATTCAGGCTGGTACCGCTGGGAGGACCGCGCCTAGCATCCCTTTATTAATATTTCACGAAGGCAGGGTCCTGCCTCCTCTGGAGCCTCTTTTCTCGAAATTTTCCCAAACTCTGGTTAACTCACTCCCCTGTAAGCGCCACCCTAGGACTCTGTGAACCAGGAAGAGACGCGTCAACTCCGCGGGTCTGCGCGCAGTCCTCAGCCGCAGTGCTGCAAGTGACCCCCTCGACGGCTTCCCGACCGAAGCGCTCGGGAACCAAAGAGAAAAAAAAAACTTTATTTTCAAAAGAATAAGTCATCACTGCGGCGATACTGTGGCCAAGGACTTCGGCGATGGGGTGGGGGCTATTTCTCTTTCCTTTTTGGTAAACAAATCAGAGGAAACTTCTGTCCGGCCGTGGGTTTCCCATCCCCCACCTGCCCCACCCCCTGCAAACGACACTGATTAACTTAAAACAAACTCGGCTTCGTGTTTGTGCGCCGTTGGGTAGCAGGAGGTAGAGCCTGGGCGAGAGCCTGGTGCGTCCACGGGTTTGGCCGAAGAGTGCCCAGGGGAATGCGGGCACGGTCCCGGCTGCGCAGACCTGCGGGTGCCCGCCCACCCGCGCCCCTAGCTCCCATACTTGACCTGTGTGGATGTGGAGTCTCCGGGAAATACCGGATCAGGCACTTCCTGGGGTCTCCTGGTCACTGCCCTTCCTGTGCATAGTTTGTCATCTTTTCAGCTGCGAAGACGCCTTCGCGGGTCTGCATCCGGAGCAACGCTGTTACCCGATCCCGGCAGTGAGCCGCGCCGCGCGTCGTCGCGGCCTGATTTCTGTTTAACTTTAACAGGGCGATCTCGAGGTGTTTATATTTTGCTATGATGATCGGAAACATGTGAGGTTCATTACAGGGCTTCAATACTTTGAAACCAAAACCCTCCCGTGTGCCTTTTACTCTTCTGGTATTTTTCCCCGTACGGGCGTCCTCTATTTTCTTTTTCCTTCCTTTTATTTTCCCAGATTTTCAAACGTGAGGAGATGAAAGTATCCAGAATAGAAAAGTACTGTCAATACGGAACTGAATGTTTCGATTATTCTAACAGATCTGAACGTTGGGAGCCTCAGGTTGTTTAGTTCAAGTGGGCTACTCCTGAGAAGCGGGTTTCTGGGGCTTCAGTTTCTCTGTCGGACAGAGTTTGCAAATTGGTGCTGCCGTCTCTGTAAGCAAGGTGCACTTGCAGCAAACCACTTCAAGAGGGAGGGAATAAAGCCTGCGCTTGTTTCTCTACCTTAGGCGAAGGTGACATTTTGGAACTTAACTTCATAGGGATTTAAAAGAAATTCGAAACTGTTACTTTATGCAATTCATTTCTCTATTTGCTGCTTTGTGGAGTTATGAGACTTGTGTTTAAAAGTAGTCAGTTTAAAATGTTAATAGAAGAAGTTGGAATTGTTTGGGCACATGGAATTATATAAGGTGCATGCTCATTGATGACAAAAGATGTTTTACTTGTAAAAATAGTTCAGTAAGACCTTGCTAAAAATTGTTTTTATTTTATATTGTATATTTTACCATGTGATATTTGCCCAGCAATCACCAAAATGCTTTCTGTTGCGGGATTAACAGCTACATGTAAATTAATTGAATATGTGTATACATTTCTCTTTTTGTTTCAGTGTCTCAATTTAAAATGGTGAATTACTCCTATGATGAAGATCTGGAAGAGCTTTGTCCCGTGTGTGGAGATAAAGTGTCTGGGTACCATTATGGGCTCCTCACCTGTGAAAGCTGCAAGGTTTGCTCACACATTGCTACCTGAAAAATATAATGTCCAACACCAAAATAAACCAGTGGATTACTTCTTTTAAGCTAAATTTAGGCTCCCTTGTTAAAGACTCAACTAAAAATGACAAAGAGGGAGAAGGAGAGTCTTAGGGAGATGATTCTTAAAAGTGTGTGTCTGATTTAGTTCAAAAGGCAAAGAAATTTATGCTGTTTAGAAAACTTTGCCAGTCTCATGGTTCTAAAATACTTTATTGTAGTAAAGTGATATAGCTGTAGAAAGACTTCCATTTCTAACAGTCCTAAATATTGATTTTGCTTGACTTATATGTATTTAAAGCATCGTTGTTCTTGAGAGGGAATATGACAAAGTATTTCCCAAATACATTTTAACTTCAGAGTATTTCTGTGCTACAAGTCTAAACATTTTTTATCCACAGACATAAAAGCCTAAATTCCCAACTGTGTGATTTCATCTTGAGTTATTCCAAAATAATTTTAAGGATTTTTTGAAGTTTATATCATAAAGACTAAGAAATCAGATTTTAGTTTTTAATATAATACTTTTTATAAATATATTGTATAACCTATTTAAATACATGGATTTTAATATGTAAAATATGCTATATTGTTAATATAAATTATACTTTAAGAATTTATCTCAGAACTTTTTAATATATTCCCAGTAAATTCAGTATTCACTATTTTTCAAAGTTTTTTGTTTGTTTGTTTGTTTTTGTTTTTAAGTGGAAAACTTAGTACAATTACTTAAACCACCACCAGGAAAATCCCTCCATTCTCCATTCTTTATAACAAAGTAAGAATGTTTCTCTTTGTGGCGAGTAGGTTAAATATGAATACTATCCTGGTAAAGCTCTTATTATATTATAAAGCTACACATTTTATTTTTGATTAACTCTTTATATAAAATATAAGGAAAACACATACCCTGTGTGCTACAATTCAGCTATCTGTGATACATGCTTTTTCTTTCCATTAGTTTTGCCTTTTTAAAAACAGTCCCCATATTTGAATGTATTCCAGTGGAATTATGAGCATTTTCCCATTTTACTCTTTAAATCCTTTTGCTTTTAACTATCCAGTGTTGACATTTGTTAAAAAAAAAAAAAAAAAATCTGAGGTGTTTTGCTATTCAGTTTTTTCCACTGGCATTTTTCAATGGTTTATCACTGAAATTATATCAGACTACTTGAAAACAATGCCAGAACTTTATGAGTACCTCTATCTGGAACATGTGGGATAATAGGAAAACAGATTTAAAAAAAAATTGATCAGTATAGATTGTATTTTTTCTGACTGTTGGGATGAAATGGTGTGTAGCCAAATCTCCCCAAGATTTGACTTAATTCTTCAAGAATATAACTGATACCAGAAAAATCTCCACCATAGCCTGGCACAGTTTGGGAAGGTTGATGTTGCTGAAATGTAAAATAAACCACAGAACCACATAAGGGCTCAAATAGTGCAATGAAAGGATTTACTGGTGATTTTCTTAAAACGAAACAATGGAGAACACGGATGTTAGATTTATAATACGTCTCACTATTTTCTCTGTCTTATAGGGATTTTTTAAGCGAACAGTCCAAAATAATAAAAGGTACACATGTATAGAAAACCAGAACTGCCAAATTGACAAAACACAGAGAAAGCGTTGTCCTTACTGTCGTTTTCAAAAATGTCTAAGTGTTGGAATGAAGCTAGAAGGTAAGATTCTTCTAAAGACTACTGCCTATTAAAACTCTCCAAGGACATGGACTTTAAAACAACATTGTACTTATAGCATGGTAACGTTATTTTCCCAGCATTTTAACACTACTGAAAATACTGTAAGATCTTTCTGTGTTTCGTCTGCAGAATAGTATGAGTCTCATTTAATCATGGTGACATCTACTAGGAAGAAAATTTAAAATATTAGTTGTCTTCCCCCCCACCCCCTTTTTTTTTAGTTTGGGGAGCAGATTCATTTGACACAAAAAAGGAAAAAAGATCAGGTTATGAAAATAAGACTAAAACAATCCAACTGAAAACAAGAATAATTTGTAAAACTATTAAAAGTAAAATACCCTTTAAGTTTTTAAATCAAGATACCCTAGGAAAAGTTTGATTTCAATCCTTTTTAAAATAGGTGTGCTTGTCATAAGTGTTAACTAATTTCATGATTCTTAAGCAAGAGTTAAAGCCTTTAATGGTGAAAAGGAGTTTCTCATGTAGGATATTTTTGGTAGTGTAGAAATGTATTTTTTTAAAAGATAATGACTGAGGCTGCAAAATAAAAAATTGAGAATCAAGAAACATGAAAAATAATGAACTATTAAATTATTAGCAAAGATTTGACAAGAACAAGAAAGTGGCTCCTCAAAAACCACACTTGAACTTTGTTGAAAGGGCAGACCCTATACTACAATGTACAGATTGGCAGGCAGTAAAGTTAATATGTGACTGCTGTAAATAATTTGTAGTTCATGTACTACTATAGTATGTTGCTGCTTTCTAGCCTCTGACCTACTGGCTTTTCATGGATTAAATATACTGCAAATAAAGCAATAACAAGGGATACATATCACCGATGGTGCTAGATACAAGAGTGCATTTTATTTGATCAATGAGGGACAGGCTATTTTTATTTGGAACTTTTCTGTTATATGGAACTCATACTTGATAGAAATATAAAAAAAAATCATATAAATCTGCTGAATAGCTAACACACTTCTTCCGAATAGAGGTAGCCACTTTGGTTATTATGAGGACTGTTAATGTCAGTATCATTTTTAAGAGATCATGAAAGGAAATAATTGATGCTTATTAATTTTCTTATTATCAATCACTACTATTTCCCAAATAGCAAAATATTGTGGTAGATGCTTACTACACTAAGAGACTCAGAAGATAAGTAAATGTTGTGATTTTGCATGTCATTTAATTCCTTTTCAACAAAAATAATAAGGCTACATTTCTTTACCTTAAATAAACTTTCTTTCTTTTTTTTAAATTAAGCTTTCATAATTGTAAATCACTTGTGGTACATGCTCATGCTTCCTTAGGAGTGATATGAAACAATTGAATATTCAATAAATTATCATCCAGATGAAAAACTGTTTATAACCTTGTGCAATATTCTGTATACCTAGAATTCACAATAAATTTTTAATGTGATACTAATCCTAAGATAAAAAGCTGAAAAACTTAACCTCCAGCAAGTTCAATATGTCACAAGCTATCAAAGGTCTCTAGTTTCTGTCTAATTGCCATTGGCCACTATGGACTTAGAGGGAACTGCTAACTAACTTATTAGTCATGGCCGCAGACTCCACACACCACTGTGGCACAAGACTGTCTTGACAGCTTCTGAAATGAGTTTGTTTTAATTATGTCCAATTCTACTTAAATTAAAAGCAATAACTGGTCGTCATCTGATGTGGGCTCATCAAGTCCAGGTGAAAATGATTTTCCAAGAAGAACATGTCCCCAACTCTTTTGTAATTGCAACAAGGTAGCCAAAATGGCTTTCAGGGAGGAAGGTATCTTAAATTGGGAAAGTATTCACAATTTAATCCAAAAATGGGTTACTCAATTCCACACCCCCGCAAAAGAAAACCCCAAAGCAGTTTGGGTTTCCATAAGGAACTGGCATAATAAAAGCATATACTCTTAGTAGAACAACTGATACTCTTTCTTAGCAATGTGAAATATTTATTTTCTTTTTCTCTCTTTTTTTTTTTTTGAGACATGAGTTTCGCTCTTGTTGCCCAGGCTGGAGTGCATTGGTGTGATCTTGGCTCACTGCAACCTCCACCTCCTAGGTTCAAGCGATTCTCCTGTCTCAGCCTCCTGAATAGCTGGGATTACAGGCACCCACCACCACGCCTGGCTAATTTTTTGCATTTTTAGTAGAGACTGGGTTTCATCATGTTGGCCAGGCTGGTCTTGAACTCCTGACCTCAGGTGATCCACCCGCCTTGGCCTCCCAAAGTGCAGGGATTACAGGTGTGAGCCACTGCACCAGGCCTATGTGAAATATTTCTATGTCTAACAAAAATGATGAACTCTCCTCAGTCCACAAAAGGGTTAATATGTCCCTACGTAGCCAAAATATTTTTTTGATGACAACACACACTTGGAGGAAGGAATTCATAAATAAAGAGGACATAGTTTTTTGGGAAATCTTTGTGGGCTATTGTAACGAAAACAACCACACACATACCACTTCTTGTCGATTTACATTTCTAAATATCTGAAGAATGCTAATAATTTGCACCTTATTTATACCTTTCCTTCCTTCCCCCCACCCCGCCCCCAACAGCTGTAAGGGCCGACCGAATGCGTGGAGGAAGGAATAAGTTTGGGCCAATGTACAAGAGAGACAGGGCCCTGAAGCAACAGAAAAAAGCCCTCATCCGAGCCAATGGACTTAAGCTGGAGGCCATGTCTCAGGTGATCCAAGCTATGCCCTCTGACCTGACCATTTCCTCTGCAATTCAAAACATCCATTCTGCCTCCAAAGGCCTACCTCTGAACCATGCTGCCTTGCCTCCTACAGACTACGACAGAAGTCCCTTTGTAACATCCCCCATTAGCATGACAATGCCCCCTCACGGAAGCCTGCAAGGTTACCAAACATATGGCCACTTTCCTAGCCGGGCCATCAAGTCTGAGTACCCAGACCCCTATACCAGCTCACCCGAGTCCATAATGGGCTATTCGTATATGGATAGTTACCAGACCAGCTCTCCAGCAAGCATTCCACATCTGATACTGGAACTTTTGAAGTGTGAGCCAGATGAGCCTCAAGTCCAGGCTAAAATCATGGCTTATTTGCAGCAAGAGCAGGCTAACCGAAGCAAGCACGAAAAGCTGAGCACCTTTGGGCTTATGTGCAAAATGGCAGATCAAACTCTCTTCTCCATTGTCGAGTGGGCCAGGAGTAGTATCTTCTTCAGAGAACTTAAGGTATGCCACCAGCTATTACAACGTACAGTACCCCTTTTAAGAGAGACCTAACTATGTTCCTAATTAATACATTCTTGGTGCTGAAAATACGTTTTCCTTAATTTTCTACTTTGTGTGATTTACAGAATAGACGTAATTTTATTACCTTGACTTCAGGACTATGGCAGCTTAACTTTATGGGGCTTTGATTCTGTGTAGCTCTTAATTTAGGGGGGTGGCATTTAACATAAAGTATGGGAAACTCGGGCTTTTTTTTCTAAATAGCAGAATATCTGTATTCCTTTTAATTCAGATGGTTTGTGGCTTAAAACATTTCAAGTCAATGTGAAATAGCACCTAGTAAACGATTTTTCTTGAAAATTACCAAGTAAAGAGCTATGTTATAATGGTGTCACCTTGAAGGTTTCTTTCAAAGGAAAAAATGCCAACATTTAGTAGTGTTTAGACTCTAAGGAATGAAAATGATACCACTGGTTAGTAGTATCAAGTAGGTATTTACTACTGTTTACCTTGACATTAGGTTGGTAAAGCCTTTGTTTTCGGAGCAGATTCCAATAGGATGTTTACTGTCATTGGATGGGGAATGGGCAAATGGTGAGTGCTAGTTCACTTGGCTTGGGATGTAGTTCTCATAATCTATGTCTTGTTGATTTTAGTGGACTGGTACATTGTAAGATAGCACTTGTTTGTATAGACATCTATGTTTAAATTCATAATTATTTTATTTCCTGAAACTCAAGTCTGAATTAATGTGGGAAAGTTATTTAGAAGTTTGGAATCTAAGAGTGGCTACCAAAACACATTTGGTAGTCAGTGGTTTCATTCCTATTTTAAAAGTGAGTCTTGGATTTGATTTCCAAGTATATTTTGTCACAAAATCAATTTCTTCATTTTGCTGTCACAGGGAGAGATGTGGCTGCTAAATATCTGTAGCTTGTGATTACCTAGGACAGGAGATTGATTGTAAAATTTCTGAGAGAAGGAAAATGCAAAGCCGACTTTTAATTTTAAGAGTTACTGTTAAATATCGTCTGTGTAAGTAGATGGTCTGGGGAATGTGGAAACCATGCAAATGGAAAATAATGCTTTCATAGCAGTCTACATTAAGCACTGTTCTTTGTACATGGAAGCAAAAAAGTTACCTGAACAGACCTAAATAAGTTGATAAAATTCCATCAGCACGCTGTTAAGACTGTGGACACATCCAGCTCTTTATTCCCATGTCCTTTATTGCTACACTTAAAAATGGCTGAAGGATACCTCAGGCTGCAAAGGGCAAGCAGAATGCACTGTGTTAGCACAATTAGGCCAGATATTTTCCGAGTATGTGTTAGTGTCTATAACCACTTTATGATAATCACAACATTTTTCATGAAAAAACAAACCACGCCAACACTTTCCTGATATTCTTACATTCAAAACTGTGTCCTTCAAAGAACAGGTAAAGTATTTGAAAATGAAAATTTAAATGATAATTTTAGATACCATTGAAAGGTTAGGTAATGTAAAAATGAGGAAAACACAGACTTTTTACAATCAAATGAACTTGATCTGAACTCTATCTTAACCCCTTAATAATGATGTCTTCATAGGCAGGTTGTTAGACTCTCTGAGCCTTGGTTTTTCTCATGTGTAACTTGCATATGTGGTGTTTGTGGAGGAGTATTGGGAGCGCAGATGTAACAGTGCTTATATTGAGGAGGTTTTCAAAGGAAAATGAGAATATGTAGATTAAGTACCCAGTATGGGAGTCTGGCATATACTACATACTCAATAAGTGGTGTTGTTTTAAATTGATATTATCATTGCTGTTTTATGAAAAATGTGCAGAATCTACATAATTTTTATATTCAGGATCAAAAACATGCAATTGTAGTCTCTTAGTTTAACATTGGCAAAAACTATTACATGTGTTATAGAGTAGTATGATTGTATTATAATTAAGTTTTTAATCAGTACTAATTAAGGACCTAAAATTGGCCAAGTGGTAAGTTGGGTATAAGGTAAATATAACGTCGAATAAAACATGTTTCCTCTCAGAGTTTATAATAAGACAGTTTCATCAATAATTATTTTTAAAAATAAAGACAGCTGCAGAGAAAAAATATATTTTACAAATCAACAAGGAAAGAAATAATGCATATTACTTTCATGTAAAAAGGAAACATTATGAAGTAAATATAGCTATCGGCAGGTAAGGCATTAAGAGGGCTGGGAAAATTTGCTTTTTCCACTATTCCTCTCTCTTCCCTCCTCTGCAGCTAAATTTTACAGTGAGCTTTTTTATATAGCACGAGGTTAAATATTTGGCTAAAATATAAATATCTTTGAGAATAGGGCATATGAAAGCATTTTCAATCAATTATGATGTTGTTTAATGCATTTATCAGTCTTTCATAAATTATGAAAAAGGAAAAAGGAAAAAAGTACAAACATGAGGGTCATCTACAAGGGGTGGGAGATGCTCCCAGAAGAGAAAGATAATTTTGACCCACTTCACAGTTTGCCTTCGGCTTACATTAAACAGGAGTGATTCAAGTATTTTTCAGTGAACAAAGAGTAGAATTCAGAAAAACTTAAGGATAGTTTCAGTAGAAAGTTGGGAGGTGACTATTGACATTTGGAAGAATTCCTTTTCTTTTCGTTTATAAATTTACTTTGTCAGAAAGCAAACCAACTCATTTGAAGCCAGCATTGAGACATCTCTAGGGCTGTGGCTTTCAAATTTTTTAACCGTACCCGCAGTAGGAAATGTATTTTACGGTGGGTGGGACATAGCGTACCAAACACATCACACAGGCGCACACACACAGAGAGATGCACAAACACACAGACACATACACACAACTAAACCAAAGTTGCATCAGATAGTACATAACCTACAAGTGATGCACTCTGATATTTTCTATCTATTCTACTTTAGTCTAATTTATTTTTTGTTTTTTACAAAATTCTGGTCACGACTCACTAAATTGATTTCATGGCCTATTAATGAGGCATGACCTGCAGGAAACCTTGCTGCTCTAGAGGAGGTTTTATCGGCCATCCATTGGCATTGCCTACCTGCTACGATTAAGGATAATAACTCTGAATAAAAGGTCTCTTCCTCCTGGCGTGACCTATAAGACATCCTTGAAACCCACAGTCTGAGTCCCCACCCTATCTTTCTGTAAAGGTTGTAATTTTAAAATACCATTTAGGAAGATAAATGCTCTTTTTTATTCAATTTGATTTTAATTATTTTTGTAGAGACAGGGGTCTCACTGTGTTGCCCAGGCTAGTCTCAAACTCCTGGGCTCAAGCAATCCTCCTGCCTTGGCCTCCCAAAGTGCTGGGATTACAGACAGGAGCCATTGTGCCTGTCTTATTCATTAAATATCTGTCCTTTTCTTGGTAACTTCACAGCAAATTACCTATCAAGTGATATACTTATTGGACAGTTTTTTTATACCTCTAAACCCCAAAGATGAAAAGTCACATATGTGCTCCTAATTAGGCAATTTTGAAATGACCTCTTGCTCACTCTCTCAGGACAAATTACACTCTCTACCATGTAGGAAAAGAGAATACAGATTTCATTTGTTTGCTAGTTAAGGGAACAGTAGGGCCAGGAAATTTGGTGGGTTGTTTTGTTTTTCTATACATCTACAGGGTGTAAAAAAAGATATTCCGGTTTTCATTCAAAATATTGGAATGAAAAAGAGGAAATTACAACTCCCCAACTCTCATAGAAACCATGGAATTTCAGAGCTGGAAGATGAAAGGGAAAAGGGTAGAGGACACATATAAGTGAGCTGCTCTGTTTTTTTAACACACTTATAAAGGACAATTTTGGTCTTCATCCAAAATAATGGCTTGAGAAAGATGAAATTAATACTCTGAAACTTGTAGCTTTTGCAACAGCAGATGTGCATCAAAAGATACTTATTGCCTAGAAATCACAAGGTTTTTCAGAACTAGAAGAGATGATTGAGATCATTTGACACCACCTCTTTTTACATATGAAGAAACTGAGGCAGAAGGGAATGTAATCTGCCTAGGATTATACAGCTACTGAATGGCAGAACTGGGACTGGTAGATTCAGGTTCAAAGAAGCAGTTCTCTTGTGTGCATTCCCTCATCCCCCACAGTGCGCGCGGGCACACGCGCGCCCACACACACACACACACACACACACGCACATACACAAATAGACAGTGTAACCTTTGACTCCAAAAAAAAAAACAGTCCTTTGCCAGTGAAGCTAAAGCAAATCTCGAGGTTATCAGAAGTCCATCACTACCATCCAATTACCAAATCACTAATAATCAGTGAGACAGATTTTCCCTGAGTCCAGATGACCCCCTGGGAGTGAATGAGACACTTTAAAAAGCTACGATAATTCTTTCAGGCTCCTGGGGTATCATTCAGTACAGTGGATTCAGCACTTCTGGGCCTTGAAAGAGTTTCTGAAGCATTCTCTAGTGCCTTACCCTCTGTGGATAGTTTACTCTCCTGGAGAATCTGGTTCAGTGACAGCATATGGGCTGTGCTCTGCAGTTAAAGCGGCCAAACTCGATTATATCCTGTGCTCTACCAGAGGCTGGGCATGTTCAGTATGGGTTTCTTGTTATGTATGCTTGTTGAGATAGTGGCACATACAATAAAATTGGAAAGATATAGAGATTAGCATGAACCCCTGCACAAAGATGACACGCATTCATGAAACTGTCCATAAAGAAAAAGAGAACACAGGATTGTAACCGTGTGATAGGTGAACCACTAATTATAAAATTTTCTGATCTTTAAACCAAATCTGTTAAGTGACCTATGCTCTTGGCTGTTTCCTTGTGTTTTTAGAAATTACGAGCTAATTCTAGACTTTTGTATTCTGCTGAAAGAGCTGTCCTTGTGAGTCAAGAAGATTGACTTTTTTTTTTCAGTTATTTTTTTCCACCTGTGTCTTGAATATCTCACAAACACAAGAGCAGTGAGAAAATAATTCCCACTTTGTTAAACAGCTAATGAATCTGGAGGATCTATTTGATCTTCTAATGAGACCAGATGTCTTAAGAGAATTCTGGGAATGGATATATCAGAACTTCCCCTCGATGAATGATTCTGATACATGTACATATTAAAAAAAATCTAAATTAATCCTGACTGAAACTCCCAACTAGCATTTCTGTGGAAAATAGGTCTCAGAGACTCAGGGAGTTTGTGCCAAAGGAATTTAGCAGCCATGCTGAAGTCAGTTCTTAAGTGTAGCTTTATCTAAAGCGAGGGCACAAGGGAGGAGCAAACCTCCTTTTTTCTCTAGCCCATTATGGAAGCTATTTGAGCAGCGTTATTTATTTATTTTTAACCTTCTAGATCCTTTTTCCTAAATCACAGTTACCTTTCCCAATACAGGCCTGTGATCTTAGAATTATTGACTCTGCCCCAATTTTAAGCTGTATTCTTTTGTAAATTTACTTAGCCCTACTTTTTTTTTTTTTAAAAGACAGAGTGTCTCTCTTTTGCCCAGGCTGGAGTGCGGTGGCATGATCATAGCTCACTGCAGCCTTGACCTTGTGGCCTCAAGCATCTTCCCACTTTAGCTTCCCAAATAGCTGGGACCACAGATGCATGCAACCACGCTAGCTAATTTTTTATTTTTTGTAGAGATGGGGTCTTGTGATGTTGCCCAGACTGGTCTGGAACTCCTGGGTTCAGGTGATACTCTCCCGTCAGCCTCCCAAAGCGCTGGAATTATAGGCATAACCCACTGTACTTGGCAGCCTTTTTTTTTTTTGAGACGGAGTTTCACCCTTGTTGCCCAGGCTAGAGTGCAATGGTGCGACCTCAGCTCACTGCAACCTCTGCCTCCCAAGTTCAAGTGATTCTCCTGCCTCAGCCTCCCGAGTAGCTGGGATTATAGTGCCCGCCACCACGCCTGGCTTATTTTTGTATTTTTTAGGAGAGATGGGGTTTCTCCATGTTGGTCAGGGTGGTCTTGAATGCCTGACCTCAGGTGATCCACCCGCCTTGGCATCCCAAAGTTTACAGGCATGAACCATTGTGCCCAGCCAGCCCTACTTTTCTATGGGAGAGATAGAGAAAATGAGAGAGAGGATCCTGCTTGGTGTCTACCACATTTACTTGCCATGTGACTCTCCTTCGCCTTCTCCTGAGAGTTGTGGTCGGGAATCATGGGTCCAACACCAGCACTCCTCGTTGACATGTGATGTCACAGAGTGATAGCCACTTTGCTTACCTTTGTTTTTATTTCTCTGGATGCAAAGTAGCTAATCTGGGAAGCACGAGGATGACACAAAGAAAATAAACATTAAAGTTTGTTTTCTAGTCAAATTTTTCAATGAATATTTTCGAATCAAAATTTGATCTCAAGGCACATTAAACCATCAATTTGCCAGTTCTCATACTCATCACAAAGTTGCCAGAATGAAATAAATTGAACTTGCATAGGTTTACAAGCAAATGATAAAACTGGTTTTTCTCCTGCTGAAAGTAGATATGAAAGTGTTGGCTGGGTGCAGTGGCTCACGCCTGTAATCCTAGCACTCTGGGAGGCCGAGGTGGGTGGATCACAAGGTCAGGAGATCAAGACCATTCTGGCTAACATGGTGAAACCCCATCTCTGCTAAAAATACAAAAAATTAGCCAGGCATGGTGGCGGGCGCCTGTAGTCCCAGCTACTCAGGAGGCTGAGGCGGGAGAATGGCATGAATCTGGGAGGCGGAGCTTGCAGTGAGCTGAGATCCGGTCACTGCATTCCAGCGTGGGCCACACAGCGAGACTCCGTCTCAAAAAAAAAAAAAAAAAGTGTTCTGTCTTTGTGAATTTGGAGAGAATGTTGGAATCAGCAGGTTTGATACATGGTCTCTAAGGTTTCTTAAGGTGTTAGGCATCTGCTTTTATATCTTCCTCCAAGCAGACCTGAAACAGAAGGCTTTGGTGTGGCTGATAGTGTTGGATGAGAATTTATGTTATTTCAGTCTTTCTTGCTTATATACGTATATTGCATGTGTCTGTTGTAGACTCAGAAAGCCATTATCTTTCTTCTTGCTTTCTTCTGAGCTTTCTTCTTGCTCACAGTTCACTGAAAGAATCCGCTCTTCTCAGTCAATGCCTGTCATGGGGCAGTGGAACATGCCCATTTACTATGAGGATGTGTATTGTTCTTTACCAGCGTATCTTGAAAGTACACCGGTCACCTCAAAACTCCCATGCACTAGTTACTTCTACTAAGATAAAATTTACTTTTCCTAAAATTTACTGTTTTTAATGTACAAATAATAGAACTCTTTCACACTTTAAAATTACCCCGTGTCCCTTTGTAATAAACTCCTCTCCCCATCCCAGTCCCTGCCAATCCTGATCTGTTTTTGTCCTTAGAGCTGTTTTTGTTACTTTTAAAAAGAAGTAAATTTGCTTTATTTGTTGAGTATACATTTACAAACTGTAGACTCAGTTTAAGCTCCCTGAAGCTTGGTTTCAGCATAGTTGAGCACTAATAGTTTCCATGGAAACATATCCTCCATGGGGCCCTGGGATATTTGGTAAGAGAGTAGTGATGATCGTAACTTCACACTGGGTCTGCTTGTTCACATGCCTTATGAGCTTCCTGTTCGTATTAACCTGTATGTTATCTACTGGAACCATGGGGAGGACATGAGAATAGCGAGGCACACCCAAGAAATCCATGTTTAACTAGCTTGACCATCGTCAGGTGTCTGAATCTGAACAGTGAGAGTAGGACCACACTGCTACTGCACACCTGACTGCCTTATTCTGTGCCCCTCCAGTTCGATATAGCCTGGTTTTGCAAACTGAGGCTTAAGCCTCGGCAGCCAAGAGCAAGTGCTTGTTCCTATTCTGATGCAGGTGTACTGAATTATGTTGTGTTCAGTTTCCTATGATGACCTTCTCTAATTACACAAAAGAAAACATAATGAATTTACATATCTTTGGGTCAGTTTATGAAAAACCATTCTCTTCAGTAATATAAGTCCTTTAAGGCCTGTTGGAAAATGGTACAGATGTGAGCATTTTCCTTGCTCTGCTCAAGGTCATATGGTAAAGGAGAAGAGAAGTAACTTTTCTCGGGCACCCACTAAGTACCTGCTCTAGTGCTAGATGCTGTCAGGCCATTTTCTAGTTTGATCTTTAGGACAGTCCTATGATGTGAGCACAGTGTATGGTCATTTGGTCAGTGTGGGAGTAAAGACAATGGCTCTCATATAACATGTTCTCTGTAGAGGATGCGTCCACCAGTCATAATGACCCACAGCAATGTCAAGTTAATTTATTAGTAAAAGTTTGTTAAATCATTCTTTTTTTTTTTTGAGACAGGGTCTCACTCTGTCGCCCAGGCTGGAGTGCAGTGGCATGATCTTGGCTCACGGCAACCTCCACCTCCTGCGTTCA
>NW_012123043.1:2656893-2657999 GCF_000951035.1 Colobus angolensis palliatus
CTCCAGCCTGGGTGGCTAAGTGAGACTTTGTCTTAAAAAAAAAAAAAAAAAAGGAGACCATCGTGGGAAACTGAAGACAAAATAATTCAGTATGTCCCCATCAGAACAGGAACAGGGTCTTGCTGTTGGTTGCAGAAACTTAAGCCTCCTTTTACAAAACCAGGCTATATGTAATTGGAGGGGCACAGAATGAGGCAGTCAGGTACGCAGTAGCAGTGTGGTCCACCCCAGCTTGTGAATACCTGGGTAGGCTTACCTTACCTCCTCCAACCTCTTGGTGCTCAGCACTGGTTCCTACTGAACAATCGGTAGAAGCAATTTTGTCAGCTTGTCTGCCTAGAAGTAGCCACATGCTTGTTTGCTGAGAATAATTAGGGTCCCTGCTTATTCCAGTACTTATGCTTCCCCAGCAGGCACACAGATTGCTCACAGATCTTATGGAAAGGCTGCCAGTGTTACTTCCTCAGTGTGGGGAAGGTAGAGCCCACTGAGCCTGCGCCCCCAGCTCCTTCTCAGCACACTGTCATACAAAGTCACAGAATGGGTTAAAAAAAGAAAACTACACACAGAAAACATGACTCATATGTGACATCCCTCAACACACTTTTGAAGGACTTTGCCCTCTGAACCTATAAGGTAAAATAGATCTTCTTTATTTTCCAGGATAAATAAAGAATGATTTTGCTCTGACTTATTCTTCTATACCTTGGGAAGTAGATCATAAAAATCTTTGGGAGTTCAACATCTATTTGCAGAATGGCTCCATGGAAATTGGCCATTTAAACTCTTCTTCATGCTAAAGACATTAAGCTTTAACCCAAGAAAACCACCCACAGCCAAGAACAACAAAAATGACATAAACCACATCACCTAACCTAGCAGCTAGGTATTTCTTGAATGTCTGATACTTAAAACCGAACTCCCCTGTACACCTGTGTCCTCTCCATATAGTAGGCTAAAATCAGGCAGCCAGTGGCATGGGCACCCTGGCTGGCTCCATGGGGGACACTAACCTTGTACATCATTTTCTTTATCTTCTCTTCTCTCCTCCTTGTCCACTTTTCTTCGGTCCCAATTTGCTTTTTTCTTTTCTTTTTTTTTTTTTT
>NW_012123043.1:2659214-2662587 GCF_000951035.1 Colobus angolensis palliatus
ATTTTGCTCTTGTTGCCCAGGCTGGAGTATAATGGTGTGATCTCAGCTCACTGCAACCTTTACCTCCTGGGTTCAAGCGATTCTCTTGCTTCAACCTCCAAAGTAGCTGGGATTATAGGCATGTGCCACCACACCTGGCTAATTTTGTATTTTTAGTAGACACAAGATTTCTCCATATTGGTCAGGCTGGTCTTGAACTCCTGACCTCAGGTGATCTGCCCACCTCCTCCCAAAGTGCTGGGATTACCAGCGTCAGCCACCGCACCTGGGATTAACTTTACAACCAAACTTGATCCAGCTTCTTATTCTGTAAGAATACCATTTCT
This sequence comes from Colobus angolensis palliatus, assembly GCF_000951035.1. Classification (NCBI taxonomy): domain Eukaryota; kingdom Metazoa; phylum Chordata; class Mammalia; order Primates; family Cercopithecidae; genus Colobus; species Colobus angolensis. The sequence goes on from NW_012123043.1 coordinate 2,659,541, forward strand.
TTACATCACAGATGGAGTAATTGGCCAATAGGTCTAAATTCTATCATTTATTGTGCAATAAGAACCTCGCAAACGTGAAATGCAACCTCAGATCTTAAGGTCCTGGTCTCTGTCTTTCATTTTGGGAGCACGGATGTAACTGGTCTTTCATCATTGGTTTAGTAGTGTTCATTATTAAATTCTACAACAGAACCACCTCCTATGAATTGACTATCACATGTCTACATGCTGTTTATAGCATGTTTTACCTGAGAGAGCAGGATAATTATTTCATTTAAATTAAAAACATATTTTTATGGGAATGACCCGTGGTAGACACTGGATACATGTTGAATTAATGTGCTCAAGACTAAAAGGACAGATACAGATTTATCAATGGCAAAGGCAATATGTAGACATCTTTGCTTTACTTTTAAGCAACATTCTGTAGATACAGTCAATAACCTGAAAATTCTCAGAATAATGTTTTAAGTGACTTCTTAGTGTTCCTTATTTTCATATAGGCACACTCATATTCATTTGCTAGAAAACAGTTATCTGCATGCACAAGTTCAGGGTCCCAAATAATTCTCCCTGGCAGATTGTGTGTGTGTGTGTGTGTGTGTGTGTGTATCTGTGTCTGTGTCTGTGTGTGTATCACAGTGTTTTGAGTACATATCCTGTTTTCACACACATTCTCTGAAATGTTGGCTCATTCTAAGGACTGTTGTTTTGTTTTGATCACTATCCTGTGGACTCTGAAACTGCTACAAATGCTTCTTTACCACATATCTTATCATCACAGTCGTGTGCCTTTTTCATCTAAAGTTGTGATGAATAAGAGGCTTTACTTGTTGCCTAATTTTTAAAAAACTTACTAAATATTACATTTCCCCGTATAAAATAATGATATAGATTAGTGTTTGTGCAGAAGTGTTGGCAATAGAATTCTTCAAAAGTTTTCCTTTGGGTGATGAAAAGCTGTTATATTATTTTGACTAGCTAATCAAACGTAATTGGGGAGCTTGAAGTGCCTTAGATTTTCCTTGTACAGTTATCAAAGCAGGAAATGTAACTCGCGGAGCTGATGAAAGGCATCTCTCATGGTATTCTTTCAATTATAGATCTTACAGAGCAAATGAAAGAAAAGCTCTACTGCTAAAAACTCAGAGGCTTGAAATGCCCCTTAATGTTAACTGCTGTATTAGCTAGTTAACACATTATTATGTACTTTAATTGATTCTTGTTCCAGCTTTGGAGAAAAAAATTATGGATCTGTTTGGCACGTAAATTAAGGTTGGGGGAAGACACCTGAGTGCAATAACAGCAATATTGCTATTAACACTCAGTTCAAGTAACATCAGATATCTGCAGTGTAAACAATGGCCCTGGTTCACTTTTTTTTTTTTTTTTTTGAGACAGGGTCTCACTCTGTCGCCCAGGCTGGAGTGCAGTGGCATGATCTTGGCTCACGGCAACCTCCACCTCCTGCGTTCAAGTGATTTTGCCTGCCTCAGTCTCCTGAGTAGCTGGGATTACAGGCAGGCACTACCACGCCCATTTAATTTTTGTATTTTTAGTAGAGATGGGATTTCATCATGTTGGCCAGGCTAGTCTTGAACTCCTGACCTCAGGGTGATCTGCCTGCATCGGCCTCCCAAAGTGCTGGAATTTCGGGCATGAGCCACTGCACCTGGCCATAATTGTACTTTCTTTTTTTTTTTTTCTTTTTTTGAGATGGAGTTTCACTCTTGTCACCTGGGCTGGAGTGCAATGGCGTGATTTTGGCTCACTGCAACCTCTGCCTCCTGGGTTCAAGCAGTTCTCCTGCGTTCAACCAATTCTCCTGCCTCAGCCTCCCAAGTAGCTGGGATTACAGGTGTGCGCCACCGCGCCAGGCTAATTTTTGTATTATCAGTAGAAACAATGTTTCACTATGTCGGCCAGGCTGGTCTCAAACTCCTGACTTCAGATGATCCACATGTCTCGGCCTCCCAAAGTGCTGGGATTACAGGTGTGAGCCACCATGCTCAGCCAAATTGTACTTTCAGTAAAGTACTTGACTGTTTACAAAGAACTTCCATATACATATTTTTGGTCCTGGTCTCTGTCTTTCATTTTGGGAGCATGGAGGTAACTGGCCTTTCATCAATGGTTCAGGAGTGTTGTTTTTAAAGCCTACAACAGAACCATCTCCTATGAATTGACTATCACATGTCTAAATGCCTGTTTACAGGATGTTTTACCTGAAAGAGCAGGATGTATAAAATACTTTATAATTGATAATTGCCGTTATCATTGCCGTTATCAACATGCTCACCTCTGTATCATATTCCAACAGGTCTTAAAGGACTTTATTATTTTTTACTGAAGAGAGTGGTTTTTCATAAGTTTACCCAAAGATACATACATTTGTTATGCTGGTTTTTTGTTTTGTTTTTGTTGTTGTTTTTGAGACAGAGTCTCACTCTGTTGCCCAGGCAGGAATGCAGTGTCGTGATCTCGGCTCACTGCAACCTCTGCCTCCCAGGTTCAAGCGATTCTCCTGCATCAACCTCCCAAGTTGCTGAGAGTACAGGCACATGCCACCATGCCCGTCTAATTTTTGTATTTTTAGTAAAGATGGGGTTTCACCACGTTGGCCAGGCTGGTCTTCAACTCTTGACCTCAGGTGATCCACCTGCCTCGGCCTCCCAAAGTGCTGGGATTATAAGCATGAACCATTGCGCCGGGCCCGGGTTGTTTGTTTTTTTTTTTTTAACAAGAGGTGGCCCAGCCAGGCGCCGTGGCTCATTCCTGTGATCCCAGCCCTTTAGGAGGCCGAGGTGGGAGGATCACATGAGGTCAGGAGTTCGAGACCAGCCTGGCCAACATGGTGAAACCCCTTCTCTACAAAAAATATGAAAATTAGCCAGATGTGGTGACGCTTGCCTGTAATCCCAGCTACCTGGGAGGCTGAGGCAGGAGAATCACTTCACCTCAGGAGGCGGAGATTGCAGTGAGCCGAGATCGCACTACTGCACTCCAGCCTGGGTGGCTAAGTGAGACTTTGTCTTAAAAAAAAAAAA
>NW_012123043.1:2669582-2670468 GCF_000951035.1 Colobus angolensis palliatus
GGCTCACTGCAACCCCTGCCTCCTGTGTTCAAGCAATTCTGCCTCAGCCTCCTGAGTAGCTGAGATTACAGGCGCATGCCACCATGCCCAGCTAATTTTTGTTTTTTTTAGTGTAAACAGTGTTTTACCATGTTGGTCAGGCTGGTCTCAGCTCCTGACCTCATGATCCGCCTGCCTCAGCATCCCAAAGTTCTGGGATTACAGATGTGAGCCACCATACCCAGCCTAATTTTTGTATTTTTAGTAGAGATGGGGGTTTCACCATTTGGTCAGGCTGGTCTCGAACTCCTGACCTTGTGATCCACCCACTACTCCCAAAGTGCTGTAATTACAGGTGTGAGCCACCATGCCTGGCCTAAAAGCATTACTATATTGCACTCATCTGTTGGTATTCCTGCTTATGAGTGTTATTGAAGGAGTTTTATTTGACCATTGAGAATTGCTTTTATGATTTTATCAATGAAGTATTACAATCTAGTAAACATAACTTCATTTCAGTCATATTTGGAAGGGTCCAACTGAGATTTTTAGCTTTTGAAAGGATCAAAACACATTACACCTGCATTTTACTGGGGTGTAGTATTTTTCTTTATTGTTGAATCACACTCTCAAAGTTGCCCCTAAAACATTTCAGCCATAAATGGGTAGTCCTGACCTAGGATCAGGCCAGAGTCAGATTTTATTCACATATTCATTTATTCACTCACACATTCATCAAGCATTTATCAAATTTGTATTGTGTGTCAGTCCCTATGCTAAACTGCTGGAGATATAACAGAATCAAGTGCTGTAATCCCAGCACTTTGGGAGGCCGAGGCAGGAGGATCACCTGAGGTCAGGAGTTCAAGACCAGCCTGGCCAACATGGCAAAACCCCATCTCTACTA
>NW_012123043.1:2672326-2672926 GCF_000951035.1 Colobus angolensis palliatus
TAGCCAGGATGGTCTCGAACTCCTGACCTCGTGATCCGCCTGTCTCGGCCTCCCAAAGTGCTGGGATTACAGGCTTGAGCCACCGCGCCCGGCCTCTTTTTTCTTTTCTTAATTAACTTTTTTTCCTTTCCTTCTTATACCTCAAGAAGCACCCTTAGACATTACTTTGTCCTCAGCTGTATCTGCATTTACCCTTCAGGTGAAATGTGGTTGAGCAAGGAAGGCAACTCATTCCCTACAAGTCTGAGAATGGGTGGAACAGTCAAGAGAAATGGTTAAATAGACCCCAGAGATGGGCTGCAGTTAATGATAATAGGATTTATATCTGTCCTTCCACTGTGACAGGTGACTTCCACACAGTGCCATTTTCCAAGGGTGGGTGCAGAGGGAGTAGCTGCTCAGCTTGGATGGGTATGGGCAGGAGAGAATACTGGGACTGCAGGCTTAGCAAGATGAGTATGCATAAATCCCATGAAGTCAATGCAAAAGCAACTTGAAAATCCCTGCTTTTTAGGCCGGGCACGGTGGCTCAACCCTGTAATCCCAGCACTTTGGGAGGCCGAGACGGGCGGATCACGAGGTCAGGAGATCGTAGACCAT
>NW_012123043.1:2681246-2684071 GCF_000951035.1 Colobus angolensis palliatus
AAAAAAAAAGTGGGAGCTAAGTGATGAGAACTCACGAACACAAAGAAGGGAACAACAGACAGTGGAGTCTGCTTGGGGCTGGAGGGTGGGAGGAGGGAGAGAGCAGAAAAGATGACTACTGGGTGCTGGACCTAATACCTGGCTGATAAAATAATCTGTACAACAGACCCCCATGACACGAATTCACCTAGGTAACAAACCTTCACATGTACCCCCGAACCAAAATAAATGTTTAAAACTGCACAAAAAAGACTAAGCGCCTATGCAGACACCAGTGTGCAAATTCAGTTGGCTACATATGCAGAGAAATAACGGCTGAGAACATTTAGTGCTTCCTCCCTTGACGTTCTTGATTCTGAGGTTGTCTCTGAGCTTAGGAAACTGGATTTCTTGTATTTAAAGTGTGAAATGTTACCTTTAAAGGTATTTTTCTCCTTCAGTATGAAGCCTATAGATGAATTTCATCTGATAGTTGTATCAGTGCCTTGGCACAGACCCAATTTATTTTCCTCTGTTGTCCTTTTTATGAGGGTAAAGTTGCTAGTTATTTTAAATATTTCTTGTAAGCTTTATCTTCAATTCTTTAATGATCTTTGTTGCTTTTTAAAGAACTCTTTCAACTTTCTTTTCTGTAGTAGCACAAGAATCCAAGCTATAGTCTTTCCAAGGCTTCTCTCCTCCTGGGGCAGAGCAGTGTCAGGGTTTGGATTAGAAAACAAATCCAGGGATTTATCTACAAAATTACAGATGAGCATAAATATGTCATACATATCAGAATCAATAACCCTGCTAATAGCAATGAGTGTTTCATCTATTATAATTCTTCAGTCTCCCAATATTCCAACAGGACTTAGTTTCCCACTACTTCGAACCTTACTTAATTTACTTCTAGTCATTTGAAAAAAAAAAAAAAGATAATATTTTGTCTGATATCTTTGAAGATGAAAAGGCTTCTTGCCAGTTTACTTATTAGCCTGAGTCAGTGGTCACTTGCAGCAGAGATTAATCCCAGCTTTGTGGACCCTGAATTTTATACAATTTAGGAAGCTCTCAGTGAAAAAGACCACAAAAATCTCTTTCTTTTGCAAATTTTACAAAAACATTAGACCTGGAGCATACACATTGCTTGAGTCCCTCAAAAAGCCGTGGAATTTTCTGTGCAAGTAAAGGCTGCTGAAGCTGAAGCTCATTAGTTTCAGGTAAATCTGCTTCCGATTTGCAGTTCTGCTAAGGTATTTCTTGTGTAGAATATCATTTAGGCTAGGAGGAGGTAGAAATAAAGATAGAAACCTACACAGATGATGATATTTTAAAATTTGATAAAATAGGATTTAAGTCTATACTACCCAAATTGACTGAAAATAAATATTAACCCCAGACATCTGTAGTGAGTTTTTCTTTCTCAAAATAATTTCTCATTGACCCAGGGACTATAAAGAAAGTCATGCCTGGAGACTAAAGAATTAATTTTTCTCTGAGCTAAGCTCAACATTTATAGCTTCATTAGATACTCTCTGGTTATTCGGCCTTAAGCATTCCACCTTCTCCTAAGCTCACCTAGACTGGCTGATACCAGGCAGAGTCCCAATTTCGCTCTCCTTACCCTAAGAAATTTCTAATATGTATATCAAACAACTTTAAATGGAAAATGCTATAAGTTCTCTTTCAGTTCTGATGAAGAATTTGTGAACAATTCATATTCTTTTTTTTTTTTCTTTTGAGACGGAGTTTTGCTCTTGTCACCCAGGCTGGAGTGCAATGGCACGATCTCAGCTCACTGCAACCTCCGCCTCCCGAGTTAAGCAATTTCCTGCCTCAGCATCCCAAATAGCACGGATTACAGGCACGTGCTGCCATGCTTGGCTAATTTTTGTATTTTTAGTAGAGATGGGGTTTCACCATATTGGTAAGGTCAGTCTCAAACCTCAAATGATCCACCCACCTCAGCCTCCCAAAGTGTAGGGATTACAGGCATGAGCCACCACACTCGGCCAAACAATTCAGATTCTACAATAGCAATAGTATTGCATATAGATACAAGTTTTACTGTTATCTAATTAGGAAAATGTGGGGTTTCCTATGGTAATATTATAAAGTATGTCATAAAGGTTTTGGAGGTCCTCATACTGCAGAAACTTAATTTTTCTATTTGTAAAAGGAATCCCATTAAAAACTACTAAATTATCTTACATTTCCTATTTGATTTTATTTACCCAGTCTTGCCCTTCATGTCAAAGTAAAAAGATTAGAATTCTTAAGTGACTAATTAGGAGGAACACTGGAAAACATAATCTCTAATTATGTCTCAATATTACACATGTGTCCATGAATAGTTATCTCTGAGATGAACTCTAGTTGGCTTTAAAATGGCATATTAGAGATATTTTTATGAAAAGTTTGCTCTCCAGAGCTCGAAGTTCAACATAAATTTAGAAGGCTAAGGGAAAGTTTGTTTAAGTCATCTTTATTCGCTTCTAATTTTCCCTGAAAAATAAAGTGACATTCTTAAGTACTTTTCATTTATGAGGTAGTTTGACTGATATAAATTGTACAGGGTAGTAGTTTTGTACACAGTTGGTTTTAGGTAATTTTTTCCCAGGCATCTACTTTCCTGTTCATAATAAGCTGTCAGTATATGTTAGTTAAATGAATGGATGGCAGAGCCCCTTTTTGCATTTGCTGTGGACGTGGGCTTTCTCAGGCTTTTGGTTTGAGAAATAGTTAAGGCACACAGAGAAGGTAGCCTAGCAAATCTTATGAGCCAGTCATATTCTGCAGTGTTTGATGATTTTTATTTTTAAATCATCTACAAGTCAAGAATATAT
>NW_012123043.1:2685126-2687600 GCF_000951035.1 Colobus angolensis palliatus
AAATCTGTTGTTTCATTACACTTGAGTATAAGGCAAATCTAGAAGTTAAATTGTCCCATATTGAGAATGACTGAATAAATGTTTACGTAATTGCTCCCACTTTTGCTGAATGTTTTGGTTTGATCAGGTTTAGAGCAGAAGAGCAAAAAATACATTTATTTAAAGAGATCTTTTGAGATTGAATGCCCTAATTAACTGCTGATTATTTCTCTAACTAGGCTATTTTAGATTAAAAACCTAATTGTCTCAATTCTAGTGGATTTTGAGGTTGTGATGAAGAGCAGAGCCGATACTCAGTGGGACCACAGGATCCAGCACTGCTTGTGTTACTCAGTATTTCTCTGCTCAGAGACAGAACCAATTATAATATTTGGCAGATTTTTTTTCCTGAAAGTCTTGAAAATTGATCAGTTTTAAAATAGATGCACACAAACTACCTTGAGCTTCACTTTCTGATGAAAACAATCTATATTATGTGATAAAGAACATGATAGATATAGAATACAGAATACTGGTTGAAGCTGACAAAATATGCACTTTTGTTGTCTTAGATTTAGTGAGGAAATTGATTCATGTTTGGTATGATTATCTTCACAAGGAATTGCTTATAAAGGGGTGGGGCCTAACTCATTTATATAAATCGAGGTAAAGTAATACCAGGAGTAAATCTAGGAATATTAATTTTTGGGTACTTCTAATACTGGAAAACCCTATTGGTTTCAAAGGGAACTCCTAGGTGCTAGGACCATTTTTAGAGAACTTGTACTCCAACAAGCAATTTTTTATGGAGCAGAGGAAACGTTTTTAACTATTATATATTCTAACCATATTATATAGCAATCAGATAAAATTTAAAGTTATAGCCTGTTGATTAATAAATTCATGGTGGGTTGGCTATAATAGCAATTTTGCTTCAGTATCTAAGACAAAATTTGAATGATTTGAGAATGCACGGTTTACCTCATAATGTGACACTCTTTTAATCAAAACACCTGAAGGCCAAATAATTAGATCTTGTATAAAACTTGGAAAGAAAACACAGTTTTATACCCCTACCCACCATTGAAATCTGTTTTTAGTTAATAAGGAAGTGGGAGTAAAATATTTGAATGAGCCTATATATAGGCTTTCATGTATTAAAAGAAAAGCTATTTACAACTGATTTGTTGCTAAATAAAATCTTGGATGAACGCTTTTAATTACTAAAAAGGTAAGGTTACAATAAACACAGGAAGTATAAATGAATAAAGTGTGCACAGAGTCATGCTGCTTTCAGGACTATAAATAGCACCTCCATCTCTGCTACTATTATTAGCAAGTATGAACAAAAGAAGATGTCCAGAAATAGAAAGGGGAAGAGCATCTCCATAAGCCTTGTATTCCATGGCATAGGAAATGTTTCTAGCAAGCCCATGAATTTAGAGGGTTAATTGATTTTTAGAAAGGACATTTCCATGCTGTCAATTTGCCAAGGAAATTCTTTTACCGGCATGTTTGTAAAATTGGCAGGCTGATGTTTCCTCTAGGTGACACAAGATGTGATGAAGAATTTTATCTTTACTTCCTTACGAAAATCAGCATTGATTGCCTGCCTTTTTGTTAACTTATTTGGTTACTGTTAGTTTGCATCTACAGAGGATCGGTTAACATAGTTGAAATTGGAAGAAGTAGTTTACAGCCTGAACCAAAAGTCAGGTTTCAGTTTCATCTGAGCCACTGATGTGCTCTATGACTTTGGTCAAAGCGTTTACATATGTATATATACATACTGTTGTCCCTTGGTATCTGTGGGGGATTGGTTCCAGGGCCTTCTACAGATATTAACATCTGAGAATGTTCAAGTCTCTGGTATAAAAATGGCACAGTATTTACATATAACCTCCCATGTACTTTAAATCATCTTAAAATTATAATACCTAATAGGGTATAAGTAGTTATTATACTGTATTATTTAGGGAGTAATGACAAAAAAAGTCTGTACATGTTTAGTACAGACACAATTTTTTTCCCCCAAATCCTTTTGATCCATGGTTGAACCCACGGATGTAGAAGATACAGAATCACAGATACGTAGGCCCCACTGATATACACACCACACACACACATCTTCTCTGAGCCACAGTTTCTTGATTAATTAATATAGCAAACATATATGGAGAGCTTCAATATGCCAGGCACATTGCTAAGCAGTAGGGATACGAAGTCAGTTAAGATACTCAGTCTTTGCACAGTGGCCTCGCACTGCTGGGAGACAGTTTTGAATTTGTAATTAGAATTGACAATGGGTGTATAATGGAGATAATAGCTGTTACAAGAACACAGAGCAGAGCTTTTCTGTCTGTGGAGGGGGCACCAGGGAAAACTTTGCAGAGATGGTGCCATTTGAGTCAATTCAATCTTTTTTTTTTTTTGAGACGGAGTCTCGCTCTGTCGCCCAGGCTGGAGTGCAGTGGCCGGATCTCAGCTCACTGCAA
>NW_012123043.1:2687944-2688397 GCF_000951035.1 Colobus angolensis palliatus
GCTTGAGCCACCGCGCCCGGCCGAGTCAATTCAATCTTAAAGAATTCCTCTTGAATTTTTCTTCAAGACTGATTTGGATGAAAATGGCTAAACTTGGGCCTCATGAGGAATCAGTGACATAATAAAAGTATGCTAGAAAGCATAAAAAACAATATAAATAGGCTATTAGTAATGAAATGATTCATGGTCATGAATATTACAGATCTAGTTCTAATTTTTGATTACCTGTTTGTTAATGTTTTTTTCTTTTTGATAACTAATTATGAGTGCAGTTATTTGAGAACTGATTATAAGACTGTAATTAAACGTGGGAGAGGCCAGGTACAGCGGCTCACACCTGAAATCTTAGCACTTTGGGAGGCTGAGGTGGGAGGATTCAAGACCAACATAGCAAGATGCTGTCTTTAATCTAAAAGAAAAGAAAAAAAAAACAACAAAAAAAAAGAAAGAAAG
>NW_012123043.1:2688647-2700197 GCF_000951035.1 Colobus angolensis palliatus
AGTCTTAGAATTATTTCTCTCCAGTAGGAATTTATTATTGTCCTATCTTCAGCCAGACAGCTCTGTGGTAATTTCATTTGGTGATCTCTTTAACAAATATATTTTTGGGTGCCTATTTTGTGTGATGCCAAATGAAGTAAACAGTGTTTTATATAGTATGTTCCAATATATATTTTTTAGAATGAACCATTTACCAAATATACATAAGTCAGACATTGACTGCATATCCCACTGAACATTTCCATTTAAATATAAGTGGAAAAAGGAAAGCCACTTTGCAAAAAAAGGAGGCCTTTTTGCTTCAGCAATATGCGAATTAATTTGGAGCATGCAAATAGTTGGAGCATGCAAACAGTTTAGAATTAGACTTTCGTTAAAACTAAGTGCCACGCAGAGAAGAAGTGTAAAACAGAGTAGTAGTAATCTGTTGTGTGCACTTGAAGGGTTCTTGAAAGACGTGCATAAACCATTACCCTTGTAGCACAAGTTGAGCAGCAAAGGCCAAAGTCACACATCTGTGTCTTGTCGCCACCTCTCCACTTACCCACTCATACTGGCTTTTCTCCCGGCAGCTCTTTGCCCTCCTCCTTTTAACACTGTGGGCTGAGGTGAGGATGTCCTAGTCAAGAGTCTTTATGAGCCTTATATCACCAGGCTTTCAGAAAATGTGAAGCAAGGTAGTGTGAATTTAGAAAAAATAAAAGTGTATACAAAAGCTCTTCTGGTTTCTTTTTTTTTTTTTTTGTTAAGAAACAATAGTGTTTATTTATCATGTTTTGCTTAGAATTCCTTTGGTATTCTGTTCTCTCGATTTTAACAAGAAGCTAAACTCAATAACATCTTTTAAAAACAAAACAATTTTCGGTTGAGGGTGGGTGAGGAAGTTATATGAAGATTGAGTGGGAACCTCAACCCAAGGACATAATAGACAAGAAACAGTTTTTTTCCTCCCCTTTCTTCAGAAGTAGTCTTCCGCATGGTTTAATGTGCTAACATAACCCCGGTTCCAATATTTCAAAAGATACAGAACTTCCCAGCATGATGATAAAGTTTTCCTGTGTTCCAATAATAAAACCTCAACGTACCAGTGATTTCCAGTTCCTTTGTGGCTCAGCAACTTGTGAAGACCAACTAAGTCCTAAGTACCCAGCCTGCAGTATCAGTGTGGGAGTCGGAAACAGATGTTCACCGGACAATGCCATTTGTTGTCACTGTCGATACTATGTGGCAACTTTCCCAAATGAAATTGTTTGTGGATGGAAAAGAATGTAAGCAGTGATTCATGCCCAGGAATTTTTTTTTTTTTTCTCTGCAGGCTAACCCTATCTTATTTGTTTTAAATCGCAGGGCATTAGTGGATTAAAAATTTTAGGTTAACTTACTATTATAGTATCTTTTTCATTTTTTTGTCCTGTACTTCTAAAAGGAGTGGCTAATTTAGGTAGCTTACTGAGAATATTAAATGCCTTACTTGATTTGAGAATTCAAAAGCAGTTCATATCTTTTCAGATTTAGTGTTTTTACTATTGAGTAGGTAGCAGGACTTGCTTAGCATTTTAGTTAAAAATTTGGAGGTATGGAGAATTCAAAATAAACATTAAGTAGAAACATATTTTTTGGTAATAGGTGGCATTGCATGATCTTGGTTTGAGGTTTTCATAAATATTACAAAGGAACATCCACTAATTCACTCACTGTTAGAGATAATGGATTAATTTGTATAAATTAAATATTAATTTTAGAGAAGTTTAAAACATACTTACATGAATTTGATACAACAAAGCTACTTAAAAGTTAGGCAGACCATGTCATGTGACATGTATACAAACTATCCTTTTTCAAGAAAAAAATCCTAACAAGCATTTAGGGCATAATGTCTACTACTTTAGTGCTGTTTTTATAAAACACAAATTTTAATCTACAAATGAAAGTCTTTTGAACATTTATTCATACCAACAGATGCCTAAGGCCAGAATTATAAAATGTTTTATGTTCTTTTAAAAATATATGTGTTTCTCATAATTAGGTTTTGGCATCACAGAAAAATTATTTTAGGGGACATACAACAAAATCTGACTTTTAAACAACAGCCAAAGGAAAGATTGGTATACATGTAGAGGAAGAGGTCCTGAAGAAGCAAATTCTGGAGTTTCAGTAACTCATTTTCACTAGGTATTGTTTAATAAATTGTATTAGGTTAGTGCAAAATTAATTGTGGTTTTTGACATTAAAACCACAATTAGGTTGGGCTGAGTGGCTCCAGCCTGTAATCCCAGCACATTGGGAGGCCAAGGCAGGTGGATCACCTAAGGTTAGGAGTTCAAGACCAGCCTGGCCAAAATAGTGAAGCCTCGTCTCTACTAAAAATACAAAAATTAGCCAGCCATGGTGGTGGGTGCCTGTAATCAATCCCAGCTACTCTGGAGGCTGAGGCAGGAGAATCGCTTGAACCTGGGAGGCGGAGGTTGCAGTGAGCCGAGATCGTGCCACTGCACTCCAGCCTGGGTGACAGAGCAAGATTTGGTCTCAAACAGAAACAAAAACACAAACAAACCCGCAATTAATTTTGCATCAACTTAATAGTTGTGTGACACCCTCTTCCTCAGACTGCTTTTTCTCATTTGCAAGATGGTACATCAGTCTGGATGACCTTTAAGGCTCTTACAGTTTTTGATTCTAGTTTAGGGCTTTGAATCCTGTTCTCTAGCAGTCACTGTTAACATTCTTTGAGTATCTGATGATAGCTTGTACTAATTTTCCCAGAAAAATGCATAAAACAGAAAATTTTGCATGCAATCCCAGGGCTTCATGGACCCATTGAAGCGTAGTGATGGTCCCAGGTAACGAAGCTAGTTAAAGAAAGTTAGTATCCTCCCATTTCTGTGAAGATTCAAGCAAGGATTTCAAATTGCTCCACAAGTGGGCATCAGAACTTTCTGATTATTAAACAAAGTTGATTGTATTTATTTTCCAACATATCCACATTAGAAATTTGGCATTGGTATCAGCACTCATGGAGAAGGCAAAAACACATGTGTTGGTCCACTAAAGACTGCAACAGCACTTGGAAAGAGACACTCGTGTGTGTACGTACAGCATCTCAAGGGAAGTTACTTACATCCCAGCTACCTTGCTTTAGAACAGGAAAGGAATGAACTAAGGTGCATTTGCCTCTCTCAACCAGTGAATCAAGACTGATTGTTGTTAGTTACTTTAATTTATGAAAAATTCAAAATTTAATGCTACGGAAAAGACAGTAGGTCTAGGGAGGATTATGTTAAGGTCTTGTTCATTTTCTAGACCCAACAGAGAATATTTGAATGCACAAAAAAACTGACAAAAGTCATACGTTAAGTAACAAATACAAACTAGAAATTAATTCTCATTCATAATTAAGACTATTTCAACTATTAATTTTCTTCCAATATACCCCTCTACTTTTTTTAACCATTCATGGGTCATTCTACATTTTCCTAAGTTCTAATATGATCTGGAGAATGTCTTGGACTTTTTTTAAAGTAACTTCATGTATGTGATCTCATAAGATCCTTTATTTACTACCTTTAATATTTTAATGAGTAGTGTAAGCCTCAAAACTTACTTAACCACTTTGACCTAGCAAATTTATAAGCGATAGTAAAACTTTCCTTTTACCTTTACAATAATAGCTTTTAAGTACTCAGGCTGACAAATTCTTCATGGACTCACTTTTATGTTTTTCAAATTCTATTAATTTTTCTGTATTAAAGCTGAATTAGAAGGATTTATATTGCCTATTCTTGGCATTCATAGCAACTATAAGGCATGATCAAGAAAACAGAAATTCTAATTCTCATGTTACAGAAATGGCCCCAATTCCACTTGACAGAAATGATTTCAATTAGGGAGTCTCTGGGCTACCTTTTCTGTTCCGCCAGAACAAATGTTATTGATATAAGGGGAAATCCTTGGATACCATATAACCTGCTCACTCTATGGAGCAGAGTTACTTAGAGCGCTCCGAATCCCATCTTTGATCTCTGGCGATATTTTTCTCTGTTATGTCACTGAGGTCACCTGGCTCATGTGTGACAAACTGCCTGCATAAGTCACAGTGCCAGTGGCAGAGATTTGTAACCATGCCCCTGGTCCATTGCCTTTGAATTATTTCACAGGCCCGCTGCTTTACATTTACACTCTGTCGGAAGATGAACAGGGGAAGGGAGTAAAATCAAGGGCAGGGTCTCATCCTGAAGGACAAGGGGAAACAGGTGGAAGGTTAATGGCCCTGGAGCGATTCCACAAGCCTCTCAGGCTTGATATATGGGCCTCGGGCCTAAAACGGGCATTGGCTTTCAAAGATATATTATTTCATTTGAGGAGAGACATTCTGGAGTTCCTGCATTTGTCTGCTGATAGATGATCCTCTGTCCACAATTGGTTATGGCGTGTGAGTTTTCCTTGGGCCTGCTCCCGTACATAAAAATTTTGCTGAGCTCTCCAACCTTTTGCATGCCTTTAGGAGTGGGACCGGTACAAGCCCGCTGGCAGGCTGTTGGATTTTTGTTGCTGCTATTTTAGTAGTTCCTTTTGAACAGTGAGGCAAGTGGGGAATGAAAGACACTTCTGTTCATTCATACATGACTTGATAAGGGTGGCCTTGTTAAAAAAAAAAAAATGGTGAAAGGGATGTTGGGAATCAAACATATGTGTCATTTTGGGAAGATGGGCTCCGTCCATAATATAGTCATTTGGGTTTCAAAAAGTTGCTTACATAAAAGCTAGATACTATCAAACAGCTTTTGACTTTATAACTGTTTTGCACTCCCCAGGCTTTTAGCAAATGGCTTACTCTATTTTTCTTTATTGTTTCCAAAAAGTTTGAGGTGTTTTGGAGAAAGAAGGAGAACAGACAGCTGGAAAAAGGTGCTTTACACAGAGATCCATGATTAATTTGCCTAACAAGAACCATCAGGCAATGCTACCAAGAAATATGTCTAATGGCTCAAATGTTACAATCGAATAGAACTGGTCACTAGATTAATGGAACCAGTCACTTGAATTAACCTAGTGTGGCCTCTCAAAAGTTGTACTATAGAGTCTAAGACTGCAAAAATCACTTTGCCTCAGCCTCTTAATGTTCATAGACTTAATATTCATGAAAATATTTGGATTCTATTATGCTTTGATTTATAGTATTTTGAAATTTAATTATTAACTCTGGTTATATATATATATAATCTTTGATTTTATAGCTCCTGGTAATTGTGATACTAGCTTTGTGAGAGAGAGAATGCTTATTTTATGGCAAGCATTAAGGAAAAATGAGCTCTGTAAACTCACTATCTAAACAAAAGGCGAATTTTCTTTCCAGCTCTTTTGTGTTCCATTACCCTTGTGTTTGGTGAATTCTCACAGCACTGTATGAAATATCAAAATCCTATTTGTGAACATTTTATCTTAAATAGCTTTGTCAAAAACAAATTCTTCACCTGGAGAAACTTTCCATTATCATCACAGATACATTGGCATTTAACTACAAGAAGTTAATATTGGACAAATGATCAGATAATATGTGAGTATCAATAGGAATTTCATTCTTAGATAAGAGGCAACAAATTACAAATACTTTTCACATATATTTACAAGGGATCCTTATCACAATCCCTATTCATATTGCCCTCAGTAGGAACATGCAGCATCTGGCCATTGGCCCCTGTTAATAATGATTACACAGATGTCCTTTTCTTTTCCTCTGGAATATTGCAAAGTAGAGGTTAGACCAGAAGCAAGAAAACTGGAGAAGCATGTTTAGTACCTGCAAGAAGAAATTTCATAACTTTCTTAGAGGAAAGATTCAGAATCACTAATTACATTGAGTTGAATGAGGAGCATTAGCCGTCAAAAGAATCTGTTTTTCCACTTGTTGCTTGGATAAATGGATAAAAGCCTGCCAAAGACCTCAGTCCACCAGCTGAGGGTACCATAGCTAAAATACTCCCAACAGAAGGGCAGGTCCCAAACCACACAGGCATGCTTTTCAATCACAGAATAAAACGTAGTTGTTTTCGTCATTTTAGCTTGTGATCTAAATGCCTCATTTTCATGTTTGAAAAGTTACCAACTTTATTTCAGTCCTATTTCGCTTCTTCTGTGGTATTTCCCAGTCAGTAGACCACAGTCCTGTGGGTTATATCAATGCATAAAGCAAAGATCAAATCAAAGCATACCACATAACTGGTTAAAATGAAAGCTCATTCTGAACTAGTAAATAATGCCCGCCTGTCCTCCACATCTGTCAAAGTCTCCCATCTCAGATGGACACCTCCATAAGCTGATCCATAGGAAGCCAAATACTTGCAAACAGCCTCTTAATTGCTCATTTGCAGTTGGACAAAATGCTAAATGCAGAAAGACTTCAAAGCCAATGGAATCTGCATTGAAAACAGGATCTCAATACACATAGTCGCTTATTGTTGCAAAATTAGAATAACAAATGTTCCCAGCATGAGGCCAGCATAAACTTGCCTGAGTATTATTCAACCTGAAACATAGTCTACCTTTTTTTTTTTAAACAGCAATAGAAGAGGCATACTTAGCACTTTGTTTGTTATTCTATACTGTTCATTTTAATGATATATTTAGGTCTCCATAACACTTTGTATTTTTACGTGTAATTACCCATATAAAAAAAAAACACTCATTAGTGTTCTGTTCCACTGACTTAATTATGCCCCTTAATTAAATCTCAGCTAACAGGGGGTCACTGCAGTGTCAGTGGGATTTGTCACTGTTTGTCAGCAGGTGTCTGGTTGCATCTATTTCTGGTTTTCCTATGGTTTGAATCTAGTTAAGAACTTGCTATACACCCCCACCCCCCGCCCCACACCCCAACCAACCCCAAATGCCAGAGAGAGCATTCTCATTGGAGGGAAGAAGCAGTATCTATTTGACAGGCAACTGCTTCCCAAAAGCTTATTTGTAAGAGCAAATTTTTGTTTTCATTACTCTAGAAAAATCTCCTGATTAGGGGAAAGATGCTTAAAACAGACCTGGATAAAACAGATGCACTATTTAAAAGATGAATAGGTTTACATTATAAAAACTATCATTTTTGAATACAATTCTAAAAGTTCCTTGAAGAACAAAAAATATATTTTGTTGCTGCTGTTATGAGAAGAGCGTCACAGTAGGTGTTTTGCATCATCTGGCCATTAGTGCCTTTGTACAGAGTACTCTATATCAATTATTTGGTTCACGTTTGTCATTTTAAGAATATAAAACAAATTACAAACATATGAGTCAAACTGAAAAAAAAGTCTTTTGTGTGACTAAGGTCAATAGGAATTTAATTCTTGAATGAGAGGCAACAAATTACAAATACTTATTATTTGGAATGTGTCTTAGTATTAAGACCTACATGTCTTCAAATTTCACATTAGAATGTTTTAAACTCATGATTTTAGTATATTAATTAAGGGAGATATAATTCCCATGTTCCTGTATATAATAGACATCTAATGTTGATCTGAATAATTGATTAGTCCAATCAGGCTTTTATAATTAGTTGTCAGCTTTTCAATGTAAAGCCCTCAAAACACCTGCTGTGAATCTACAAAGGTCTTACATATTTATTACTATTTTTAATCTAAAAAGGCATGCAACCTACCTGAAAACCATTTAATTTTTTTTCTGGAACTAAGATGACCCTTCCAACATATGCCCTAAAAAACTAAGACTATATGTCTCTGAGTTTTTCAGTCTAGAAGATTTGGGGCTGAAATTCTGATTTTTAAAAAATCGTAACATTTATCTTTATTTAAAGATAAAAATGTCACAGTTTTTCTACGTAAGTTTTTCAGAACTCAGATTTCTAATAGTAAGGTTAAGCAAGACAATGGGTTACAGATATCAAACTATCAACAATAAAAAGCCGTTTTGCTACCTCACTGTCATTATTGTATAAGCAATTTTATTTTTCTGGGTTTACCTACAAATGTGGTAAGCAAGGAATAAGAAAAATAATTTAAAGAAAAATTTATAATACTCAGCTTACTTATTTCTGAAATTTAAATCAATTCATTTCATCCTAAAAAGTTAACTCCAACTGCCTTTTCTTAAGTAACAAATGTCATCTGCTGTCCAAGTAATTTTCAATACAATGCTTGTTTGATGTTGCCTCTAAATTTTTTATCACACAAGTAATAAGTAATCCATACATTACATATATGTGTGCATTTTAAAAACCATTTCAAATGGTTAGATGATAAGAATTTTTGTGCATTTTATGGATTCCTGTACAGCCTCTTCATTATCATTAGATAATGAAAGGCTTCATCATGTGTGTATCATAAAGACCTACTAAGCAATATGAATTCTCCAGATTGCCTTACATTTATACAGTGAAGTAATAATGTACAGTATTGCCAGGTGCAGTGGCTCATGCCTGTAATCTCAACACTTTGGGAGGCTGAGGCACGTAGGTGGATCACCTGAGGTCAGGAGTTCGAGACCAGCGTGACCAACATGGAGAAACCCCGTCTCTACTAAAAATACAAAATTAGCCGGGTGTGGTGGTGCATGCCTGTAATCCCTGCTACTTGCGAGGCTGAGGCCGGAGAATTGCTCAAACCTAGGAGGCGGAGGTTGGCGGTGAGCTGAGATTGTGCCATTGCATTCCAGCCTGGGCAACAAGAGCGAAACTCCATCTCAAAATAATAATAATAAAGTACAGTTAAATACCATAGGGTTGGTCAGATATCTTAAGATTCCTTCTTTCATTCAGTAAATACTTATCAAGTGTTAGTTGTGTGCCAGGTAACATTATAGGACTTAGAGATTCAACATGAAGAACATAGACAAAATCCCTGCTTTTGAGGATCATATTTATTGTGTATCTATTTTAGTGATTATGAGCACTTATTTAAGAAAATTGCACTCATGTAATTAAAAAGTACTTATAATCTGGCAAACTAGCCTAATCTTAGCAATGGAATGTTTCTGCTCTCCTTCCGTTTAAGGCTTCAGGAGACCGTACCAGTTTTCCCAACCAGCATATGGTGAGTTCAAGTACATTTCCCACATATGCTCAGGGATTATCTTAATAGTATTCCTTTCTGAAGCTGGAATCAAGGGAGAAAAAGAACAATAATGATTTAGTGAAAAATAATTTTTTAAAGGTAAGTTTATAGTTAGTAACTTTATGTAGGTGAACTGATCACAGAGAAGGGTGGAAATCATCTGAATAAACAATAGATTTTAACACTTACTAGAATCTCTAAGAATATTTTTTTCCATGTTACAGCTAAATGAAACCCATTATGTATGCTTTCAGATAAACTCACAAAGCTCTTACCCATGTAAATCTCATAGATCTGCCATTGTTCGTAATGAATAACAAGTTTTATCACGCATTTTCATTAAAAATGCATTAATCCCTTTGTAGTAAGCTCTCCCTAATTCATTGATTCGATAATACAAGAACAGTAAACATTTCTGGCATAACAAAAATGTGGTATCAAAGCTTACTGTATCCATAAATACAAAATGTAACAGGAAAACAAACACACTTACCAACGGAGGATCAGGTTTTCCAGCCACTAAATAATGCTATGGTTGAAATCTGCCACAATCTAATACATTAAGAACTCCATCTTAGTGCCGCATTGTGAGCCATTTGTACCAGATCTGATTGTTCCAGATTAAATGACTTGTTGAAACTTGAAGATGAGAGACAGGCAGAAGTATCCTGGGCTCTACCCCCAGGAGGCTCCAGAGTGGGTTACTGCCAGTGGGGGACTAATGCTTCTGCCTAGTGGAGATAGGAGGAGAAGAATCAGAAGTGACACATATGTACCCTTTTTTACTTGTGGATTATTTACTTAGCTCGTTTCAGGCTTAGTGTCCTCATCTGTAAAACATGGCATTACCTCTTTCAAGTATTTTACTGGGGATTAAATGACTTAACACAAATTAAGTCCTTGGTAGATAGTATATATTCAAGAAAAGTCAATTTCCTCCTTCCTTTATTGATGCTTAAAAGCCCCTGGTGCTGTATTTGATTCATTCAACAAATACTTGGGCTTGGCACAAGGCACTGGCTGTATAGTTACTTCCCTCTTATCATCATAGAGGCCTCCTGATGTGGAAATTGGGCAGGCCTTAGAGTCACACTTGGCTTCAAATCCCCTTCCATTTGCTTCCCATAAGCTCAGCATGTAGCTTTACTGTCCTTTTCTATAAAATACAGATAACGTATAACTTACGTGGTATCTAAAAATTAAATATTTGTAGAGTGCAGTGTGCTAGAATATCTGGATACACAGAGATGGATTAGAGATGGTGTCTAGAGCACAACAGAATGAAGCCCTATCTCAAAAAAAAAAAAAAAAAAGAAAAAAGAGAAAGAAAGAAAAAGAAAGAAAGGAAGGAAGAAAGAAATAAAGGGTCTCTACCCTTAAAGAGGGGGGTACACATGTACAAAACTGAGTCCCAATGCAATTTTTGTTGGGAATGTGTTAGAATGCTGTTCCTGAACAAGTATCTCAGCATTTCCAAAACGAGAATTACATTTCAGAAATTCAATATAAAGAAACATCTGCAAAAGACCAAAACAATTCATTGTTCAAACTAATAAATGTGTTGACCTATGTACATGTGATATCTCTACACTTACATAGGATTCTAGGAGACAATTTTTTAAAGTCTCTGTAGCGCTCATTTCCCTTGGGTCTAATGTAAGAGCTGCTTGGTCCGTAGTCACCTCTGTCCATCTTAGAATAGAGGGTAGAGAGATGGGGTGGTGTTTTTACTCACGAGTCGTTTGGAGATTATCAGGCTAACTATGTGATAAAAGATGCTGAAACACTGGTTCGAGTTAGGGTGGAAAAAAATGTGACGAACTCCAAGAATCCAATATGATTCTCTTACTGTTGTTAAGACTTTCTGCTTTCCTTTCTTTTACTATGTCAAATAAGCCTTATTTATGCCAAACAATTAAGTGTGTTATTAATGGAGAGGTAAGAGGGTGGGGAGAGAATGAATTCCAGAAACTTTTTTTTTTTTGAGACGGAGTTTTGCTCTTGTCGCCCAGGCTGGAGTGCAATGGCACAATCTCTGGCTCACTGCAACCTCCGCTTCCTGGGTTCAAGCGATTCTCCTGTCTCAGCTTCCCGAGTAGCTGGGATTACAGGTATGCGCCACCACACCCAGCTAATTTTGTATTTTTAGTAGAGACGAGGTTTTTCCATGTTGCTCAGGCTGGTCTCAAACTCCCAGCCTCAGGTGATCCGCCCACCTCAGCCTCCCAAAGTGCTGGGATTATACGCTTCCGGAAACTTTTTTAGAAATAAAAGGCTCAGCTAATTACACTACAATATGTTGAGTGCAGTGATAGAAATTCCCTAAGGAGAGTAAAATCTCAACAAATGTGAGTCCTCTTTATCTCTGCAGTCCTGACCTGGGTTAAAATTGGGCACAATGCCAGGCAAGATGGCTCACGCCTCTAATTCCAGCACTTTGGGAGGCCAAGGCGGGTGGATTCACTGAGGTAGGGAGTTCGAGGCCAGCCTG
>NW_012123043.1:2706381-2720456 GCF_000951035.1 Colobus angolensis palliatus
TACCTTCTCATCCACACATTCTTAGTGATTTCTCCCACAAACACAATTATGCCATACCTTCTCTCACAAACTCCGAAGCAGCATTGTGAATTGCTTGCTGAGACATAAATGATCATCACCTTCGAGAAGCCACATTTAGTTCTGCAACTTTGGTTTTTTTTTGAGACAGAGTCTTGCACTGTCACCTAGACTGGAGTGCAGTGGCACCATCTTGGCTCACTGCAACCTCCACCTCCTGGGTTCAAGAGATTCTCATGTTACAGCCTCCTGAGTAGAGTGGGTTTCACCATGTTGGGCAGACTGGTCTCGAACTCCTGGCCTCAAGTGATCTGTCTCAGCCTCCCAAAGTGCTGGGATTACAAGAATGAGCCACCACACCTGCCTGCAACTTTGTACAACTTTCTTTCTTCCTTTTGAGAAGGAATCTCACTCTATCACCCAGGCTGGAGTGCAGCGGCCCCATCTCGGCTCACTGCAGCCTCCACCCCCAGGTTCAAGCTACTCTCTTGCCTCAGCCTCCCGAGTAGCTGGGACTATAGGCACGTGCCACCATGCCCAGCTACTTCTTGTATTTTTAGTAGAGATGGGGTTTCACCATGTTGCCCAGGCTGGTCTTGAACTCCTGGGCTCAAGGGATCCATCCTCCTCGGCCTCCCAAAGTGCTGGGATTACAGGTGTGAGTCACTGCACCTGGCCCTGTTTCTTTCTTGCACTCTCAAACAACACATTCTCTGCACTTGTTATCCTGGATTGTCTGGTTTGATCATATCACTCACAGCTTTCTATTGCATATGCAGAAAAAGTTAGAATTCCTCGACCACGTATCTCACCATCACTGTCTTCCTCTCCATCTCATCCCACCTGCCAAACCCAAAGCCATTGATTTGACTAGTCTAAATGTAGGTCTGGACTGATTTGAAATGGGGACTATTTGAAGTGGAGACTATCTGGCAAAATCTGGGATGGGATGTATGATGATGGCAATTGCACACTTTCTCCTAGCCTGGTTTGTGTTAGTTATATGCCTACACCCTCAACTATTTCCAACCTCTTTCTTGTCACCATTTCCTCCCACAAACTCTAGCACAGAGTTTTGAATTTAGTAGTTACAACACTAAATTTTCAACCTGTCAGAAATTCATTTATGATCATATGCAAATGATTTGTGTTGATTTAAAGCAGTGGTTCCCACACCTTTTGGTCTCAGGACCCTTTGCACTTCTGAAAATGAGGACTATGGAGACCTTTAGTTTATATGAGTTTTAACTATTAATATTAACACATTAGGAGTTAAAAACAGAGAAATGGTTACAAATCAAGCATCCACAAGTACACATTCCATTTGTCACCAGAGTGATGATGTCATTACGTCCCGTAGTCTCTGCACACTCCTGAGAAATGGAGGGTGAAAAGGGCAAATAACATCTTGGAGTAATTGGAAAAACAGTTGTAACTTCTTCACTCCCTGGACCATACTTGTGAAGCCACTGATTGAAATATTATCACTCCTGTGGGTGTCTACTCTTTCATTAGGGTTACAGATTGATGCCAAATGAATACATTTTCTAACCTTGAATTTTCAAATCAGTAAGTAAAGTCAGGGACATCCAGGGGAACAAAAACCCCTCTCAGTGTCCTGGGATTTCTCTCCCAGTGGTTGTGAGGCTGTACTCCTGGAGGTAGGGGGCATCGGCGAGACCAGGGCCAGTTTGAGGGCAGCACAGATGTCTCTAGGTAACTGACAGACACAGGTTTCCCTGCGTGTCAGCCTCTGCCCCCTCCCTAGCACACACTCACACTCACGTACACAATAAATCACCCTGGAGTGCGATGAAAATTCCCAGAACTTCAGCATTGTCTTAACCTGTGTTCTGGTGCCATCCTGAGCCTTGACCACATTGACTTGCTTTTAGAGTAGGTGCCACTGCATTCATTCTTCGAGATCAACATCCCTCTGGGTCTCCCCAGCAGATATGGTCTCTTTCTGCTTGGCCCCAAGACAATTAAGAATTAATGGGAGACCATGTCCAAATAAAAGACTGGAGTTGTTGCTTTAACTTGCAGCAACTCCAGTATTTGCATCACATTATTATTTGCTTTGTAATATTTGATCAAGCTAGGGGGTTAGTGATTAGATCTGACTTTTACAGAAGAGTGATGCTCTCTAACAGTGACTACTATTTATTGAGCTCAAGCCTTAAGTTCTATTCATGTATTAGCTCAATTAACACTTACAACAACGGGAGTGGAGAGGGTCAATATTGATTAGAATTTGGCTGCAGCCAGAATAAACTAAAGCTCAGGGGGTTCAGTTATTTGCCCGAGTTCACACAGATCTGCTGGCCACTGGTGGAGCCTGTTTCTATACCAGACCTGTCTGATTTTGCACTTCCTTACCCTTTGCCATCTTATTTATTTATTTATTTATTTATTTATTTTGAGACAGAGTCTCTGTCACCCAGGCTGGAGTGCAGTGGAGCGATCTCTGCTCACTGCAACCTCCACCTCCCGGGTTCAAGTGATTCTCCTGCCTCAGCCTCCTGAGTAGCTGGGACTACAGGTACACACCACCATGCCCAGCTAGTTTTTGTATTTTTAATAGAGACGGGGTTTCGCCATTTTGGCCAGGATGGTCTCGATCTCCTGACCTCATGATCCGCCCGCCTCAGCCTCCCGAAGTGCTGGGATTACAGGTGTAAGCCACTGCACCTGGCCTCCTTTGCCATCTTAGTTATTGTTCTCATCCCATATTCCTGTGTCTAACATTTTGGTGTGTGAGTGTGTGTGGGACTGATGTGTACATGTGGAGTGGGGAGCATTGGTTTGCCAGAATTTTCTAGAGCTTTTTATTCAAAGGGTGGTACATGACCACCAGCACTGGTTTCATTAGTCAGCTTGTCAGACATGTAGAATCACAGTCCCCAGACCTGCTGGATCACTGTGTATTTTAACAGGACCCCCATGTGAACTCTAGGTGTGTTCAAGTTTGAGAAACATGGATCTTGAGCACAGTTGTATCTCCCGGAACTTTTTTTGGAGAATTAAGTGAAGCCATTAGTAGGGTTTCCTGCATAGACACATATTCAACACCTTTAGTAAAAAACAAACAAAAAGCCTGCTTCTTAAAAGAATATGCTTTACTTTGAAAGTTTGCGTTTATGCTATCTTGTCCATAATTTCAGACATAATATAGTAACTCTGCAAGACCTCCTCCCCTGTGTAAAAAGATGCACTACAAGTTTTTGTAGTCATCTTTGAGGTCTGTCTGCAGTGTGCTTTATTAAAAGCAAGCAAATACTGAAGGATCCCATTTAAGTATGTGGTCTGCGGTGGAGTCTAATTTGTACCACTAGGCAAAGGTCACACAGAGGAGCTCGTTAATGCACTTACTCTGCGATGAAATCAATCTCCATACTTCACCATATTGATCTGATAGCTCATTGGCACGTCCCTCCATGAACTGGTTAGCTCACGTGTGAATGGAGACAGATAGATAGCTTTCCGGGCCTGAGAATTCTATCTGGGGTGCCATCCAGGGCGAAAGGTGGATGTTTTTACATCCTCATTTGGGTGGCCCTTTTGGTTTCTGGTGTTAGGTTCTCGTGCTGGTATACCAGTTAGTCAGAAAAAAAAGGTTTTAAAACAAGTAAGTTGCTTTTCTACCATGTGTTTATTCTTTTTCTTCTGTAGTTTTTATGAATCATGGGTGCTCAAAAGTATGGGTTACATTTATCTGAATACGGGCAGATGACTTGCTTTAAAGTGTAACATTGATATTACTAAAAGATAGGTCATTACTTTTTTTTTTTTTTTTGAGACGGAGTCTCGCTCTGTCGCCCAAGCTGGAGTGCAGTGGCACAATCTTGGCTCATTGCAACCTCCGCCTCCCAAGTTCAAGCGATTCTCCTGCCTCAGCCTCCTGAGTAGCTGGGATTGTAGGCACGCGCCGCCATGTCCAGCTAAGTTTTGTATTTTGTATTTTTAGTACAATTAGACTCCCTTGTATTTTTAGGGATTTCACCATGTTGGTCAGGCTGGTCTTGAACACCTGACCTCGCGATCCACCCCACCTCGGCCTCCCAAAGTGCTGGGATTACAGGCGTGACCCACTGCACCTGGCCAACATAGGTCATTTCTTAATGAAAAGATACCGCTCAGTGCAATCTTCAGGACTCAGGAGTCTCCCCTATGTTCCTTTTTGTCGATACTCAATGCTATTGATGTGTATATGTAGTCATTTAATTGCAGGAACACCGAGGAAGTAGGGCTTGGTGAATCCAGCTCATAAAACACATATGTGGGTACTAATTCCTTGAAGAAATGGGCCAAAATAATTCTAGAAATGAGGTAGAAACAAGCCAATAGGCCAAATATTTCCAATATTTAAAAGATGTATGGACTGCAGATGCAAACTGGACAAAAGCAGACTCAGATCCCTTCTAACTTGCAAACACGATTTTCCAGAGAAACTGAATATTGAGAAAACAGCAGCCTCCAAAGCCCCCACGACTCGGTATTTTCGTTATGCTTGGTTACAAGCTCATTGAAAAGTGTTTCCTGTTCATCCTTGAATCTCTTCCAATCTAAGCACAATGCTATGCACGTGAGCAGGTGACTTTGTAGTCTATGGACTCCTCCTAGACTTCCTTTTCCTAGATTTTAAATCAAATTTTGCCGCGAGGAAGAGTTTGAAGCTTGAGTCTGAGGCAAGCACCTAGCCCAAACTTTCACAAAATTTAATTAACCTCATTCTCAGGATGGGTATTTCTAAATTTTAAAAAATTTCTTGGCTGGGCACTGTGGCTCACGCCTGTAATCCCGGCACTTTGGGAGGCCAAGACGGGCGGATCACGAGCTTAGGAGTTCGAGACCAATCTGGTGAAACTCCGTCTCTACTAAAAATACAAAAATAAAAATACAAAAATTAGCCGGGCGTGGTGGTGCACGCCTGTAGTCCCAGCTACTCAGGAGGTTGAGGCAGGAGAATCACTTGAACCGAGGAGGTGGAGGTTGCAGTGAGCCAAGATTGTGCCACTGCACTCCAGCCTGGGCAAAGAGTGAGATGCTGTCTCAAAAAAAAATTGTTTTTTGTTTTTGGAGACGGAGTCTTGATCTGTTGCCCATGCTGGAGTGCAGTGACGCAATCTCTGTTCACTGCAACCTTTAAGCAAGGGATTTAAGTGAGTCTTGTGCCTCAGCCTCCAGAGTAGCTGGGGTTACAGGCGCGGGCCATCACACCTGCCTAATTTTTGTGTTTTTAGTAGAAATGGAATTTCGCCATGTTGCCCAGGCTGGTCTTGAACTCCTGGACTCAAGCAATCCATTTTTTTTCCAGCTTCCGAAAGTGCTGGGATTACAGGTGTGAGCCACCATGCCCAGCCTGGATGGGTATTTCTAAAATATACATCTATTAAATGCCACTTTGAATGTCAAAATATGACTGTTCTTCAGATAAAAAAAATAGCCTTTTTAGACACCAGGCACCAAAATAACTTTCAGAAAAAGTAGTGTTCTTCTACAGTTCTCATAGACAGAAAAGAACATAAAGGAATATGTTAAATATAACAACAAGACTGGACATATTTATAAGATTCCAAATCTTAGGATATAATTCTGTCCCCAGCCTTTGTGAAGGCAGATGGTCACAATGAGGAAGAGGGTGTAGTTTACCCTTCAATCAGGCTCTGTCTGACCTCCTTTTTAATAAAAAGAAGAAACAAAAGGATCTCACTGTGTTGCCCAGGCTACAGTACACTGGTGTGCTCATAGCTCATTGCATCCTCAAACTCCTATCCTCAAGCAACCCTCCTACATCAGCTCCTGAGTAGGTGGGACGATAGGCATGTGCCATCATGCCTGGCTGAGCTTTTTGAGTAATTGAAATAGCAATGAGTTGCCCAGAGTCCTCAATTTGAACTGTTGTGTTCAGGCCTAGTGAGAAATGCATAGGTACTTCAGATAAAGTGGCATGAGACTTCAGGGAACAAATATAGAACAATGCTGCACAAATTCACCTGACCTTGAGCACCTGGCTGGATGTCCATTGGTGAATGTTGTTAGATATTCTCTCCTACGAGTGGGTTATGATTACTATTCGGTATCTTCTAAATAAAGGTCCTTAACTACCATCAAGTAATTTTTTTTTTTTTTTTTGAGACAGAGTCTTGCACTCTCGTCCAGGCTGGAGTGCAGTGGCGCCATCTCGACTCACTGCAAGCTCCGCCTCCCAAGTTCATGCCATTCTCCTGCCTCAACCTCCTGAGTAGCCAGGACTACAGGTGCCAGCTACCACACCCGGCTAATTTTTTTGTATTTTTAGTAGAGACAGGGTTTCACCATATTAGCCAGGATGGTCTCGATCTCCTGACCTTGTGATCTGCCTGCCTCAGCCTCCCAAAGTGCTAGAATTACAGGCGTGAGCCACCGCGCCTGGCCAGCAAGTAATATTTTTTGAAAAATTTGGTGGCAGTGAAAAGTACTAATGGGACATAAAGAAATAATAAGAAAACTACTAGTAGATGGGCCTGGAAATGCTTTGGTTCTCTACCTTGTGTGTAATGGCCAACACCATTAAGACAAGGACATGTGACAGACTAATTTTGAAAATTTATTCTCATGTTGCTGCGTTTTTGTTATTCTGATTATCAATCTGCACCCATACCACAATGCTGCTTTATTTTGTTTGTTTGTTTGTTTGTTTGTTTGTTTGTTTTTGAGGTGGAGTCTCACTCTGTTGCCCACACTGGGGTGCAGTGGCACAATCTCAGCTCACAGCTACCTCTGCCTCTGGGGTTCAAGTGATTCTCCTGCTTCAGCCTTCT
Organism: Colobus angolensis palliatus; assembly: GCF_000951035.1. Lineage (NCBI taxonomy): Eukaryota > Metazoa > Chordata > Mammalia > Primates > Cercopithecidae > Colobus > Colobus angolensis. The sequence continues at coordinate 2,713,203 of NW_012123043.1, forward strand.
GAGTAGCTAGGACTACAGGTGTGCGCCACCATGCTTGACTAATTTTTGTATTTTTAATAGAGATAGGTTTTCACCATGTTGGCCAGGCTGGCCTTGAACTCCTGACCTCAGGTGATCTACCTATGTCAGCCTCCCAAAGTGCTGAGATTATAGGCATGAGCCACCATGCCCGGCCTGTGCTGCCTTCCTGACACTCAAACACAGCAGGATATGAGTTGTATGATCAGCTATGGAAAACAGACTGTGGTATGTATGTATGACTGATACGTGGTAACAACCCTTCTCTAGGCCTGTATCTAGCTACACAAGCCAGGAACTGTTGGTCAGTTCAATTAAAAAATTAAGTGATTTAACGAGTTGGCTGAAATTACCTTCTTGTTTGACATGAATCAACCAGCCCACTCCAGCAAAACAGTCAACCAACTCACTCACTCTGTAGAAGCAGCGTGTCATTGAACAACCACACAGCATAATGATGTTTCATAAATTATGGACTACATATATGATGGTGGTCCCAACATATTAGAATAATGTATTTTTACTGGCCATTTTCTAGTTACACAAATACCATTGTAAGTATTGTACTGTAGCACAGTAACATGCTGTACAGGTTTGTAGCCCAGGAGCGATAGGCTATTCCATATAGCCTAGGTACGTAGTAGGCACTACCATCTAGGTTTGTGTACGTTCACTCTCTGCTGTTCACACAAAGATGAAATCACCTAACGATGCATTTCTCAGAACATGTCCCCATCATTAAGGGAAGCATGACCTGCATGCATGAGTAAGCATGTGTGTGAGAAGCCATGAGAATACCTCTAGAAACACAATTCTTCTTTCTCTGAAAAATGCTTTCCCTCAAAGAACAGTGCATGCTCATGGAAAATGTAAACAATTTCTTTCTATAAATATCAAACCCATTTTCTGTGTGATTCATATTTCAAATAAAACACACACGAGATCAACCACTTAAATTGGGTATTATTTCTTTTTTTTTTTTTTTTTTTTTTTTTTGTTGAGACGGAGTCTCGCTCTATCACCCAGGCTGGAGTGCACTGGCCGGATCTCAGCTCACTGCAGGCTCCGCCTCCCGGGTTCCCGCCATTCTCCTGCCTCAGCCTCCTGAGTAGCTGGGACTACAGGCGCCCGCCACCTCGCCCGGCTAGATTTTTGTATTTTTTTAGTAGAGACGGGGTTTCACCGTGTTAGCCAGGATGGTCTCGATCTCCTGACCTCGTGATCCGCCCGTCTCGGCCTCCCAAAGTGCTGGGATTACAGGCTTGAGCCACCGCGCCCGGCCTATTTCTTTTTTTTTAAATAAACCTTTGTCAGAATATTATTTCTTCTTTTTTTCTTTTTATTGCCACTCCTCCTCTCCAGAATATTATTCCTATTGTGTGAAATCCAAAGGCAATGGGAAGGGATACAGTTCTCTTTCTCCCTTCTTACAAAGGAGAAAAAAGAACTCTGTTCATCACTCACCTCTGTTAGAAATGCATTCCTTTAATACAAAGAGTATTTCTCTCATTTTATGATGAGAATAATTGGGCAAAAGAAATTCAATACTTTGTCTTTCACTTCTCAGCCACCTTTGGGGTACTTATATTTTGTATATCAGGATGGCTGTGCTGTGCATAATTTCTTACAGATCTTGGTGTGCTATCTTTCATCATTATATTCATATATAAACCCCATAGTTGTAGAGATTACTAGCAGTGAGTAAAGGAAAGCCTATCTAGAAATATGGAAGACATAAAGGGATGTCTTGGGACTGACCTACAGAGTCCTTGCCTCATGGGGACAGATTCAACAGGGCAATGCTGATGTAGGAAGGGAGTGTGTAGGGGGTGTGTATGTCGGGTGGGAATGGGAGAGGCAGTACAGTATCATAGCCTGCATATTCTTCTCCTTTAATCTAGAATAAGAAGAATATGAAAGTAGAGGTAATAGGCAATATGCCATAAGACACACCCTCTTCAGACAGTGCAAAAGAGCTAGGTGTGGTTTTGCTAAAAATTTAGCTAATGTGATTCTGATTTCAAAATCATTACCTTGCAGCTTGTGTAGAATGTTTTCCCCTGTTTAACCGGCCAGGACAGGGAAACTAAAATATTGGTCAAAACTTGTGCCTTACAATATTGTGAATGGTGTTTCCATGATATCAGTGTCCGTCCTTTCAAGATTTAAGCTATCTAGTGGGGGTGGGTGCCTATACTCCACCCTGCCGAGCTGTAAGCAATTATAAGAGGGGCCACTGACAACTTCACCCATGAGTCTTCTCAGAATAAATGTTAGGCCTCAGTTCATCTCCCATCCAGAATCAATTTCTCTGTCTTTCCCCTAAATCGGAAGGAGCATCTGTGTAGATTTTATGTCCAGACAATTCCAAGGTTCTATCATTTGGTATCTATGGTTTTGTATTTTGTAAACTTCCGAAGGACTTCATTTCCCAAATCACAAATTTCTTTACATTTGAAATAGAGAAATCAAATTACCATTAATGTATTTCCTTGCAGGAAAGAAACTGGGCAATATTATATTTTTAAAAAATAACTTACAGAAAAAAAATAAGAAGATTGTTCTTTATTCTTCTATGAAAGAGGCACAGTGAAAGAGCACTGGGCTTGGATTCAGAACACCTGGATTCCCATCCTGTTTCTGGCACTTAAGTAGCCTTCTATGAACCACAGCCCACCTAGCCTGAGTTTCCTCTTCTATAAAATGATGTAGTTTAACAAAATGTAGCTATCAGATACTTTCAGCATTGATTCAGCAAATATTACTTAAGCACATGCTGTGAGCCTAGTACCAGGGTGTGATTCAGCATGTAACAGGAGGGGGGTGCCCCCAGTCCAGGTAATGAAAGGGGGGACCATTCACAGTGTCAAAGACAGAAAATTAGAGAGGACCTATTACTGTTAGCATGCTATGTTCAGGGCACTGGCATAAATATTTCCCATTCTACACTATTAAGAAATTTTTAACAAAGCAAAAATTGTGTTGTTTACCTAGACTTAACCTTTCTGTAGTTTAGGGCCAAACTTCAACTGTTGGAGCTCCATCTTTAATTGCTACTATTTTCTATGAATCCATTTCTGGGAATCTCTGAAGGCATAAACTGTACGCTTAGCACGGTGACATTAAGGGGAAATTTAAATTGTGTGAAGGGACAAGTCCTCTTCTTGTCCCTGGGGGACTGAGCAGAGGAATTCTCCTAGGAGCCTTTGTACCCAGAGAATTCCCATCACTGAATGGTCCTTAGGGACCTCTCCTTTACCTCTGCCCTAATTTTGGTTGTACTTTTGGTGAGTAATATTTAGGCCACTCGAATTCTTTTCTCCTTTCTTTGGCCAACTGCCTGATGGAAGCAGCCAGCCAAAAAGGACCCAAGGACATTTTAGCCTCTATAAGCTTTCTTTTTTTTTTTTTTTTTCCTGGCTTTGTAAAGCAATCTATAAAGGAAGAATTTGCATTAAATGATCTCAAGGGAGCCACAGAGCATGCCCTCTGGAATATCTCTCACCTTCTCCCTTTCTTCTTAACCCTACTATGCCAAAGACCTTAATTGTGCATCTATTTTACAAGCTGGAGGGCAACCAAAATCTTCCTTAATTTATGCCATAATCACTGATATCCAGATGATGGGTCTGCTGCACACCTGGAATTCTTTTATTTTATTTTATTTTACTTTATTTTTTGAGATGGAATCTTGCTCTGTCGACCGGGCTGGAGTGCACTGGCGCTATCTCGGCTATCTGCAACCTCCGCCTCCCAGGTTCAAGCAATTCTCCTGCCTCAGCCTCCCGAATAGCTGGGACTACAGGCGCCCGCCACCACACCCGGCTAATGTTTGTATTTTTAGTAGAGATGGAGTTTCACTATGTTAGCCAGGATGATCTTGATCTCCTGACCTCGTGATCCACTCACCTCGGCCTCCCAAAGTGCTGGGATTACAGGCGTGAGTGACCGCGCCTGCCACACCTGGAATTCTTTTTTGGCTGGTGGCATTATTGCCTTTAAGGCAGTGTCTGGAAAATGAGAATTCCAAATGGAACCTCATTATGCTATTAGAAAAATGACCATCATATTCACAACTGCTTTCTTGACATTCCAAGCAACCCAAAAGAAAACATATCAAGCTGAGAAGTATTCTGTTGTCATTATTTGAATATTATCTACCAGGTTAGACATGTGAGAACATTGCTTTAATTATACATAAGAGATTTCTAAACTAGAGAACAGGAAACAGGTAGTGGTCATAAATGAAAACAATACCCAGAAAGAGAAGGCACTGGAAAATATTTCTTATTAATCTACTTTAAAATATTTCTTTTCTAGTTCATGAAACTTTTGCATCACCTGAAATATTTTCCTTTGTACTTCATTTAGTACCTTCCATATTTTGCCTTTATTTATTTATTTGGATTTCAGCTTAAGTATTTTTAACAGGATGTCTGCTATCTGGTGTTTTTAATAGGGTGTCTGTTAAGTTTTAGTTCTTTGCCCAAAGTTACTTGGTTAATGAGAATACCAGGATGGGTATCCAGGTCTCTGAGCTCCAAAGCTATGCATTTCCTTATAGTGTTTAACAGCCCTGGCATCTGCTATAATGGAGCCTAAAACATATGCATTCTCTCCATTTCTGTATTGTCTTGGTTTATCTTTGTCATAAAGCAGACCATCAGAAAGTTGAGCTCTAGGACCAAATTATCTTGGCTCTTCTTAACATTGCCATCAGCATACACTGAGGGCATTCAAAGGAACACTCTCTATGAGGCTGAATACAGTATCTACTGTGGGGATATTGTTAGAGCCCCATTTATATAATCTGGAATTCTCTCTCTTGGAAAAACCCACAAATTTTGCTCAGGAGTCTAGTAGTAGGAGAAGCTGTTTGGCAAATAACTGCTTTGATTGTTATCTCATGTACAAATATAAATCATGTCAGTAATGGTGCTCTGGCTACAAGGAATCAAATTGTGGCTCATTTCCAACGACTGAAACAACCCTTACAGAGCTTATTTTGGGGCTCATCCTGATCCTTGGCTTTGACTTATTTTCCTGCCTTTATTTCCCTTTATCCTCATGTCTTCATTTATCCCATTCATCTTATATGTGAGTTTATTTCTTCTCACATGTAAACTGCTTCTAAATCTTTTCTTAAGGGTGTGACATTATCCATATCTATATATGTATACATATAGATATTTACTGTTGAATTATTGGTTCCACAGAGTGTAATACTTTGTATGCTTCCTGATGCACTAAGCAGTTTGCAGGGCTATGTCTTGTTGGTCCAATTCATTTATAAGTTCCTTGAGGATAACAACTAGGTGTTACATTCATTCAAGTCTTGAGAGTCCCCAGCACTAACATATGTTGTTTGATTTATTGTTGATTGGGGAATATCCACAATCTGAGAAGGTAAGTGATTCCTAGGTTAGGCATGCCCTTGTACAAATCATCCTTTTTCATAACAGTGTCAAAAAATCAGGGGCTAGGTTGGCTATGAAGTTTGTCAGTACATGAATTCCTATGTTCTGTACTTTGCAACTTCATGAGTCACCCCACCACACTAGCTGAATCATCATGTTGAGCACAACTCTTAAGGGAAGTGTGAGAAAGCTAACCTAGGAATGGCAGAGACCTCCTTTTCCTCCTCTATCTTAACCTGGGTACATGCTTTGACTTTGAAGCAATGGAACGTGATTGATTCCATAAGCCACATTAGTGCTCACCTTAATCAGATCATATAAATTATATGTGGCTATATATGGAAACCTAAGAAACAGAAAAGTCTACTAGGACTGCGGTGACAAAATTCCTGAGTCCCCAGATATGATGAACTTATCATTAGTTTGTAATTAATTGATATTTCAACAAGAAGCTTTTTGAAACGTGGTTAAGAGGAAGAATAAAAGCTGGCCAAACTTTGTCCTTTGGTTTGACAAATTTTGAGAAGGTAACTGTAATTCTAAGCAAAAGAATCAGACTAAATTACATTATATGTCCTGGTGATTATATGTTTCTTCACAGTGCTGTTTAACATTTACATACAATACTGTGAACCTCAAAGATGCCTCTCACTTATATAATTACCTCTCAGTTATATAAATGAAAAAACTGACATTTAATAAGTGACGCTAGCGTATCTTTATATAATGTAATGTTACATTTAACATCCCTGGGGACTAGGTATATCATGTATACCATGCGGATGGATGTTCTGGATAAATGAAACTTAACTTTGGAAACATTGCACTTTGAAATAATTTTAAAATTTTTTGATAAAGATTCTGTAATACAAATCGCACCATTCCATGACTTCTTAAACAGAGGATTTGATAAGCCTGTTCCTGATGACTTGTCATGGTTGCGAATGCTCACTGTGGGACCCTGGGTTACAGAGTGGTTCCTTTAGGGGTTCCTGAAGTCTAGGCCTCTGACTTCCTGTACTGAGTGAGTCTGGATTGAGCTATTCAAGAAGTAGAGGACCAGCCTGTTTTGTTTCCTGTCTTCCCCTTCTGCTGACAGTTATCGTGTTCATTTCCCAACTGCTGCTCTACTCGTTCACTTTACACGTAAACATGTGAACATTGGGCAGGACCAAGGAGGCCCTGCTTCCCTGGAGATTAAGGATGTCAGCTGAATGACAGCCACTAACCACCACCCCTACCTTCCCTTTACTCCCATTCCCAATTTATGAAGTTCCAAAAATCTGGCCCCCAAGACAATGAAAGCTTATTGTGTACAATTTAATTTTCAGTCTATATGCACTCAAGTTTTGAGTGCATATTTTTGGACCCCTTACTCAAAGAAGTTCGCAAGTTTTGAACCCCTTACTCTAAGAATTTTGCACAACCCAAATTGATTAATGCAGGTTAACATATTACAAAAGGTTACATGAATGTAGGAATGATAGTATGGGATGGAGTTGATCAGGGAAGACTTCCTGAAGCAGGCAGCTTTTCGAATGGTTTCTCAATGCATCGATGGATATTTTAGGTAAGGTATAATGCTATATTGTCTTGTTGCTAGGACGATGAACTCTTCAAATATTGGCTCTGCTGCTTATTTGCTGTGTTACATTTGGCAAGTTACTTAACCTTTCTCCCTCAGTTTCCTCAGTGGTAAAATGAGGAATATAATAAGTTCTGCTTCATTGAGTTGTTGTGAAGATTAAATGGTTCATGCATGTAAAGCTCGCCTGCCTGCCTTATTTCTTTCTTTCTCTCTTTCTTTCTTTCTTTCTTT
>NW_012123043.1:2720726-2723101 GCF_000951035.1 Colobus angolensis palliatus
CAAGCAATTCTCCTGCCTCAGCCTCCTGAGTAGCTGGGATTACAGGTGCATGCTGCCATGCCCGGCTAATTTTTTGTATTTTTGGTAGAGAGGGGGTTTCACCATGTTGGCCAGGCTGGTCTCAAATGCCTAATCTCAGGTGATCCACCCGCTTTGGACTCCCAAAATGCTGGGATTACAGGCGTGAACCACTGTGCCCAGCCTGTAAAGCTTTTAGGACAGTGCCTGAGAGTAGGATGTAAGGGTTTCCCAATAGTGGTAGTAGAAGTAACAAGTCATAAGCAAGATACCTACAGTAAACAGACAATGCTTACCAAAGAACTAGGATGTAATAATAGCTGAAGTTGACATGGGAAAGGACATTTAAAGAAAAACTCTCCATCTTTTTCATTATATGGCTCACATTTTAAAAAATGATGTTTACATGTCACAGCGGTATCAAAAAAGCGGGTTGCTTGCAGTCAGAGGCAACTGCCCCCAGTTTCTGGCTGCCACAGGCCAACCTAGGCTGGAGGAGAAGCAGGCACGTGGATAATCTATTCCCAGCATACACTGATTAGGGAGATCTGGTTTGGTGAAGATTTTCGAAGAGAAGTCTAGGGAATTTGGAATAGGTGATTGTGCAAAGGAACAGTGTGACCAAAAGAGATAGTTGTAGTAACTGTAATATAATAAAACAGACCAAGAGGGAAAAGTATGGAGACGGTGTAGGTCCAGATTCTGAGGGCCTATTGGGCGTGACATAGATGGGAGATGAAATGAATGAAAACTGGGGTTTGGTGGGAATAGAAAAGAGGCAGATAGGAAGTTAAACCCCTCGGCCTCCTGCTTTCCTCCTGAGTCCAGATCTGGCAAAAGGAGGTTAGGGGGAGGTCCTTTGTTGCTCCATTGGAGAAACATGGAAAGGGGCCAGAAGAGCTCAGTTATCCGAGGAAGTGTTGATAGATAGGACTTTGTATTATGGAACAGCAGCAGCACAATTAGAAAGCACATTGGAATCACCCCCAGTTATCTCTGGGCAGGGAAGAACTTCTGGTTATAAATCTATTGAGTATTGCAACAATTGACTAGAGTGTTTTACTGGCTCTTGTTCTCTTGTACAATAGTGTTTTTAGTGCTTGTTTAATCATTGTTAATGTGAAATCATTTTTTCTTGGACTTTGTAGCAGTTTATTATAGAGGTTGCAGATAATCATCAGTGTTTTTTACGAAAACAGTAAAGGATTAATGCAATTGTGTGTCTGTCCTGCCCAGAGCAGGTTCTCATTAAGATATGTTAAGTTGATTTTGATTTGTTTGGGTTTTAATTTTTCTCTCCTGTCTTCAGAACAAACTTCTATAAATGTCATCATTGTTACAAAAAGAGATGGAAATTCATCTTTAGGGATTTTTTTGTTTTTGTTTTTGTCAGAAAGAAAAAAAGAAGGAATAATAGCTGGACTTAATTTGTAATGATTCTGAAGCATCTTCAAAATCATTTTCTTTACTTTCCTGTTTTTTTGAGACAGAGTCTCACTCTGTCGCCCAGGCTGGAGTGCAGTGCCGCCATCTCAGCTCACTGCAACCTCCGCCTTCTGGATTCAAGCGGTTCTCCTGTTTCAGCCTCCTGAGTAGCTGGAATTGCAGGCACATGCCACCATGTCTGGCTAATTTTTATATTTTTAGTAGAGATGGAAGTTCACCATATTGGCCAGGCTGGTCTTGAATTCCTGCCCTCAAGTCGTCTGCCCGCCTCGGCCTTCCAAAATGCTGGGATTACAGGCGTGAGCCACCATGCCTGGCCTTTTTTTCTTTTTAGAGACAGAGTTTTGCTCTGTCGCCCAGGCTGAGTGCAGTGGCATAGTCATGGCTTACTGCCACCTTTACCTACTGGGCTCAAGTGATCCTCCAGCCTCAGCCTCCTGAATAGCTTGAACCACATGCATGTGCCACTATGCCTGGCTAACTTTTTATTTTATTTTTTTGTAGACACGGGATCTTACTATGTTGCCCAGGTTGGTCTTGAATTCCTGGATGCAAGTGATCCTCCTACCTCAGCCTCCCAAAGTATTGGAATACAGGCATGTGGGCCACCTCACCCAGCCTCATTTTTTTTTCCTACATTATACTTTGTTCCAAGAGCATTCTAACAGGAAACACTGAGAAAGAAAGAAAAAGAAAAGTGATTCTACAAGTTAAAACCTGCTTCAGCACATCCTTCTCTGACCCACAGGAAGCCTCCCCAAGAAATGGAATGGTATAAACTACTCCTGTTTTTCTTGTGCATATGGCATTATAATAGTGGATTCTCCCAGCACTTTGGGAGGCTGAGGCGGGCGGATCACAAGGTCAGGAGATCGAGACCATCCTGGCTAACACGGTGAAACCCCGTCTCT
>NW_012123043.1:2724155-2781818 GCF_000951035.1 Colobus angolensis palliatus
TTTTTTTTCTGGAGACAGAGTGTTGTTCTGTGGCCCAGGCTAGAGTGCAGTGGCGCCATCTCAGCTCATTGCAGCCTCTGCCTCTTGGGTTCCAGTGATTCTTCTGCCTCAGCCTCCTAAATAGCTGGGATTACAGGCGCCTGCCACCATGCCCATCTAATTTTTTGTATTTTTAGTAGAGATGGGGTTTCACTATGTTGGCCAGGCTCGTCTCGAACTCCTGACCTTGTGATCCGCCTGCCTCGGCCTCCCACAGTGCTGGGATTACAAATGTGAGCCACCGCGCCTGGCCACGGACTGATTCACTCTTCTTATGAAAACACACAAGTTTCTAATGATTAACTTTCTGGGTTGTGGGAAGTTGTGCTTCATAACAATATGGGACTTGTATTCCTTTATACTCTCATCTATAATATCAATATAAATACTTTCTCTGATGAGTAACTAGGTTTCTGAGATAAGTCCTTTTATTATAGCTGATAACACAAGATTATATGAGGTGGTATTGCTAACCACTAGTGAGAGGTTTTGCTATATAATGTGGAACTTACACTTCATTGGTCTTCCCAGAACCCCCTAGATGCCACTCTAAATTGTTTATTGACAGCATTAATACCTGGAGAATTTGCTTACAAGAATTAGATTATTTTTCTCCCCTTCCTTCTTCTACCCACACCCCCATAACTCTGTTTTTCTTAAAAAATAAAAAATCTTCAAAATTGCCAACATTGCTCAATTGTTGAGAACAAGGGAACAAGTCAGCCATCATATTTACCCTATTTTTTTATTCATAGAGCTGATAAAAACTATGTTATCCAAAGCACCATGAAGCTGCATACTCACCAATTTCAAGATAATATAAAATATCACATAATCAATTATGGAAAATAATGAAATGGAATGTTGGCACAGAAAACCTCCTCGGAGAGTATTAAAACAAGGAATCAATTGCTCGGGTGGGGGAGTTGGGTGTTAAAATTACAATCAGTCAAGTCTTTACCAATGGCCAGCTGTGGGTGCAGACCTGCAGGGCACGTGTGAGAGGGGTCAGATACAAGTTGCTGAGGTAGTCACTGCCCTGTAAAGATTGTCATTAATTCTACAAACAATGAAAGAGTTGTTTGCTTATGCTGTGGGCTAGGTGCGCAAGATACACAGATAACTGCAGAAGTAAAAGTAATTCAATCATTTGTTCCTTCATTTAGCAAGCATTTATTAAGTGGCTTTTTTTTCTGCCAGACACCAAGGAAGGCACTTGGGAGCTGTAGCTTCAGAATCTGTCCCTGCCCTCAAGGAAGGCAGAAAAATAAGCAAACAATCATAATACTTTGTGAAAGCAGGGAGATTATAGGAGATGCCCTGTTAGACACAAAGGAAGACAGGATAATGTGAACAGCACAGAATATAAAACAAAAATGAAGTACTAATTACAGGTAACAGACAGGCTCAATTGTACCTATTCCTGCAATTTTTAGAGAAGCAGAGGAACAGGGGATATGCAGATTTTGAAGTGTGTCCTCAGCATCCTAAAAAAAAAAAGAAAGCTAGGAAAAATCAGACAGTTTTTTGTTTGTTTTGAGACAGAGTCTTGTTCTGTCACCCAGGCAGTGCAGTAGCATGTGGCACGTGCAGTGGCACAATCTCGGCTCACTGCAACCTCCGCCTCCTGGGTTCAAGCAATTCTCCCGTCTCAGCCTCCCAAGTAGCTGGGATTACAGGTGCCTGCCACCAGACCTGGCTAATTTTTTAAGAGATGCGGTTTCACCATGTTAGCCAGACTGGTCTGAAACTCCTGGCTTCAAGGGATCCACCCACCTAGGCCTCCCAAAGTGCTGGGACTACAGGCATGAGCCATGGTACCCAGCCTCAGATTGTTGTCTTACAATTTTAGTATGCCTTAATTGTGGCAAGGTCTTGTTACCGTAACTATTTCTGTCAAGCTATATATGAAGGACAGGAACCATCAAATGCAAATGAAGAGGAAGACCCCTTGATGAGATGGCTCTAGAAGACATACTTCTGTGTGTGTGTGAGAGAGAGAGAGTGTATGTGTGTGTGTGTGTGTGTCAGGGTCTTGCTCTGTCATCCAGCCTGGAATGCAGTGGCGCAGTCATGCCTTAGTTCAGCCTCAACCTCCTGGGCTCAAGCAGTCCTCCCACCTCAGCTCCAGAGTAGCAGGTGTGTGCCACCACACTTGGCTAATTTTTACATTTTTTGTGATCTCCCTATGCTGCCCAGGCTGGTCTTGAACTCCTGTACTCAAGTGATCCTCCCACCTCAGCCTCACAAAGTGTTGGGATTATGGGTGTGAGCCACCACACTTGGCTGACATACTTCTCTTAATTTTCACTCACCTTTTCTCCTTTTGTTCATGGCCAGCAGATAGTCTCAGTACTTGGGAATAATAAATTTTCTTGTTGTATAAATAGGTTCTTAAGCTGGAATCCTTTTTAGGTGTCCATAAATAGACTTCGGGGATTCTATAGTCCCCCACCCACTTGGAAATTCGATGCAACATTAACATGTATGGTAATTGTTTCTAGAAAGCCAATTTCAAAATAAAGTATTTTGGGCTTCCCTGAAATAAGTGCTAAATAAATAACTAATACTTCACATCACAGAAGAACAACATAACAAAACCAAATTACCATCATAGACTAATAAATCTGAAATAAGATGCTGATAGTGTATGAGAATACAATCAAACCCAGAGAGAGCAAAGTGCACCTGGCTTTGAAATCACTCCTTAGCACCTGAGGGGATCACTTCCTGGAATCTGCTCTGCATGCAATGACATGCAAATTGCTAGGACGTTAGGCCACAGCTCCCTGGGTCAGCTGTTGGCAGAGAACATTTGGGCAGATCTGCATAAGCTGCTGCCCACCGCCTGGCTTGTAATACCACATGACATTCTGGAGACTTTCCTTTAAAGAAAAATATGAACTCTCACTGTCAACTAAACCACTAAATACCTTTTGGGTGAACATTCTCCCGCACCAGAGTCATTTTCAAAAAGGCAGTGACTGCATTTGTCTTGTCCACCCTTATCTGCTAGGGCCTGGCACTTATAACCATCAAAGAATTGGCTCTCAACAATAGCTATTGACTTAATGAATGTAACTGTTTTGGTCAGAACATACTTACTGGTTTGAAACATTTCTGATGGAGATGTGCTCAGGGATGCCTTTTACTGATCACAGAGCTTGATTATACTTCAATTTCTGTAAGTAATTTCTTTTTCTCTTCTAAACAGCACTTACGTGGTCCTCCAATTGGAAGCCTTCTGTTAGTTATTTCTGCCTTTGTGTATTGCTTTACACTTCACAAAGGGCTTTCCCATCCATTATCTCATTGCATCTTCACAAGACCTGCCCCACATATTTTTAGCTGAGAAAATATAAGGCTAGAGAATTAAGCAGCTTGGCCAAGCTCTCATAGCTAGAAAGTGTGGAATTGTGCCTCAAATCCTTGTTTTTGCTCTACGTTTGGTGCTATCTTGAGCTCACTGTGTCCTGAAATTGTGGAAATAAAGTTAGCCAGAAACTCTTATCACTACTAATATACCAGTGACAGCTGTTGAGAGTTTTATGGAATGGCCACATAAAAATGAATTTGATAAAGTAAATTAAATGTATTTGTTTTATAAAATTCTAGAGCCTCTTAATATAATTTGGAGACAGCCTAGATTGTGAGAGGGAGAAAGAGAATTCTTATTTTGAGATGGAGTCTTGCTCTGTCACCCAGGCTGGAGTGCAGTGGCATGATCTCTGCTCACTGCAATCTCTGCCTGCCAGATTCAAGTGATTCTCCTGCCTCAGCCTCCCAAGTAGTTGGGATTACAGGTGTGCACAACGACGCCCAGCTAATTTTTGAATTTTTAGTAGAGCCAGGGTTTCGCCACGTTGGCCAGGCTGGTCTCAAATTCCTGACCTCAGTCATCTGCCGGCCTCAGCCTCCCAAAGTGCTAGGATTACAAGCATGAGCCATTGTGCCTGGCCAACAAGTCTTTAGACACACCCCTGAACCTCTCTGACACCCCTGTTTTCTCATCTGGAAAAATGGGTACCAGTTCTCCTAACTTCAAAGGCATGTTTTGCAAGTCAAATCTAAAATACACAAAAACTCTTAAAAATATTGAACAACATATAAATGTCAGTTACTTTTTAAATAATGTGTAGCGTGTATCTAAACATGGCCATCGCATTTGGGTACACCAAGGTTTTTGTCTGGTAAACATCACAAAACAAAAAGTAAATTGATACAAATAGCTATAGAAATGGATAAATATGCTGTCCATATTTAAATATGAGGACTGGACATGAGACAGATGTGCATTTGTCATTGAAGAAAGCAGTTCCCTGGAGGGGAAGGTGAAACACCGGTAAGATCCCTGTTATAATGTAGCACTTTTCACTGTAATCCTCATAGCAACCTTGTCAAGAAGATACTTACTGTTCTTGGGCCTGTTATTGAGATCAGAAAACTGCAGTTTAGAGAGTTGGTGGGAAAATTGTCCAAATTATAAAAGAAGTTCCAGTTAGCCCCGACATCATGCTTGGTGAGTGTTCTCTTCAGTCCAGCACAATTGGACTTCCAGTTAACACTGGTTACAAAATGGGCAGTGTGTCTTTGTCTTCAAAAGTCAAATGGGCGGTAATGCTAATTTTCTTTTATATGAGTTCTTTTGGCTTGGCAGTTTGCTAATATCTATATACTATTTCAGCTTCACTTTAATGTACTGTATTCATTTTTAGATACATAAGTATAGGCAATCTGGGGTCATTCTGATGGGGTCTACTCAGAACAACCTGAGGCACCTGGACCTAACTCTAATAACTCTATTAATGTTAGGTAGACCAATTTAATGGAGTGCATTTTCCTAGCAGTTCATTGATTATAAATACTTAGCTTAAGTACCTATGTGTGTCCTAAAAAAAAATTTGTCCAAATGAAAATCATGACTTTCAGGAGCAGTGATATGAATTCTGAGCACCTGTGCTTCAGTGACCATGGGTGGAGACTTTCTTATTTGTAGGTAGTCCTCTTATGTTGAAAACTACACAAAAACAAAAAAAGTAGTGAATAACAGTGTCATATTTTGTGTTTTTTTTGTTTGTTTGTCTTTTTCTATTTCTTTTGCAGGTTGATGACCAAATGAAGCTGCTTCAGAACTGCTGGAGTGAGCTCTTAATCCTCGACCACATTTACCGACAAGTAGTACATGGAAAGGAAGGATCCATCTTCCTGGTTACTGGGCAACAAGTAAGTGTAGAGACCGGAAAAAAAAAAGCGTCTTTTTATTAAGCATGTTCAGAATGGCCGGAATTTAACTAGGTCAGAAGCACTCTTGTGCTTTGAAAGGGAGAGATTGGCTGCCAATAATTTAGAAAAGATGACTTGGTGCACTCTGTTCCTGCTCCGATGATTATAGTTAAACTTGTAAAAGCAAACATAATCATGAACATTCTGCTGCTTCCAGTCTGCTGGGACTGAAAGTCCTGCTTATAAGGGTCCGAAGAACTGGTAAATCAAACGTAATGATTAGTACCTAGGGCTTTTTTTTCCTCGAGCTTCTGTTTTAACCTACGACACTTGTTTGTCGGCTATTTTAAAACTTTATAACTTATGGAGTCCTAACTATTTTGGAACAATATTGGTGAACGAGGTGGATTTGGATGTCACGAATAATTGAAACAGTTGGTATAAAGGCAAATGAGAGGAATTTCAGTTTTCAGGATCCAGTCATTCAAATGAAAGATAGAAAGAAAAAAATTACTGTTAGGTCCTCCACCTTTCTGAACAGATATTTCGATCAACAAATATTTATTGAACATCCAACTCTGTGCTAGTTACTTTTCCGGGGCTTTGGTATATATTAGTGAACAAAATAAAAAGGTTCCTGCCCTCATGGAACTTAATGTTGTAGCAGGAAGGAGCTGACATTAAACAATAATCCTAAGAACAAGCCTGTAATATGTTAAAAGTCAAAGTGCTATTGAATAAAAGGAAAAAAACAAAAAAGAAAGAACCAATGAAAGGAAAATCAACACTCATCCATAGACGTGTGTTGCAGTGTGACCATATGTTGCACTGTGAAATAGGAATGGTTGGTTTGGCTTTCTTGAAAATGGAACATTTGAGCAAAGTCTTAAAGGAGGAGAGACAGCTTTGTGAATGTCTTCAGAGAGAGTCTACTTAATGAACCTACATGCAACTTTATACGAATTTAGGCAAGTCACTCCAGTTTCTTCCCTTCCATTCTACAGCTGATGTGCTATTTAAATAAATGTGTGGAACACAGTGGTTCCTTCAATCCTTTGGGTCATACCTATTCAGGACACCACTGCTTTGTTCAGCAATGGTGACTTCAGTACTCAGGCACCATGATCTTTTACGTCCAGCCATAAATGTTTACGTGCTGTGAAACCATAGCAGTGCTATTTGGAAATGAAGGGCTGTCTCCACATCATTTGCTGTATTATTAATAAATCAAAATTTCCCAATCAAATTAAAAGCAAGCACTCTTTCAGAGTTTTTGCAAATTGGGTCAATTCAAGCATCTCCATCACTATCTGGTCCTTGCTAAATGCACCTCTCAGGAGAAAAGCTTTGTAGAGGAGAAAATAAAGTCTCAATGGGTTTGACTTTCTGTGCTTTCAAATTTTTGTTTGGCATTTTCATTCTGGGACCCAAGTCTTTGGAGGAAATGTACCCATTTTCAGACTCTAGTCATTGGGTGTGCCTCCCACCTTCACCCAATTAGGAGCTGCACTGGAAGTACAAGACTGGGCTCACAAATTAATTTGATTTCATTTCCTTCTGAGTTTCAGAAATGAAATGGATTGTGCCGTTCTTTTTCTGAAAGCCCCTCCATTCCTGCTCTTTGGAAATACTTCTTATTTCACATTTCATTTTGCCTTAAGTGCTGCCCGTGGGTGAGGGTAATTACTATTTAAAAAGTAGAGAAAAGTGCATTTCTTGCTGTCTGATTTTCAAAACCAAGAACAATCAAGGAATGGATGGTATTATAGTTTTTTGGATCAATTACTGGTGCTTTGTGTTTTGTCGTCAGAACTGAATGAGGAACTCGGTGGTGGAGAAATAGTCATTTCCTTACATGTTTCCTGCAGCCTGGATTCTTCCAGCTCCCCTCCCCACCCTTTAAAGTGTGCCACAGGTCTGTCTGAACCCCTCCCTTCACTTTTTTCATCCAGTCCAGTGACTACCCTAGTAATGATTAATTGTAATTAGACATTCTCATTTATGGCAATTATGGTAGACATCTTTATTTTATTTTGTGGAATATCTAGACAAAATGTTTTGAATTTATCTCTGTGCTTCTTGCATTTCATAAGATGGAAGCAAAAGTGCTACAAAGGAAGACTTCAAAAGCCTATAACCTCTCTATCAGAATTAGATAGATATCTTAAAGCAGGGTCATATACATGTACTTCTTTTATATCCTCACGGTACCTAGCACAAAGCTGAATACGTTAGGCACCTGATTGAACTGAATGGGAACTATTGTATCTCTCCCCTGGTTGCTTGATTAAAACAAATTAAGTATAATTTTTTTGAGAATTATAAATACTTCTCTGAGTGTAAAGATGGGAAAATTAGATTTTTGCTACAACAAGAATACATTACTTAGTGTACACCAATTTTAAGAAGGTAGTTAAAACAACGATGAATGGAAGGAAAGGAATATATTAAGTAGAAGAGTAAATAAAGAAACATGCTAGAAGAAAAGATGATTTATAAAAAAGAAAAGAGGCCAGGCACAGTGGTTCACGCCTGTGATCCCAGTGCTTTGGGAGGCTGAGGCAGGGGGGTCATTTGAGGTCAGGAGTTCGAGACCAGCCTGGCCAGCATGGTGAAATCCACTAAAAATACAAAAAAATTAGCCAGGCATGGTGGCATGCGCCTGTGGTCCCAGCTACTTGAGAGGCTGAGGCAGGAGAATCGCTTGAACCTGGGAGGCAGAGGCTTCAGTGAGCCAAGATTGTGTCACTGCACTCCAGCCTTGGCGACAGAGCGAGACTCCATCTCAAAAAAAATAAAAAATATAAAAGAAAAGAGGTGGGAAGCTAGGAGATATATATATACACACACACACGCATATATATCTGCATATATACATACATATATATACATATATACACATATATATGATAGGAAAGTAGTTGAAGGAAGCAAAAAAAAAAAAAAAGGAAGAACTGCTTCCTGTTATGTTTATAATCCAATAACGATTGAGCTGTGGTGAGAGTATATTTTCTTTGCTGGTGCAGACTATGAGCTTTCTGGTGTGTGTGTGTAAAATTCACACATACAGTGTAATCTAGAATTGGAACAACCTGTTTTTGTGTCTCCATTCCAAAACTTCCTGGCTACGTCGTCTTTAGCAAGTTGCTTTACCTTTTGAGATTCAGTGTCCTCGCCTGTCCAGTGGCAACTATGATGGTGTCTACCAGAGAGAATTGCAGTAGGAATTACAGGAAGTATTCTGTGAAATGCTGACATAAAAATTAGAAGTCATCAAAACGAGGCCAGTGCAAGGGTGACATTTATGGAGTCAACAACCCCATGAAGAAAGGACGATTATCCCACCTTGGCAGATGAGGAACCAAGGCAAAGAGAGATGAAGTGGTTGATTCAAGGTCAAGACGCACTATTAAGTGGTAGAACAGATGGTCAGATCGAAGCCGACTGGTACCAGAGTTTGTGTTCTTTACCAACATGCCATACTGTTTATCTGGATAACTCACAGTTCCTGCAGAGCTTGCCTTCACGCCAGCATTTAATTTGGTCTTCATGTGTAATTCCAGTGCATGACAGACTCTACGGAAATTCCAAGCAAAACAAATTCATTTCCTTTTTTGTTGAGACTAAATGCATAGACTTTTTTTGTGGTTTAGTTAGTAGTTTGTTTTTGGAGGGAATTTTCTATATGGCATTGTAAGCACATTGTTACAGTAAATTTAAGGTATTCACAAGCAATTTTAATGTGATTGTTGCTTAGTGTTATAAAATTATTTTAATATTAAGAAAAAACTAAAACTAAGAAAAAAATCACTCATAATGCCACCGCTTGAATCAACTTTTTGTTGAATTCTCTTCCAATCTTTGGGGGAAAACATATATCTTAAAAGAGGATTTTTCTCATTTTTCTCAATAAAATAACTTGCCTGCCCCAGAGACATATTGACCTGCTATCATGGATTTGTGTGGAATGTGAACTTTCAAACACTGCTAGAAGTATGTTTCCATGAAGCACTGTATTAAGGCCATGTTGTTGATATCACGGGAAAAAAGTAAATGGTATTACCTCAATACAGCATACAAAATTCCCGTAAAGGCAGCTTGGTACTCACCTGTAGGAGATAAATACATTTTTTAATTTAGTTAAAACAAATGCTTCTGATGACCTGATAAATGAAGGAAAACCAAAGATGTAAGGGGAGAAACATTAGACACAGCTCTGCAGCCAATAGTGATAAGAAGCATAATTCATCCACCTAATTAATGACTGTAATGACTGCCCTTTGCATAGTGCTTTTCACTGTATACTTTCACAGGTAAGCCCCATTCCACAGGGTCAGAGAAAGTGCGGGGAAATTTCAGAGGAGGAAGTGCAAAGAGAATAAGATGGGTGTTCAAAGCTGTCCAGATGATTCAGCTTCTATAAGGAAGTGCCTTACCCCTAAAGTGAGGATATTTGATTGTACGCTCCTTTGCCAGTTGAGGAAGACACCATTGCTTAAAATCCTTCTAGGTCAGAGGAACAGTGACAAGCAATTACTGGATGAAACTTTAAACTCGCCACCATTTTCAGCCTTAGCCAGAAGAAATACAATTCACTCATTATAGATTTCCAGATTTACTTACAGTATTTTCTCAACTGCCCTATTGAGAAAATGATTACTTCTGGAACAAATGAATATGTTTATACTGACTATTTTGAGATTGGCAAATAGGAATATTAAATGTGCCTTGGTCCACAACATCAGGAATGAAGTCCCAACACAAAGGGAAAGCCAGACAGTGATTTTGTATCCCCGTGAAAGCATGTATGTCATGTCTACACATTGCTTTATAGTGACCTTTTGGACAAACAGAGGAATGCAAGACCCCAGGTGCTCCATAGCCCAATCTTCTGGCTTTTTCTTACTAAATACAGCTCACTGTAAATAATGTGGTGAATTTGTCATAGCAGAGGAAAAAGAATAAGACTAGCCTGGATTTTAAAAAATGAGTGACTATTCAGGAAACTGCTCCTTGGAGCTTGAAAAGAGAAGAAAAATAAATAAAATAGCACAGCCTTTCTCTTAAGCCCAGTGGCTCACAAGTTTGCTCAATAAATGTTTGCAGAATTGAATCTGTTCATAGTTCATTGAGAACTAGAGAAACTAAAATAGCCCCACTGCAAAAAGCAGCCCAGGACACCAGTACATTGTATATTGAAATGAGGATTCAGTGTTTCACTTAACCCTATAAGTTAGCTATTATGTTTTAATTGTGTCTTTGAATCAGGCATCTACATAAATGTATATTAAATAGCCTTATTAAGCAAAAAGGAAGTTATAATTATCAATAATGTTAAGCACTTCAAATATTCTATATAGTCACAACTTATAGTTATGAAAAGAATTCTTTCCTATCCAATATTTTAAAAACTATACACGCACATATGCACACATATATCTATGTATGTATAAAATAATAATGTACTTTGAAGTAGGGTCAGGTTTTAGTATTTGCATATTGTTGCTAATTAACAGCCACTGTAACATCATCCTAAGGGAAAGGTCTATGGCAACTTATTATCTTCTATCATTGTGTATCATATTAAAATGACAGGCATCTTATACAAGTCATCAAAATTTCAGTGATTAGAATTAAAAGCAATTTAGCTAAAACTGTTTCTATTTTCATGATGAGTGAAATTTATCCAAAGGGGACATCAGTTTAGAGTAAATCTTCAATACCTCCCTTGAATTTAATGACACAAAGGTTACATGTAAGAGAGCAATAAATTAATTTTACTAAGTACATAAAAGATAAGACCAGCTGCTCCTGAAATGAGCACGAACTCTGCATTCAACAATGAAAATATAATTATGTTTGTAATAAAATGTAAGGAAGTTGCAGATCTCTATGTTGTTTCAAAAATAAATCACCCATCCTTCTTAAGAGCTGTGCAATTTGATAAATTATCCTTGAAAGAAATGTTGTCTAAGCCCTCCTTTAATAAGCATGTTTGAGCTTTCAGATTAGCATGTAAATAAATGTATAGCTACAAAGTTGTTGGTAAACCAATTGATTTTTTGAGGTCCACCTCACTAACAGTCTCTCACTAAATATATAACCCTATGAAACAAATTAGATTCCTTTCCATTATAGTGTACTACATTTTCAAGTATGAAATTCTAGTATTTGAACTTATTATTATACACCTGTTAGAACTACATACATCAATATTTAATTAACTCCATCTTAATAATGGAAAATTAATACCAACATATTTGTGTTTCATGTTAGTATGGTCTTCCTGGTTCAGGCCTTAACTAGTGATTTTTTTCTCTTCTTTTTTTCCTTTTTTTTTCTTTTGAGAGAAGTCTAGCTCTTGTCCCCTAGACTGGAGTGCAGTGGCAGAATCTTGGCTCACTGCAACCTCTGCCTCCTGGGTTCAAATGATTCTCCTGCCTCAGCCTCCCAAGTAGCTGGGATTACAGGCACCTGCCACCACGCCTGGCTAATTTTTGTATTTTTAATAGAGATGGGGTTTCTCCATGTTGGCCAGGCTGGTCTCAAACTCCCGACTTCAGGTGATCTACCCGCCTCGGCCTCCCAGAGTGCTGGGATTATAGGCGTGAGCCACCACACCTTGCCTTTTTTTCTTTTTTTGTTTTTTGAGACAAAGTCTCGTTCTTGTCCCCTAGACTGGAGTGCAGTGGCAGAATCTTGGCTCACTGCAACCTCTGCCTCCTGGGTTCAAATGATTCTCCTGCCTCAGCCTCCCAAGTAGCTGGGATTACAGGTGTGTACCACCATGCTCAGCTAATTTCTGTATTTTTAGTACAGACAGGGTTTCACCATGTTGGCCAGGCTGGTCTTGAAGTCTCAACCTCAGGTGATCCACCCGCCTCGGCCTCCCGAAGCACTGGGATTACAGGAGTGAACCACCACGCCCAGATCTTAACTTATCTTAATATCTTAGTGATATTTACTACAATATACTTAATGTATTTTAAGCTACAGCTGCAATTTATTCCATTGATTCCAAGCTTAAATTGATAGTCTTGTCCCACCTATGATTATTTCTTGATAATCACAGAAGTGAGAGGTACCTTATTATCATCACCTTAATTAAGTGATTTATTTAAAGATGAGGACACCAAGGGATGGAGATTTATACGTACTTGCCCAAGGCTCTTCGTATGTAAGAGGCAGCATTGACTTAGGTCTCATACCTAGTCTCAGGCTCTTGCCACCACTGCTGTACCATCAGGCCTTGCTGGTCTCATTCACTCATCTATCCCATTAGTCTCAGTAAAATTTGTATTATTATTATCTGAAGTAGTTGACTATGTGCAGTTTTTAAAGAATTTATAGCATAGGCACCTTTTTAAAGTAAGGACTTCCCTTGAAGTAGAAAGTTCCCCTGTAAGAGAACTGGCAAAATGATAGTTGAGACGTCACTTTGTGTGCTCTGCAAATAATCCCAACGTGCTCCGCAGAGTTCAACAGCTTGTCCTGCCTCCTTCCAGTTCAGGGTTCAGGTTGCCCTGGTACTGACCCTTCTTTCACACACTCTGAAACAGAAACCACAGGAGTTCTTACAACACTTGATGTTTAAATTTAGTGCATAGATGCCAGCACCTGGCTAAAGCAGGTAGACAGTGCTGCACATGATGCAAGAGCTTTCCTCTAACACACATTAACTGTGGCTTTTTCATGCATAGTTGACTCTATATAAACTGATTGACACCTTTGGGGGTCATCTTTCCACTGACTCATAATTTTTCTCACTCTTGAAAAAGGTTTCTATACACCCAGTATTCTCTAGTTAAAGCTGAAAATTCAACTCATCATATTTACACAATAAAAAAAATCCATTCTGCCTTGTTTTTAATTGCAAATTCTACTCAAGGGACTAGTTCTCCTGCTTAGGAGGCAGCCCTGTGCCTTCTCCTAGAGAAGCAAGTGCAGTCAATTATGGTAATGAAATGTCAATAAATATAAAAATTTAATACAGTCTGCTCTGGGTGAGTGGCAGATGAGGACTTGCCTCCCAGACAAATTTGCTGCTGCTGCAAATATTAAATGCACCTAAAAGAGTATCTGGTTGCCTGAGAGCTCTCCAGTAAAAAAAGGATGGGAGCGTCAGGTACCAACTGGGCTTTCCCATTACGCTGTAATCGCAGCAGCAAAGTCAGTGCTATCACTGACAGTCTTCCCAACATCTTAACTTATTATAATTTGAACTTCTTATGTCCCCATGAATAATCTAAGATTGGAGGCTAGCAGCACTTTTTTTTTTTTTTTGAGATGGATTCTCGCTTCTTCACCCAGGCTGGAGTGCAATGGCACGACCTCGGCTCACTACAACCTCCGCCTGCCAGGTTCAAGTAATTCTCCTGCCTCAGCCTCCCCAGTAGCTGGGATTACAGGCACATGCCACCATGCCCAGCTAATTTTTGTATTTTTAGTAGAGATGGGGTTTCACCACGTTGGCCAGGCTGGCCTCGAACTCCTGGCCTCAAGTGATCCGCCCACCTCAGCCTCCCAAAGTGCTTCGTATGTAAGAGCCACCATGCTCAGCCCCTACTTTTTTTTTTTAATGAAAAAGAAAATAAGCCTTTTCTTTTTTTGCTTCCAGACAATGGAATTATTCTCCTAAATAAAATTATTGCTGTGTTTAGAAACACATTAATCTGATGTAATCTAATGTAATCATCTGAGAATAGCAGTTTTACGTCATGCTTTTTAGGAAACAGAAAACTAAAGAATAATTTATTTGTATTTATTTTAAATTTTTAAATGAACACTTCTGCTGTTCTATAAAGAATAATTTAAATGTGATTCTTTCATCATCCACAAACATGCAATCTTGAACCATGATTACTTTAAAATGTAGTCTCATAATACAAGTGAAAACGTATCTGCCTTTATTTTCCTCATGCACTAGTTAATATTGTATAGAACACTCGTCTGGATTCTCTTTTCATGGACAGTATGTTTTTCTTTCACCTTATTCATGAGAGTTAAATTTTTTTATCTTATGTGGTGATGTAATTTTATAATATAAAGAAGGCATATATACTTGAAAAATTTAGGTAGCCAAAACCTGTTTCCTACAAAGCTTATCAAAAGTGATTATATTTATCAGACATAATCATTCTGATGCATTTTAGAATCATGGAATGTGCCTCAAACTACTTTCATGGGGAAAATCTCTTCTGTTACCAGTCTGTATTGTGGCCAGGCACGCGGTGGCTTAGGCCTGCAATCCCAGCACTTTGGGAGGCTGAGGCCAGAGGATCACTTCAACTCAGGAGTTCAAGACCAGTCTGGTCAAATAGTGAGACCCCCCCATCTCTATTCTATTTAAAAAACCTGTATTGCAATCTGATTTTACCCATAGTTCTTAACAATCTCAGGTGAAATATGTATTGCTGATTCTGATAGTCCTTAAAACTGTGATTCTGTGTTGCAGGTGGACTATTCTATAATAGCATCACAAGCCGGGGCCACCCTCAACAACCTCATGAGTCATGCACAGGAGCTAGTGGCAAAACTTCGTTCTCTCCAGTTTGATCAACGAGAGTTTGTGTGTCTGAAATTCTTGGTGCTCTTTAGTTTAGGTAAGAAATCCTTTTCTCATGCTGTGCTCAACCAACGATTGCTAAATGATGCTGAAGTTCAAATATCTTGTGGCCCATGTAAGTTTTTGTTCTATCAATATAATGCCCTTCCTTTCAAATTATGAAATCTTCAAACATGAATATATTTTCATATATGTTTCTGCATGATGCATACCCCTTCAGTGGATAGGTTGGGGAATGGAAAAATGAGTTATTCAATTGACTCATTCAAATGAGTCCTGTTTTTCTTCCATAATGTACAGATAAGCAATAACCAAATAAAGTTATGACAAAGGTTTAAAACGGACAGCTTAGGAAAGATGTATGGTATCAAATTTTAGCCATCTTTCTCCCATTGATAATTTCTATGTGCCTGTTGTTGCAACTTGCTACTTACTTCTGTTTTTATTCTTCTAAAACATGAATTGTAATTAAAAACCTGTATTTAAATCTCTATCGAGATTAACTGGAGAATGTTTATAACCAGATGCACCACTATGCAAGTATAAAAGATGACAGTTGTCAAGGGGAAAGGATGCTTCTTTAGGAAAGCTTTGGAAAAGAAAGATAACTAAGCAAGACAGATTAGCTAAATCAAGGTTCTCAGTGAGTCAGTTGAGAAAAATCACCACTGCTTGGAATAAAAAAGGATTAAGGAGATGGATTTTTATTGACTTCAAAGGAACAGATTTTCCTGCCTGTCCCTTACTTGATTTCTGTATTTTGTTGGCTTAATAAAGCCAACTTAAATAAACTTTTTGCCAAGTCCATTTATTACTTATTGGCAGACAGCTGAGGGAGGCAACTTCCCTTGAATGAAAAAAATGCAGAAATCAGATTCACCAACATATGTTTTTTCTTTAGTCTTCAGTTATAAGATAGTTGTGAATTCATATTCTAAGGAATACAACAATAAAAAAACTGCAAAGTAAAACAGATGTGTCTACTCTCCAAATTTGGTACTTTATTTTTAAAATTCTTCTTGACAGGACTGCACAACTGTTGCTAATAAAGGGGTAGTTTGAAGTAATAGACCCAGAGTTAATTTTTCACGTATAGTCAACATTTAAAATAAAAAGAGCATTTTCATATTTTGGAAGATGTGATAAATATAGCGAAGAGAAATGTTACTGAAAATTTAAACAGACAACAGAATTTCATAGATGTAACGTTCAAAGGTTTACAATGCCAAGACTAGATCCTGTGTGGTTTCTATATTAACCACAATAAAAAGGAAAGTTCTGTTCAAGTTAAGTCTGCACCTTTTACCCGAGAACAGTGTTTAGAATGTTAAAAAGGAAGATAGCAAGCATAGGTCTGCTTGCTGTAATCGCACAAATTATTCTGGTTTATGGTAAGATCTTAGCCTTTTAAACTAGTACATTTGATCAGTAATTAAATGGAAAATGTGGCAATATATGTGTAAGAAATCTTACAGCATCTTAGTGATAAAATATTTAGAGAGGGTCATCTCACTTCAATGGTATTTTAAATTAGTTG
The DNA here is from genome assembly GCF_000951035.1 of Colobus angolensis palliatus. Taxonomy (NCBI): domain Eukaryota; kingdom Metazoa; phylum Chordata; class Mammalia; order Primates; family Cercopithecidae; genus Colobus; species Colobus angolensis. Next base: position 2,740,520 of record NW_012123043.1, read on the forward strand.
AAGAAATGTATTACATTTGAAGATGTACATATTAACCGAGCCATCTTTAGTTTTCAGCACTTTTATCTTTCCTTCATCATTTTCCAAAATTATTATATTCTCTGCTAACACTGTGGGTAGGGGGTTGGGATAGATCTGAGATGCTTTCAACCTTTGAACCTCAAAAATATCTTCCTGAACAACTGGGCCATGTATTTACCAGAACTTTAGTCACACACTCTGTTGTTTAATGAGCACTTGGATTGTTTCAGGAGCCCAGTGCACCAGTGAATAGCTGACCTAAATGTCCATTAAATCCATGTCTATTTGTTGCTTAAGGAAGAAAGGAAAGCATGGCTTTCAGATCAGAGGTAAATAGAATTCTGGGCGAGAGTCTATTTTTTTAGAGAAGCAGGAGAAACGTAACCGGCAGTAAAATTCAAGTAGTTTCTCTTTTATGAGTGGAAAAACTTTTTACTCTATAGAAACAGTGGCTAATCAATTTTTTAAATTTCACCTTTATTGAGGTGTATAGATAATTAACTTTAGGTGCCTCAGCTAGCCCCAAGTGCTGGTTTTATCTGTGATTAAGGGTGAAATCATACCAGAGTCACTCTTGAAAGTTAAGGCCAAGTCCTAAGCCGGTATCTGCTGTCCCAGACCTTCCTCCTGAGCCTCGAGTCCCCTGAGTCTGAAGCCTGCTGTTTTTATCTCAGCCCAGCCTTGAGACTCTTTGGTCCTGGAGATAAATGAAGATTTTGTGGACTGGTCAGAGGCCGGGGGCTGTGTTGAGAGATGACTGCAGCAGTATTCTCTTGTGAGAGATGGAACAGTGTTTTCCAGATAGATTTGGTGAGAGAAGGTGGGGTGTGGTCCCAAGCAGGTGCAGCATTCCAAGCTAAAAGCACGGCCAGTGTGAAAGCTTAAAGGCAAGAGAGAGCAAAATGAGTTTGCTGAACTGTTCGTTGATAGATATGGTTTGAGGGAAGCAGCAGATGTGGCTGGAGACATAGACAGGAGCCTGGATATGGACGTGAAAGCCTCAGATGCATTCAACACATACTCACTGAGTGCTTACTGTGTGTCCGGCACTGAAGTAGGCACTGGGGCTGTAGTGGCAAGAAGAAGGAGGTGCCATGGTTTTCATTCTCTAAACAATTAGGAAGTATAGCAGTGTTCTTAAGGGGACAGGGATGCAGTGAGTAACTTAAGTTTCTGGTAGCAGCATGGAAAGTGGACTGGACCGAGAACAGTGCTAGAAATCCTGTATTCAGAGGTTTTATTTTTATTTTACTTAATTTTTTTTTCTTTTATTCCTGGCATGCTGTGATTTTTTTTTATTTTATTATTTTTAGAGGTGTTTTTTGTTTGTTTGTTTGTTTGTTCTTCTTTTTTTAAAACAGAGTTTCACTCTTGGAGCCCAGGCTGGAGTGCAATGGCGTGATCTCAGTTCACCACAACCTCTGCCTCCCGAGTTCAAGTGATTCTCCTGTCTCAGCCTCCTGATTAGCTGGGATTGTAGGTGCCTGCCACCACACCCAGCTAATTTTTTTGTCTTTTTAATAGAGACAGGGTTTCTCCATGTTGGCCAGGCTGGTCTCGAACTCCTGACCTCAGGTGATTCACCTGCCTTGGCCTCTCAAAGTGCTGGGATTACAGGCATGAGCCACCATGCCTGGCCTAGAGGTGGTTTTAATACTCCATGTGGTTGGACTGAGATGGATATAAACCAGTTATAGGTTTCAAGCCCCAGGATGTGGCAGAGTTGAGAGGGAAAAGCCTAGGGTGTGTTTGGGGTTTCTGGATGTCTAGCTGGAATAGAAATATCTGCAGGAACAGTAACTGATCAGTTGATTCAAAGCGGGTCCCGATAGCAATCATTCACTTTCTAATCTAAAAGTCATCATTCTTCACTAAAGTTTATTGCTGATGACACAAAAGGCTTGTGACAGGACTCAAAAGAAAAGTACAGTGGACTCAAGTCCTTCTAGTTTACTATCTTACGTTTCCCCCTTCGGATTGTATCCATGAGCACACATCAGTTGGGTAAATTGGTCAGCAAAGGAAATAAGTAAAAAATGCCCTCTGAGCACATTTCTCTGTGTATAACATAATAGATTCTGTATGACCATTCTGTATGCCCAATCTCTGTTGTTAGTTGTAATGTTTTCGTTACATTTCTAGCACATTGCTTGGTACATAGTAGGGACTTACAAAATGTTTAATAAATGGGCCAGGTATAGTGGCTCACACCTGTAATCTCAGCACTTTGGAGGCCAAGGTGAGAGAAATGATTGAGCCCCAGGGGTTTGAGACCAGCCTGGGAAACATAGTGAGACCCCATCTCTACAAAATAATTAGCCAGGTGTGGTGGCAGACACCTGTGGTTTCAGCCAGTTGGGAGGATGAGGTGTGAGGATCACTGGAGCCTGGGGGCATCAAGGCTGCAGGGAGCCAAGATCATACTACTGCACTCCAGCCTGGGTGACAGATTAAGATCCTGTCTTAGAAAATTAAAAAATAAAAATAAACAAATAGTTTGAAACTAAAAGCAAAGCCTTTACCAAAGCAACTCGTGATAGATAATAGGAGGTAGTTTAACTAAAAGCCATATTCAAATACAGGTTATTTTTCTAAAACCAGTTTTTCCAAATAACTCTCTAATAAATATCTCCTCAAAATTAAATTATTTCTGTTATCAGTTTGCATTCTCTCAGTTTATGAGAGGAGATGTTTATTTATAAGCTCTTTGGGAAAGCTAACGTGAAAAAATATTAGAAAGAATATTACTGGCTAAAACCAGGTGGCAAATGCATTTCTGTTTCAAGCAAATGCAAGATGATAGGCTTTCAGCCCATGTTAAGTACTAGTAGTTAAGACAATGTTGTACAATTCTTTCTGGGCATTCATTCCAGCAAAATGAATGGAGAAAATATTATATTTGTTCATCATGATAGCTCTTTGTTTCAAACTAAATTTCCAAATTTTGAATGTGATATTTGATTATACCATAATACATCCCAGGTAAGTTTTGTCCTCATGGAGACAAACACCCCAAGGAAGATGGGTTGTGGTTGCCTCAGGGAATGACTCAACTGGCCCAGACAGAAAAACCTACTGCCTGCTGAATGTCCTCACCAACCTGTCACCTGATCCTCATCTGCAGAGAAGCAACGGGCATAATTCAAGAACAAAACTGATTGAAGAGTTGCTTGTTTCACCCACAGGTTCAGTTCAGGCATTCTGTAGTGTCTAGTCATGATTTCTTTATCTTAAAACAAATTAAGAACACTATCCTAAATATAAAAGGTCATCTAAGCAATTATTATAATGTCTCAGAATAAACAGTATTGTTTATTAATAAACAATGTGACTTGAACACAAGTTGAAAGGGATTTTCAAAATGGATGGGTAAGACCTTCAGGGCTTGAAAGAACTTTATTTTACGATTTCTTCTTCTTAATTTTAGAGACAGGGTCCTGCACTGTTGCCCAGGCTGGAGTGTCGTGGCATGATCATAACTTTCTGCAGCTTCTAACTCCTAGGCTCAAATGATCCTCTCGCCTCAGCCTCCTGAGTAGCTGGGGCTACAGGTCACACCCATTGCCTGGCTAATTTTTAAATTTTTTTACAGAGACAGAGTCTCACTATGTTGCCCAAGCTGGTCTCGAACTCCTGGCCTCAAGCAGTCCTCCCTCCTTGGCCTCTCAAAGTGCTAGGATTGCAGCCATGAGTCACAACATCTGGCCCTCCCTTGAAAAGCCTTTAAAATCATAATTTGGAAGGAAAAAAACAGTATTTCTAAGGCAGAGCAGAACACTTTTCTCTTTGTTGTGGCTCCTTTAAACTATACAAGTCTGACCCTAAACAAAGTGAGGGGCAGGGCTCTATGGTTGTTCTGGTTTTCTTTTCTTTTTTTATTCTTTTATTTTGTATGTGCTAAGTGAAATGTTCTTGTTTTCTTAGTGAAGCAAAGGTCTTTTATCTGTCAAATTAATAAACTGTTCGGTCCATGAACACAGTGTATGTTTTACTCCTCATGTACTCCCCGGCATATAGGCTTTTAATAAATATTTATTGCATTCATGAATGAAAGAATGCCTTTCCTCCCAACTTCTAGATTAAAAAGAAAACAATAATGGGAATTGAAAAGAATTAGTTAAAAGAATGCAAGCACAAAATTTGAAGAAAGAGAGGCTAGAACATAGATTCTATGGATAACTATTAGAGGATTTGTCATCTTCTTTTCCCCTTTAGAAAGTAGGGAGATAAGTCTTCACATTATGAAGGGGATTTTTGTTTTTTGTTTTTTTTTTTTAATTTTTAGTACAGACGGAATCTCGCTATGTTGTCTAGGCTGGTCTCGAACTCCTGACCTCAAGTGATCTGCCTGCCTAAGCCTCCCAAAGTGCTGGGATTACATGCATGAGCCATTGTGCCCAGCCTATGAAGGGGATTAGTATAAGTAATATAGAGACTAAACCGAGTCCCTCTTCTTTGCAAATAAAATAATAAATGAAATTAATTACTGATGATCAGCATTTAGGTTCTGTTTGAAGTTGTAACACTAAGAGTGTCAAACCCCAAAATGAGCCATAGAAGGAAGTGGTGGTAATGCTTTTCTTCGGTAATGTTAATAATAAAATGCTCTCAGGTGAATAAATCACTTAGCTTCTCTCTTACAGAATGAAGAGACCTAAGAGAGCATTCCCCTCCAGTTTTGTCATTAAAAAAACAAAACTAGATGATTTATCCAACATTTTAGGCTCAGATCCAGGTCTAGAACTAATAACACCAAATGCCAGTAAGTACTTTCTCTGATTCAGCCTGCTTTCCTCTTTGGAGACATTTGATCTCATCAATCAGCATATTAAAAATACTATGTAAAGAAAACCTTTGAAGACACAGGTTTGAACTGTGTGGATCCACTTCTGCTCGAATTTTTTTTTTTCCAATAAATACAGTCAGCCCTCTGTATCTGCAGGTTCTGTGTACAAATGCAAGTCCAAAATACAGTATCCAAAAGGCTGGGTGCAGTGGCTCACGCCTGTAATCCTAACACTTTGAGAGGCCAAGGCGAGTGGATCACCTGAGGTCAAGAGTTTGAAACCAGCCTGGCCAACATGGTGAAACCTCATCTCTACTAAAAATACAAAAATTAGCCAGGCATGGTGGCGGGTGCCTGTAATCCCAGCTATTTTGGAGGCTGAGGCAGGAGAATCGCTTGAACCCAGGAGGCAGAGTTTGCAGTGAGCTGAGATTGTGCCATTGCACTCCAGCCTGGGCTTTAGAGACAGACTCTGTCTCAAAAAAACAAGACAAAACAAAACAAAGTACAGTATCCATGGGATGCAAAATCCACATATACAGAGTGCTGACTTTTCAGATCTGAAGGTTTCACAGGGTAGATGGCAGGACTTGAGTATTTGCAGATTTAAGTATAGGCAGGTGCCCTGGAACTGATCCCTCTTGTATACCAAGGGAGGACTGTACTTACTAAGACACTATTTATTTATTTATTAAGGCAAAATGATAGAAGAAATTGAGACAGTCATCTGAAGAATGTGGACAAAAAGAAAAGCAATGTCTATTGGTAAAAGCAGGGAAATACTTTACCTGAATTTCCAGTTTTTATTGAATATGCTAAGTAATTATGTAGCTCTTAATTCACTCAGTTTCTAAATACCATCATCCCTCAGTATATGCAGGGAATCAGTTCCAGGACCCCTGTGTATACTAAAATCTGCACACACTCAAGTCCCGCAGTGGGCCCTGCAGAACCCGAGCTTACAAAACATTGGTCCTCCATATAGGCGGGTTTCGTATCTGTGAATACTGTGTTCTCATCTGTGTTTGGCTGAAAAAAGTCTGCATGCGATGTGGACCCACACAGTTCAAACCTGTGTGGTGCAAGGATCAGCTGGATATTGTAAGTTTTGTTTTTCGCTACGTGAACTCTGGGTTTCAGAGTTCCAGCGAACTCCCAGAACACATTTGCCTCACAGCTTCGTTACCTCTTTCTTAAAGACTTCCTCCTTGTAGCTGATTATCACCTCTTAGGTGTGACATTTTCTTTGGACCATTCACTAGACATTAGGAAAGCTAAATGATCATAGCTTTCATTACATATATGTCTATTTTAGGATGTATTTTAACTGCTTGTGATGGTAAAAGGAAAAATAGTAACAAAACGAATAGTCGTTCTTTTCCCCTCTGGCAGTCACCAGCATTAACAATCCTAAAGTAGCCAATTGCATCTCTAAGGCTTAGGTGGACGAACTCCTTGGGGCAGGGCAGGGTGGAGTGGGGGTGGTGGGCAGGCAGAGAGGAGTGTAGTAAGTTTGTACATTCTGTTTTCAAGTACAGTCATCTGTTTTCCTGAAGGGTTCAACCATAACTCTGCTCTTGCGATATGACACTGACATTGTTAATAGTAAATAAAATGCTTATTAGCTGAAAGATGTGGCAAAAGTTTTTTAGGTAGGGAAATTTATTTGCAGTGGTTAGTTTTCCAATTGTCTTTAGTTTCTGGAATAGGAATTTTTTTCTTATTTGAATTTTGTCCGTTATTTCTTCTGCTTTGACATTTAAAGAAAGATCTAATGCTTCTTTTCCCTTAAGTGTATGCCGTTTGTCCTCTGGCACTCAATATCAGAACCTGGCAGAGGTTTGCTGTCAAAGCTCCCCATAGAGTGGTTGGTAAGGCAAAATGCAAATAGGGAGACTAGCCCCATATCCCCAAGCCCAGTCAGGACCTCTGCACAGAGCTTACAACTCCAGCACAAGCCATCATATAAGGGAACTCTGTCTCATCACTTTTGAGACTCTCTCTCTCTGTGTATACACACACACACACACACACACACACACATACATACACACACACTTCATTTGAAAATGAAGGCTTTATAAGTAAGCAAAGAATTGCAGAGCAACTACTGATCTCACATCTCACTTAACAGACCACAGAGATTTGTAGGAATAGCAAACATTCAGCCATTAAGTGAGGCATACAAAAGGCTCCTGTGTTAACATAACCCAAAAAACCACGGCACTTCAATCAGAACCTCTTTCTGCTTGTCTATTTTTCTTTAAAAGAGGACCCTTCCTTTTTGTTCGATAGGAAGTACTATTCTGAATCTACCAGCAAGGTTGGCGTGTGCTGTCCTGTAAAAGGAAGAGACTTCACCGTGCATAGCCTCTTCACCCTGACTGCTCAGTTGTTTGCTACCCCTGGCAAGGATGTTCTAATTGTGCAGTGGAGGGTGTAAACGGGTTGCTTTAACTGCAGTTCCATTAGCTAATCGGAGTCCTGATGTCAGTGTGACATTGTGGTGTAAATCATGAAGGGGTTTTTCTGCCACTTCCTGTGGAGAGAAAACAGTTTTGCAGGATCACCTGATGATTGGCCATTGTAGGGTTGTCTTTTTGAAAAAGAAAAGTTGTTCTGACCTGTGCTGTGCTCAGGATGCCTGCATTTCGCCTTTCCTAAGCGATGAACCCCCCAGAAAGGAAGTGTATGGGGGAACCATTGGAGTTTGAGTGCTCGCTTCCCTCAGTACTTCTGGAGAAGCCTGGAAATATTGTAGACACAGTTTTGGAGGAGAGAATTCAAAGGGCTTACAAAAAGAGAGTACTTTTTTGTCCACTTCTCTAGAAGATGGACAGCAACTTGTTGAGTTTGTGTTGTGTTGTGTTGTTTTTCTGTCACCAAACTAGGTGTTCCTATTGTGTGGGAGATGAAAAAAAGAGCACAAATCTATTAATAAGTAAATCAACTGAAACAAAGGGAAAAATGAATCCCTATTTTGCTTTTTTGCAACATTACATCCAGTTAATAAAAGAAGCTTACAAATCCAACAGAGGTCTGCTTGCGGGAACTAACTAGGAAGAAGAAGGAGAAGGAGAGAAAAAAAATCCAACAGAGAAATTTGATTACTGATTTAAATTGTGTTTGCAGCGCCTAAAGCAAGAGGAACGATTCATTCACTATAAGTCAGAAGGTGACAGTACCAAGTATACAATTTGCTACATGGCACATCTACAGCTACTCTAGAAAGTGAAATAGGAGTGCCTGTTCTTATCCCTTATTTGACTACCTCATCGCTGGAAGTGCCGTAAGAGCTTCAGAAGGGTGGAAAACTAGTAAAAAATTTCCAATTGTGCATCAAAATTTATGCCTATTCATTCTGAAATAAGCATGATAGTCTAAATGTCGTAAAAATTCTTTTTACTTGGTAGCTGCATAAAAGTTGGTTTTGAAACAGCAAAACCTAATCTTCCTATTATGTGGCAATTCTCCTTCCTGAAGCTGGTCACAATATTTGCTTTATTGCTGGCTTCTTCTAAATATGATTACACACTCACCCACACACACACTGCCACTGGCTGAACTGCAAAGCCTAGTGAAGCAGAACATTTACCTCACATCTTTACCCAAGAGCATTGGTTAAATTGTCCTTTATGAAGTCAGATAAGCAAAAGAAACATCCCAGGTTCTTCTTACAATTAGCATTCACTCTCAGTTTTTACCTTTTCATATGTGATATTGTAATTTAGAAAAACACCCACTAGACACTTGTCAAATAACTGTGCATATCTTCATACTAATGCCTTGCTGATATATATGCAGCTGAGGGTAATGCTGGCAAATAAGCATTTCCTAAAATTTATGTAATCATTTGAAATTCAGACAGGATTGATTAGCATTCAAAAGATGCCACTGTTCAATATTTACACCATAGAGATTTGGCAGAAGCAAATAATGGCACATAAAGTTGATGCTTGTCTTAATTAAATGCAGTATAATAGGTGTTGTGGATTTTTTTTTTTCTTCCAGTGAGCAAAGCAGTTTAGCAATGACCAGATATAATTCATTTTGGAGTTCTAAGTTTGAGCTTAATCAATACGTACTTACAGCCATGGAAGAAGTGATTATCATTTGTTATTTGCTGGCACAAGAATATAATTGCCTAAATAGCATTTATTTAAGCATATTTCTGAATACCTTATGCCTAAAAATATTTGTCATAGTTTAGCTGTTAATGCTAATATTGTCATTTTGCTAACTACTGCTATTTAGTAAGATGATTTTTCAGAGACATATTGGCCAGGCAAGCTAGGAATAACCAGCAAGAAAAACCAAGTAAGAATGCCATGTGCTCTTGGTTGATGTTTCTCGCTGTTTTACCTGTGTCAACCACTCTGTTCAAATCTCAGAATAGAGTGGCTATCTTAGTACTGGTTCGGAAGAGGGTAGTTGGTTAATGTGGTCAGCCCAGATGCTGCACTCTCGTGGACTCTGGGCACCCCAGGGCCTCAGGTCTGTTCTACAGTGGACCAAACCAGTGACTCACATCTGAGTCTTGCATTCGATCTTCTTTCTAGTTTACTGATAAAAATCTGACGAGTCTTATCTCGAGTTGTGGCTGTGTTTGGTTAAGAAGGTTAAATTTCAAACAGACCAATCCAAAGCCAGGAGACAAGAACAAATAGAAGTGAAAGGCCTCTCATCGGTATTGAAACATTAAATCACACAAACTATATTGAGTGGCCACTATGCAGAACCATTGTACTAGGCAACCTATGAAATGACAACATAGAGTCCTTTTTTTTTTTTTTTTGAGGCCGAGTCTCACTCTGTCACCCAGGCTGGAGTATAGTGGTGCGATTTTGGCTCACTGCAACCTCCACCTCCTGGGTTTGAGCAATTCTCCTGCCTAAGCCTTCTGAGTAGCTAGGATTACAGGTGCCCGCCACCACCCCTGGCTAATTTTTGTATTTTTAGTAGAGACAGGATTTCACCATGTTGGCCAGGCTGGTCTTGAACTCCTGACCTCAAGTGATCTGCCCGCCTCGGCCTCCCAAAGTGCTGGAATTACAGGCGTGAGCCAATGTGCCCAGCCAGAACTGGCAATATATAGTCTTTCCAAAGAGAAGGAAACTCCTATGATACAGAGCTGCGCTTTGGATCCCCAGGACACTGTTCTGAATAAGGCGTGGTACACCAAGCAAAGAGTCCAAAACATGCCATGCTGTCAGCAATGCTGCATGCATCTCTTGTCGTTCTTTCTGTTCCTTGTTTTCACTGAACTAACGCATGTTACACACACATTAGTCTCCTTGATTATATTTTATCAATCAGAAAGCCTTTGTCAACCCTCATGTTACATAAATCTCACAGCAATCAGAAACTTCATGCCTCTTCAGTTTCCCAACTCCTCTGAAAGGAGATGATTTTCCAGAGACATATTGGCCAGGCAAGCTACGAATAACCAGCAAGAAAAATCAAGTAAGAATGCCATGTGCTCTTGGTTGATGCTTCTCGCTGCTTTGACTATGTCAACCACTCTGTTCAACTCCTCTGAAAGGAGTTGGGAAACTGCGTGGGATCACCTCCAGGAGCCTTAGCAAGGGCCACTGTCCCTAACACCCACATCCCAAGTTACCCACATTTTGGACAGTACCAATGTGGCCTCAGCCCTGGAGGAACTGAGTCACAGAACATCAGCATGGAAAAGAACCTATGTTGTTGCTGAGTACAAACATGTCTTATTTCTGAGTAAGAAAATTTAGGCTAATGGAGGTTGAGTGACTTGTACACAGTCATGTCGAGTCAGGATTTCAACTGAAATTTTTGAACTCCACACACAGGAAAAGAGCACAGATATGGATTTCCATATTACAGAAATAGTGCTTTTACATTTGTTTCAAAATTAGACCTTCCTATTTCTTGGCCATCTTTTTCAAGTAAATCTAAAATTTTCATTGTGAAGTATAAAAGTGATTTCCCAGAAACGTGGGGAATGTATACTGTCTTTTGCTACCTTAGGACTCAGTTGTGCATGCTGCATGCTGGTTACCCTGAACTTTGGAGGGCAAAATCTCTCCTACAGTCACTCACGCTCTCTCCACTTCACTCTAGGTACATGGGGCTCTGGGCCATCCATAAAGGTCAGTGTGTCCTGAATGGCTATGCTGCACTCAAATTGGATAATTCTGCCTTATCCCTCAGCAGGAATGATCATATTCATTTTGTCCTATCTTGGTTATATAGTCATGCTTTACATAATGATGTTTTGGTCACTGATGGACTGTAAATATATAGATATAGATATATATGGTCACATATACGATAGAAGACTGTAATGGAGGTGAAAAATTCCTGTTGCCTAGTATTTACTCTACTATACACTTTGAAGTTATTTTAGAGCATATTCTTTGTACCTATGTATATAAAAGAAAACTTACTATAAAGTAGTCTCAGGCAGGTCCCTCTGGAGGTATCCAGAAGAAGGCATTGTTATAGGAGGCGACAGCTCTATGTGTGTTATTGCCCCTGAAGACCTTCCAATGGGACAAGATATGGAGGTAGAAGACAGTGATATTGATGATCCTGACCTTGTATAGGCTTAGAGGCTAATGTGTGTGTTTGTGTCTTCATCTTTAACAAAAAAGTTCAAAAAGTAAATAAATAAACTTAAAAATAGAAAAAAGCTTATCAAATAAGCACACAAAGAAAATTTTCATATAGCTGTACAAGGTATTTGTGTTTTAAGCTGTGTTATTACAAAAGAGTCAAAAAACTTAAAGAAATTGAAAAGTTTATAAAGTAACAAAGGTATAGTAAGCTATAGTTAATTTATTACTGAAGAAAGAAATTTCATGTAACCTGTGTGTACACTGTGTATGAAGTCTGTAGTCGTCTACAGGAATGTCCTGTACTTTCCCACTCACCTACCACTCACTCACTCACTGACTCACCCAGAGCAACTGCCAGTCCTGCAGGCTCCACACATGATAAGTGTTCCATACAGGTGTGCTACTTTTTATCTTGTAGACTGTATTTTTACTGTATCTTTTTTCTATGTTTGGATGCACAAATACTCACTGTGTTACAACTGCCTTCGATATTCAGTACAGTGACATGCCGTATAGGTTTGTAACCTGGGAGCAATAGGCTTTACCACATATCCTGGGTGTGTAGTAAGTTTGTGTAAGTACACTCTATGATGATCGCGCAATGAAATCACCTGTCGGTGCACTTCTCAGAATGTGTCCTTGTTATTAGGCAACACATGACTGTATATATAAGAACTGATAGCACACCTGGAATAATCCTTTCTCTGTACTATTTATCCTAAGAGAAAATAATTATCGTAGTAGTATCAATATTACTAACATCTATGTAGGAATTTTTTTAAGTGCAGATTTTTTAAATTTTTAATTTTTAAAATTGTAATAAAATCTATATAACACAAAATTTACCATTTTAACAATTTTTAAGTATGCAGTTTTAGTGGCATTAAGTCCACACACATTGCAACTGTTACCACCATTTGTCTCTAGAACTTCCTGTCTTCCAAAATTAAAACTGTGCTTATGAAACAGTAAATCCCCAATTCACCCACTGCTCAGCCCCTGCAGCCGCCATTCTGTTTTCTGTAGAGAACATTTTATTTACAAAGTACCCTCTCTTTATAACATTATCCTTTACATATAACACAACACTGAAAGTTTAGTGATTTTATAATACAAAATGTGACTGGACTCAGAGAGCATGGCTAACGTGCTTATGACCACTCAGCTAGGCATCTGAGAGAGCACATGCTCCAAGCCAGGGCCACTGATTCCAGATCTGTTGTCATCACTCACAGGCAAGGAAGTCTTTTGACTTGGGCCTGAAATAATAAAGCATGAGGCTTGGCAGCTCACGCCTATAATCCCAGCACTTTGGGAGGCCAAGGCAGGTGGATCACCTGAGGTCGGGAGTTTGAGACCAGCCTGGCCAACGTGGTGAAACCCTATCTGTACTAAAAATATAAAAATTAGCTGGGTGTGGTGGCGTGTGCCTGTAATCCCAGCTACTCGGGAGGCTGAGACAGGAGAATCACTTGAACCTGGAGGGGGGTTGCGGTGAGCCAAGATTGCACCCGTGCACTCCAGCCTGAGCAACAGAGCAAAACTTCGTCTCAAAAAGAAAAGGAAGAAGAAGGAGGGGGGGTGGGGAGGAGAAGGAGAAGAAGAAGGAGAAGGAGAATGCATGAATGAGGAAAAAGGGAGGCATTCATGACACGTTTCTTACTATTGAGGTGATATGGCCTAGTGGTAAAGACTGCAAACTTGAATTCCGATTCTTGTTCTATTCTATCCTTAGGAACGTGTATCACCTCACTTTCTTCCGTCTGTAAACTTGAAATAATAATGATCTACCTGAAGCATCATTGTGACGGTTACATGCAATAATTATTAGGAAGAACTTACCATAATGCCTGGCACATAGTGCTAATAAGTGATTATTACTCAAAACATCTGTGAAAGTCATAGACCTGAAGGCTGCTTATTGGGAAATGCCTCTTCTCAGATACAATCTTTGGTATACAGATTCTATGAAAAAGATCTTTCTCATGTCAGCAATAACTGATACATTAATTCAGTACCAAGCCATAGTTTAAAATCTTTGATCCACTAACCAAAGGCATCATTATTATTCTTGATGTTTTTCAATATGTCAGAGTTAAAAAACTCAAGCCACTTCACTTTAATTGATCTATCATAAATCCCAAAATCAAGCCAAAGTCTAATAATAAAAAATTAGTCCTCTTTCTAGGTTGGTGCAGGCCCTGGACGATGACAAAGTGGAATGACTGGGCTCACACCTGCCCTCTGGGGAATGCCTATGCTAGGAAACTTTTTTTTTTTCTCTTGAGACGGAATCTCATTCTGTCACCCAGGCTGGAGTGCAGTGGTGCAATCTCTGCTCACCGCAACCTCCGCTTCCTGGGTTCAGGCAATTTGAACACACACAAGAAAGAGCACAGGTATGGATTTCACTTAACATCATGCCTGGAATACAGTTCATATTAAAAAACAATACTCAGTTAGTATGTTCAATTATAATAGCTACATCTTATTGTCCTGTATGAACAGAGTACATTATACCTGTTGTTTCTAATCTTCATAAGCAAGCCTTTGATGAAAGTATCATTTGCCATTCCTGTTTTACTGTCTTTCCCTGAGATCAGAGAAGTCAAACAACTATACAAAATTACGCAGATAGTAAGTAATAGAACTGAGATTTGCATACTTCAGACATCAAAGTCTAGGTTTTCTCCACTATTCACTGCTACTTTTTTGGTTCATTGATTAAGTATGTAGACCAGAAGGCACTATACAAGTGCTTGTCATTTATGATGAAGATAACCCATTCTAAATCTGATTCTTCTAGATCTTAATCTTACTTGAAAGTACAAGGGCTGAGTAACAATCCTACCTTCTTAAATGCTTAATAATCCCTCCCTCATCAACATGCCATGGTTTCAGTCAGAGCTGCTTTCTATTGATCGGTTTCAAGAATTATCACGGCTTTTATCAACACGGTCAGAAGCACTGCTGAAATTATAGGGTATTTAATCCTTTATGCTGGCCTACTGACTCTAAGCAGATTTTCTTTTCTCTTTTTTTGAGACAGAGCCTCACTCTGTTACCGAGGCTGGAATGCAGTGGCATGATCATGGCTCACTGCAGTCTCAACCTCCCTGGCTCAAGCAGTCCTCCAGTCTCAGCCACCCAAAGTGCTGAGATTATAGGCATGAGCCACTGTGCCTGGCCAGATTTTATTTATTTATTTATTTATTTATTTATTTTTAGTTTTATTTATTTGTTTATTTTTGAGACACAGTCTTGCTCTGTTACGCAGGCTGGAGTATAGTGGCATGATCTCAGCTCACTGCAACCTCCGTCTCCCAGGTTCAGGCAATTCTTCTGCCTCAGCCTCCCAAATAGCTGATATTACAGATGTGCACCACCACACCTGGCTAATTTTTTTTTTAATGTTTTTGGTAGAGATGAGGTTTCACCATGTTGGCCAAGCTGGTCTCGAACTCCTGACCTGAAATGATCTGCCCACCTTGGCCTCCCAAAGTGCTGGGATTACAGGTGTGAGCCACCACACGTGGCCCAGATTTTATTTTTAATGTAAAGAAACATCTGCTGTCTAATTCCTATCCTCTTACAAATATTTACTGGGAACATAATTTGATAATTGATTGAAAATTATTACCAGATTATTAGCCTAGATTATTAGCAGATTCTCCCTTTCCTAATATTGCCAGCGTCAAACTCAATAGAGTAAAAGAAGGAATGAAGACTAAAACATCAATTTGTGTATGTTTTTAAGTATTTCAAGAATAAAAAGTGTCATCGTGAATTTCTTAGTATGTTTCTGATACAGTCAGGATAGAGTTTAGTAATTAGCAATTTCTTCTAAATTTTTTTTTAAAAGGTTATTGTTGTTACTTGCTACAAGAAATTATGGGACAAATTGGATAACCACATGTGCTGGCATTTGTCCAGGACAGCCCATATCAAAAGGGATTGGGGTCCATGATACTGTAACAGTATCATTTCTAATTATAACTTCAAGGAAATTCCTTTCTCAAAGAGGTGGCTAAGAAACTTATTCTTATCTTACAAAAGAATAGGGTTTTTAGGATTTAAATACAGCTTAATGTGCCATTTTGCCTCCAACTTATGTATTTTAGATTCTATTTTGATTTTCACTGATCCATGGTATTTCATTATATAATGTACCCCATGGTTTATTGATTCATTCTCCAATTGGTGGATATTTATTACAAACAATGTTAAAAGAACATTTTTCTCCATGTCTTCCTGTAATATATTATTGGACAATCACTATACTGTTGGACAATCACTTGCAACTCTAGAAATTGTCAGTGTTCTCCAAAGTAACTGTGCCAAATTACATTTCTAGGCGTAGCAAATGAGAGCTCCTATTTTTCCGTATCATCACCAGCACCATAATACAGTTGCTGTCATTATTGTTTTAATTTGTATTTCTAATTACCAGTGATATTGAACATCTATCTGTTTCTTTGAAGTACCTGTTTATGAATATTTTTCCATATAACTTTTGCTTTTTAAATTTTTTAAAGAAATCCTTCCCAACTTTGGAGGTGTTAAAGTACATTCTCCTTTAGTTTTTTTCCAAGTATATTAAAGCATTGCTTTTCTTATATGAATCTTTAATGTCCAGAATTTAATTTTGTGTCTGGTGTGAGGGGGAGATCTAGTTTTTATTTTATTTTATTTTTCTTAAGAGTAGTCAGTTGTCCCAACACTGCTTATTGAATCGCTTGTCTTTCCCACCGTTTTTAGTGCCACCTCTCTTAGGTATTCAAGATCTGTATATGTGTGGGTCTCTTTCTGGACTTTCTACTTTGTTCCTTTGGCCTATTTGATTATCTCAGTGCTGACCTCGCATATTTTAAGCATTTTTATAATAAATCTTGATATCTGCTTGAGTAGTCCCTCCACTTTTTATTTCAAAATAGTCTTAATTAGTCTTAGGCTTTTGCTTTTCCACATGAATTTTAGGTTTGGCTTGCTGTTGCTCCACAAAGAACCCGGTGGGGTCTTGAGTAAAATTGCATTGTATTTAGAGGTTAATTTGGAGAAAAATAATTTTCTTGGGAGAATTGAGACTCTCCCATTCATGAACATAGTTTATCTTTCCTTTAGTCAGGTGTACTCTGATGCCCTTCAATAAAGTCATACAATTTTCTCCACAGAGGTATTGCACATCATTTGTTACTAATTTATTCTAGCTGTTTTATAGAGTTGGTTTTTACAATGCAAACCTTTTCTGTAGTTAATATCCATGTGACTGGATGTTTTTAAATCACATTTTTATTTAACAAACCTACTAAATGCCCTTATTATTTGAAATGGCTTTTCTGTAGTTTGTCTTCAACCTTCTGTGTAGACATTCATAGTCTGAAAATAAATACAGATTTATCTTTTGCTTTTCTGGATTCCATTTCTGATCTTATTTTGTTGGTTAGACAATATTGACTTGAAGGTGTGATAACAGGTACTCTTGCCTTATTTCAGACTTTTATGTGAATCATTCTAAAGTCTAATGACTTGATATGAAAAGTGTTGTCTATTTTAGTAACCTTCTTATAGAAAAAGAGAAGAAGCTGTTGGTCTTGGAGAGAGATCCAACAGCTTTTTTTTCTTTGCCTTTTATTTCAACAAATTCTCCTCTTTATCTTTTGTTATTTTATTGTTCGGGTTCTAGCTTCTTCAGTTGAAGATTTTGTTCACCTAATTTTCAGTCATACATTTTTGTTGTTCTTTCGTTTTTTGTTTTGTTTTGTTTCTTGTTTGATGAAAGAATTTAGTATTAGAAAGTTGCCTCTTGGCACAGCCATAGTTGTATCTGAGGAATGTGGGAGACTGACATTCAAAGCTGCTTTGGGGTTATGCAAATCACTCTACAGAACTCTAGGGGGCACCACTCACACTATAGTATATACAAATGCATCCCTAAGAGTTGTGAGGTACCCAACACCAGTAGCCCTATCTGGTAGCCCTATGTCCAGTGCTAAATATTTTGTGATCTCGATTGTGATCAAGATTTATTTCACAATGGGTTTTAAAATTTCCAAACAAATGGAGGTTTTGATTATCTTTTTATTTTTGGGTTATAAGATAATTTCACTATGAGGTTATGCATATTACTGAAACTTTCTTTTGATGTGATATTTAGTTATTTTTTATAAATATGGCATATATGACACAGTCTCTATTTTAGGTATCAATATTTATTTCTTTACATCATTATTGATAAATTTGTTATATCGTCTATGTAGATTATTTCTTTTATTATTATCGTGTGCTTATTTTCTTTCTTTCTTCTTTTTTTATAGAGACAAGGTCTCACTCTGTTGCCCAGGCTGGTCTCGAACTCCTGAGCTCAAGTGATCCTCCCACCTCGGCCTCCCAAAGTGCTGGGATCACAGGCGAGAACCACCACACCTCGCCACTTATTTTTTTTTAATGGTTTGATCTTTTAAATCTGCTTTGTCTGATATTGAGAATGTTTTATCAGCTTTTTAAAATTAAGATTGACATCTTTTTCCCCATTCTCCTTGTTTTCTCCTGTTCAGTTGATTTAGTGGGGTTTCTTGTGTTTCTGTGATTTAGGTGGTTTTCCTGTAAGCAGCAGATGACTATATTTTATTTTGCTTTTCTTTAATCTAGCCTACAATCCCTTTTAACTTCTAAATTTGAGATCATTTTAGATCTATAGGAAGTTGGATGTTAAAATACATATAGGGGAGTCCCAAGTACCCTTCATCCAATTTCTCCAGTGGCAACATCTCATATAACTATCCTCAATATAAAAACCAGGAAAGGCGAGGCACAGTGGCTCACACCTATAATCCCAGCCCTTTGAGAGGCCAAGGTTCGTGGATCACCTGAGGTCAGGAGTTCGAGACCAGCCTGACCAACATGGAGACACCCTGTCTTTACTAAAAATACAAAAATTAGCTGGGCATGGTGGCACATGCCTATAATCCCAGCTACTTGGCTGAGGCAGGAGAATTGCTTGAACTGGGGAGGCGGAGGTTGCAGTGAGCTGAGATCGTGCCATTGCACTCCAGCCTGGGCAACAAGAGATAACTCCATCTCTAAACAAACAAACAAAACCAGGAAATGGCATTGGTATAGTCTGTAGAGTTTACCTAGTTATTCAGTTTGCATATTTCACCAGTTTTACATGCACTCATTTGTGTGTTTGTGTGGGTTAGGGGGTGGGTTCTGGCAGTTTTATCACATGTATGTTTGTGTTACTACCAGCATAATCAAGATACAGAATTTTTCATCACCACAAGGTTCCTTCGTGCTGGCCCTTTTATAGCACCCACCCCTCCCTCCATTCTTAACACCTGACAATCACTAATCTCTTCTCCATCTCTGTAATTTTGATATTTCAAGAATGTTATATAAGTATATAGTGTGTAACCTTTTGGAATTGGCATCTTTCACTCAGCAATATTTCCCTAAGATTCATCCATAAACGTATCAGTAGTTTGTTCATTTTTATGATTGTGTAGTGTTCTTTGGTATGGATGTACCACAGTTTGCTTAACCCTTCTCTTATTGAAAGACATTTGAGTTGTGTCCATTCAGTTTGGGGGTACTACAAATAAAGCTGCTATGAATATCATGTATGGGTTTTTTATGTAAATATACGTTTTAATTTCTCTTGGATAAATGCCCAAGAATGCATTTGTTGGGTCATATGGCAAACATATGTCTATAATCTACTTTTTAAGAGGTGAGTTTGATCCATTTACTAATAAGCCATCATAGTTTTTGTATGTATGAAATGTTTTAAATTTGGCCACTTCTTGGATGATAGTTTAGGTGAATATAAAACTTGAAATTGATAATATAGTCTCTTAACACTTGGGAAAGTCTTTTGGAAGTCTACTGTCTTTTCTTTTTGATCGTTTTTAAGGTTTTTCTTTATTGCCAATGTCTCATATAATTTTACTACAAGGGGTCTGAGTATACTGGAAGTGCACATCCAATTAGAGGGAACTGAAGAATTCTGCTATTCTCTTTTCATATGTTGCATCTATGCAAATCTCTCTGCTGACTCCTGTCAGGCATATGTTGGAGCCTCATGGTCTACTATGTCTTCTAGTTTTTAAGCCTTTTTCCCCCTTTTATCTCACTGTGCTGTGTTTTGCATAATTCCCTCTTCAGCTATATCCTGTTTAGCACATATCCCATTAGCTTAGTTTGTATTTGAATACTTGTTTTTTGTTTTAAAGGCTTCTTCTTTTTTTTTTTCTTTTTTTTTTTTTTAAGTCGAAGCCTTGTTCTGTCACCCAGGCTAGAG
This sequence comes from Colobus angolensis palliatus, assembly GCF_000951035.1. Lineage (NCBI taxonomy): Eukaryota > Metazoa > Chordata > Mammalia > Primates > Cercopithecidae > Colobus > Colobus angolensis. The sequence goes on from NW_012123043.1 coordinate 2,760,219, forward strand.
TGCAGCGACATGATCTCGGCTCACTGCAACCTCTGCCTCCCAGGTTCAAGTGATTCTCCTGCCTCAGCCTCCTGAGTAGCTGATATTACAGGTGCCTGCCACCACACCCAGCTAATTTTTGTATTTTTATAGAGATGGGGTTTCACCATCTTGACCAGGTTGGTCTCGAACCCCTGACATCATGATCCACCCACCTCGGCCTCCCAAAGTGCTGGGATTATAGGTGTGAGCCACCGCGCCCAGCCCAAAGACTTCTTTTTTAAAAAATAATTATTATTATCATTATTATTTTTAGAGACAGCGTCTCACTCTGTCACCCAGCCTAGAATGCTATGGCACGATCATGGCTCACTACAGCCTCAAACTTCTGGGCTCAAGCAATCCTCCCACCTCAGCCTCCAACATAGCTGGGACTGCAAGTGCCTGCCACCATGTCTGGCTTGCTTTAAAGATTTCTAATAGACCCATTTTCCCATTAATGTTTAAATTGGGTCTCTGTTGTTTCATTACGTATCTTTTAAAATTTTTCTTCATTTTTTTCCTTTTTAATTAATTTATTTGTTTCTTAAAATTTTTTTCTTCTTGCCTTGTCTTATGGTGCTGATATCTTTCTTTTTAATGAATGATACCTCTATTCTCTCTTAAACACCTCAAGCAAACTGATTTTGAGGTTTTTGTCAGATTCTTCCATAGAAATAATTTCTTCTGGAGTGAGTTGATGTTTTATTTTTGCTGACTTTTTCCTTAGCAGTATATATCTTGCTGTATATGCTATACGTAAAAAGTGTGTGTGTGCGTGTGTGGTTTTTCACGTTATTAGTTGCAGACTCACTTGGAGTAAGACTTGTGGTGGCTGCTCTTGTTTCTGTCTCTTCCTCTTGTCTTATGTTTGCTTTGCTACCCACATCGTGCTCACTCCTCCGTATTTAGCATTTCTGTCTTAGCTTCTGTCTGACTCTATGAGATCCTGAGTCCAGAGGCAGGTCCTATACGATATTTAGGCTTCTGCACTGTGGTCATATTGAAGATACTTTTTTAGATCCAGTCACAGAGGCAGAAGGGACCCTGCTTTAGCTCCCAGTCTAGGGATATATTTTTGCCCTGCTACCCTGCCTAGTTCCACGGCTTACCAAATCTATAGCTTGGGCAGTAAATTAGGAGTACTATTTTTTTTTTCCTTCTTTTTTTCCTCCTATTAGCCTCCTTTTACAAAAGGAGTGGAAGTGTGGAACTCCTGCCCCAGTCCTGTGCCATGCTTTTCTTTAAGCAAGACCCAGCTCTGGTTGCCACATGCATGGTTGCCACACTTTAAGCCCCAACACCCTTCAGAATCTGGACTGCAGCTACTGTTAACTGGACTCCAGCATTTTGTTTGTTTGTTTTTGAGACGGAGTCTCACTCCGTTGCCCAGGCTGGAGTGCAATGGCGTGATCTCGGCTCCTGCAACCTCCACCTCCTGGGTTCAAGCAATTCTCCTGTCTTAGCCTCCCGAGTAGCCGGGATTACAGGCGCACACCATGAGGCCCGGCTAATTTTTGTATTTTTAGTAGAGACGGGGTTTCACCATGTTGGTCAGGCTAGTCTTGAACTCTTGACCTCATGATTCACCCACCTCGGCCTCCCAAGGTGAGATTACAGGCGCGGGCCCGGCTACTGTTCACCATGTAAGTCCTGGCCACTGCTCTGTATTTCTGCTGTGTTTCTGACAGAGATATTGACATTGTTTGAGCCTAGCTATGTCATTTTCTCTCCCTTTATATTTTTCTGTCATCGATATGTTTGTAACAGAAAAGGTGCACCAAAATGAGAATTCACTGCAATATTTTGACTAGAAGCACAGCAAAACTCTTCTGTTTCCAAAGAGCCTGAAATGTTTTAATCCTCCCACCACCGCCATCACCATCCCACCACTGTTCTCTCTCTCCCTCTCTCTCTCACACATACACACACACATACACACACACACACACATACTCACACATGTATACAGAACAACACTCAAGGCCAGGATCTCCTAAAGCCCTGTGCCCTGGGTCTCCAGTCTGCCTTTCCAAGTTTATGTCTCACCGTTCTCCTTGCCCATGTCAGCACACTGTTGCCCAGGAAACTGAGCAATTTGATCTTCCTGGAGCCTATGCCATGTTTTACTACCTTGGGGCTACTTCATGTTCTGCCTGTCTTCTTGAAATGCCATTTGAAACAACCCTCAGTCTTTCAAGCTCAGACTAACTCTTCCTCCATGGAAAGACCCTACCAAATCTGCCATTTGGGAAAGAATTTCCCTCTACTATTAACCCATTACATTGCTTCCAATTTTTATTACATTTACCATGATTAAAATACCGTTTTAAAACATCTTACCCAGTCTCAAACACTAAACATAGTCTGATATTGAAGATACTAACTGTTTATTAAGAAACTCTTATGTACTAGATGCTGTCCAAGGCCTTTTTAGATACATTGTTATCCCATTTAATTCCTTCACCAATTATGATATGAGGTGAAATTTGCTTGTTTTAACAGATGAGGAAATTGAGCATGAGTGAGTGAGTCTTAACCAGGTCCTTATGAAACTAGCAGATTCCTAAGACCTCTCTGAGACCTACTAAATAGGAATTGCTAAAGACAGGGCCCAGCAATCTGCATTTTAACCACCTCTTTATATGATTCTCTAGCACTCCTAGTCTTTAAACATCTTTGCTCATCAGAATCACCTAGGGGTGGAAGGAGGTGGCTTAAAAACATTCAGAACTGGCCGGGTATGGTGGCTCACACCTGTAATCCCAGCACTTTGGGAGGCTGAGGCAGGCAGATCACAAGGTCAGGAGTTCAAGACCAACCTGATCAACATGGTGAAACCCGGTCTCTACTAAAAATACAAAAATTAGCCAGGCATGGTGGCGCGTGTCTGTAGTCCCAGCCATTCAGGAGGTTGAGGCAGGAGAATCGCCTGAACCCGGGAGGCAGAGGTTGCAGTGAGCTGAGATCGACCCACTGCACTCCAGCCTAGGTGACAGAGCAAGACTCTGTCTCAAAAAAAAAAAAAATTTAGAACTACTAAATTGGGATTTCCAGAGCAATGGCAATTTTTTTTTTAACAGTTTCTCAGATGAGTATGAAGCAGGTGGTTCACCAATTCCTGTGTGAAAAATACCTAGGTAAATGTCATAAACTGGTAGTCCTTTGATAAAATTTGTGTGTGTGTGTGTGTTTTAAAGGTGACCCAACATTTAAAATCAAGAGAATCCACATAAAATATGAATTCTAGGTTCTTTCTGAAAAAGTAGAAGGTCTGGTTACACTAGGTTCTTATGTTGCAGGTTTGTTTGATTATTTTTTAAAGGCAGGGTCTTGCTCTGTTGTCCAGGCTGGAGTGCAGTGGCAATGGCCATAGCTCACTGCAGCTCTGAACCCCTGAGCTCAAGCAATCAGCCTCAGCCTCCTGAGTAGCTGGGACTACAGATGCATGCCACCACACCTGTAGGCTATCATGTTGCAGGTTTCCAGGTGCCTTGATACTTTTACGTCCCTAATAATGAAAGTAACTGCAAGAAGGGCAGTCAGTTTATGCCTGAACATAAGGAAAAATTCATATATTAGAAGAATGCTGTGCACAGATAGGAGATAAGGGTACCAGACAAATGGATATAAGCTTTACTAAAGATTCATTACCAAATATAATTTTACTCTTCAAAAATTTTACTTATCAAAAATGTATTGAAGATACTCATATATAATCTCTTCCCTTTAATAAAGCATAAAATAAAATATGAATGAAATAAAATTATAGGATTCCTAAATATTAAAGACTACTAAGTACAAGATACAAGATTAGTAAGTATTAACAAGGTTACTAAATATCAACCATGAGATTCTTGAGTTCCTAATTTGCCATTCACTTGCAGAAATTCACCTGTGAGTTTTGCATTGGTAGATAAAGAAATTCATCTACCTGCTACAATTGGCTTCAGATTCTAGGTGAATCTGATCTGTCTACAGCACTCCAAATATAAAGAAGAAATAATGGGCCTTTCCTTGATCTTACCCCAATTTGCTGTGTGTTGAGGGGAACACGTGGATGTGACAACATAGCTGTGGGTTGCTTCCAAGTACTAGTGAGTCAGTGGCCAACAGACTAACGTAATGGGTCACAATCAGAATGAAAAAGAGGCTGTTAGCCTTGACAGCAGTCAAGTAATCCCAGGACCTAGGAAGTGCAAGGCATAACTGTACTGTAGCCAGTGCTGACGATACACAGTCAATCAAAGCCAATGGTTGAAGTTTCACTTCCTATATCCCTACTCAGTGGATTCTGTTGCTCTACTTGTTTAGCTGTGACCACTGTCAGAAATTTTCTGTGGAGGCCAACACAGGATAGTCGGTTTTTTTAACGTGATACAGGTGTGATTTTAAGAGGCTGTATAAATAGCCATCAGTAGGTACCATGGAAACCACCTGGAATTCTTTATCTCTGCCCTAGAAAGTACTGGAGCTTTTGTGCAGCAACTTAAGACATATTTAAGATCTTTTCAAGTGATAAAAAAGGTCTTCGTGCATTTTAAACGTTAAATAAAATTAAACCAGAAATAATTATTAAATAGCAAATTTCTAGGTTAGGCCCTTTCTCTAGCTCTCTGGGAATCATGGTTTCCAGACCTATGGTTCTCAAACTGGGACTGGAAGTCAAAATTAATAAACAAATTACCCCAAATATTTTTAGTACTTTCAAAAATTTATTTGGAAACTACACATTTGTCTGCAATAAAGTTGCAAAGACTAAATAAGTTTTTACTTATCAAAAATTTACATAACAATTTACTTATCAAAAAATTACATAATATGACTTATATTCCCTTGTAAGGACACATAAGGATACAGAAGGGAAAATGTATCCTTATGTTTGTATCCTTATCCTTGTATCCTTTTTTTTCTGGTTCCACTTTTATTGGTTTCAGTGAATAAAAACAAAGAGTTGAACACAACAAAACTTGGAACAACAAGGAATTAACTGGGTGGCAGCAAAGGGCACCAAAAGAAAAGATAAATTGCCCAAAATAAATAAGGACTGGGAAGGAAAATAAAAAACGTTTCCGAAAAAAGTGGGCTGTGATGCAAGGTACTGTGAGATAAACAAGCAATTGTTTCATGCAAAAAGTAGAGGGGGCACCTCGCTGAAGCCAGCGAGGCCGCTGGACCACGTGGTGTCAGGAGACCTTAGCAATGGCCCAGGTTCATTGGCTGCACCTGCTGTGCCAGGCGCTTACTGTGCACTCCTCTCCTAACCCAGCAAAGGTCGGCCTACATGGAGGTTTGCCGACTCCCCCAGGCCACCTTAGCTCCTCCCAGGAGTCTGTATGGGTCTGTATGGATCTGGGCGAGATGCAGGCAGCTTATCTGTTTACGGGGTTGCCTCCTCCAGTATACCGAGAGCTCTTTGAGGCAAGGGCTGATTTGATCTGTTTCTTCATCCTTAAAATGTCTGCTGCTTTTGCTGTTCCTGTGATTTCCTTGGCTCCTGCCTTGGTGTGCTTAAAGCGATCTCCTCTACACGAACGCTAGGGCAGAGCACATTTTCTTACAGGCAGCGCCACAGCTTGCCCTGTATCTTGTCGATGGCGTTTAAGTCGGACACGTGGAAGACATGGGTGGACTTGGGCTCCGAGGCGATCTCCTCCAGCTCCTCCTTGAACGCCTCTCCCATGTCCACGATGAAGATGCGGATGCCGGCGTGGTGGGCAGCCGCCGTGGCGTCCAGCACCAGGTGGGGCCATCCGTGAGCAGTATGGCCACCTGCTTGTAGGCGCAGTCCCGGGGGCAGCGGCCGGCGCGCAGGGAGAAGCTGCAGCCTGTGATGTGGTGCAGCTCATCGCCGGTGTTGGTGTTGCCGGTGGTAGTCAATGCACCAGGTGGCTGCCTTGACCTCCTCCCGCGAGCCCAAAACGCCCGGTACGAAGGCCACGTTGGGCAGGTCAAAGGAACGCACTACCCCCATGTAGTCGGGGCCCACCTCAAAGGTATCCACCTGGTTGGCCACCCACTGCTGCACCTTCTCAAAATCCTCCTTGCCCACGCTGGAGGAGGTGTCCAAGAGGAAGACCAGATTGTAGTGGACACTTTTGCAACCTGTCCACTGGGCCTGGCAGCCATGGCCCCCACGCCACAGCAGCAGCATCCAAAGGAAGCTGGCCACAGCATTCCCTCGGAGGGCGGCCATGGCTCTCCTGTTCTTGGGGATAAGCTTTTCTTGGCCAGGAGGACACGCAGTTAGGGTCTACTCCGTGGCCTGGCAGGGAGGCACTCAGGGACTACAAGCAGGAGTCCAGTCCTGGGCCCAGGCCCACTGGAAGCAGCAGCTAGGAGAAGACACCAGCCCCAGGCAGCCTCCTCCTGGAGGTCGCCTGCCAGCAACTCGCCCACATTTCCCCCAGTAATCTCACAAACTCAGACTCTAGATAAGACTTGCAGTTAAGTCTGGAGGCTTTCCCCAGGCCAGGGAGTCAGAGAGGATACACATATAAGGATATGTAGGGGAAAATTAGTCAAAAATAAAGAAGTTAAGTGAAACACAAATTTGAGGGAAAAAAAAACTTTTAAATAAAAATCTGCCTGGTAAACTTCAAATTCACTAAAATCATTTCTATGTGGATGATTTTCTCTTTTAATATATTTTAGTAGCTAACTAATCTACACAAATGAGATTTAAAAATTGACCTCCAGACAAATGGAAACATAAAGGATCCTATGAGCATTTTCTGTCCTCACAAGGGTGAAGGTTTTTTCTTCTTCATCTTTTTGTCTCCAGCTCCTAGCCCAGTCTTTGGCATGCAGTACGCTTTTTTTTTTTTTTTTTGAAACCAAGTCTCGCTCTGTTTCCACGCTGGAGCGCAGTGGCGCAATCTCAACTCGCAACAACCAACGACTCTTGGGTTCAAGCGATTCTCCTGCCTCAGCCTCCAGAGTAGCTGGGATTACAGGCACCTGTAATCCTAAATAGGCCTAGCTAATTTTTGTATTTTAGTAGAGACAGGGTTTCACCACATTGGCCAGACTGGTCTCCAACTCCTGACCTCAGGTGATCCATCTGCCTCGGCCTCCCAAAGTGCTGGGATTACACGCATGAGCCACCTCGCCCGGCCGCACGCAGTACACTTTTAGACAGGGTCTACTTTGCACTTCTTGGTGCTGTTTACTGGCACACATAATTCAAAAGAGTGACCATGGCTGATGAGTGTGGGTTGCAATAACTGATGTGTGACCAAAGGTGTTTCCCACAACAGTTGGTTTTGATTCACTCTGTATCTTCAGCACTGGCTGCAGTATAGTTATGCCTTGCCCTTCCTGGGTCCTGGGATTACTTGACTGCTACTGAGGCTCACGGCCTCTTTTTTATTCTGATTGTGACCCATTACATTAGCCTGTTGGCCACTAACTCACTAGTACTTGGAAGCAACCCACAGCTATGTTGTCACATCCACGTGTTCCCCTCAACACACAGCAAATTGGGGTAAGATCAAGGAAAGGCCCATGCATAAAGGAACCTGACAGCTGTCAGCAGTAGCACCTGAGGCCAATTGTAGGAGGTAATAGCACACACTCAGAAAACCATATGCCAGCAGTATGTGTGCATCACAATGCCGGGAGTGCACATATTGTGGGCTCCTCATCAACAGGGAACTCATCCTGCATTGCTTTTATATCCCAACTGTACTTAGCACAAGACTAACCATACAGTAGGTCTCCCTGCCTATAATTATTTAACCAATATTTCTACATATGGATTACTCTTCATCGCTTAGGGTCTCACTAAATGTTGCTTCTTTGAAGACATTTGCTTGACTCCCCTATGGCATTTTGTAGTTACCTCCATGCAGTAATGATAATATCCAAGTCATTCGTACCAGAGTTTATATCACTTTTATAAAGTGTATAACTCCAAAGCTTTGCAATAGGCGTTCAAGTAGCATATAATGGATGGATGGATGGATGGATAGATGGATGGATGGATAAACATTAATTCCTTAAAAGCCAGGTGGAGCAATTTGAAGAAGCACTCTCTCCTATACTTCTTGTTTTGTTATGTCAATTCATGAAATCCTCAGAATGACACATAAAAGGAAACCAAAATCAAATTAAAACTGATGAACCTAAACAATCTTGTGTCATCCTTGGTAGACACTTAGTGGAGGAAATATGAAATTGTACTATTCATTCAAGGAGTTAATAGGTAAACCAGTTTATCCATCACTAACTTGTTTTTATGGCATCAACCTGGTGTAAGACAAAAACAATCTTGAACTCTAGTAACTATCATCTATATTTAATGCCTCTATGCTACAACAGTAAGACTCTAGATGATTATCAGTACCACTTAGAATTAGAGCTTCTTGTTAAATAATTCATACATTTGATAGGGAAGAGCATCAAACAATGCTCAAAGCTCCAGTAATTAATGGGCTAATTATGAGATGCTTGTAAAATGGCTTAAACGCTAGAAGTTCAGTGTAGGTGTAATTGTTATAGAGTTAACCCTGTGTATTTAAATGTCAAAAAAATATTCAGTGGAGATGGGTAGAGGCTTGGGAGAGAGAAAAGAGAGATCATAAGATATCACACCAGTTTAGAAGTCTTCAATATTGATTTAAGATTTCTAAAAAGTCTCTGGAAAGGCAGCATGCAGGTCTTTCTAATGCCCCAGGCATTTTCCAACCATGTCTCTAATCACATAAGAAGAACATCACTCGTGAGTCATAGGATGCTGGGTACTCTTAGAAGTCAGAAACCGCTGGAGTGCAAGTCCTTTCAGCCTAGTCACCTCTTCACTAGCAATGCCCAGGTCCACAGGAGTGCTCTGTTTCATTCCAGGACCCGTGGGAGTTAAGAATTAAAGATAGTTGATTTTTTTCATTGGTTCATTTGTTTTTGTTTTTCCTCCCTGTTGTTTGCTGTTCTCAGAAATGACCTGCTCTCTGAGCTTTCTTGGAGTGTAAGGCATTTCAATTCTAGAAAGGTGGAGCAGGGAGGAAAATGGTCCCCCTGACTGCAAACCATCTAGCTGAAATGACCTCCACTCATCCCACTGGAAGGGGGAAAAAAAGCCTTCTTTAGAAGATGAAACATTGTCTTGTGTCCTTTAGCATCGTTCTGGGCAGTCAGTCTGTTAGGACATATTGGGCGATTATAGGACTGTCTTTTTAGAGAAAGCCATGGGTTTCAAGTTAGCAGGAAGCATCTATCAATTCTTAAGATTATGCCATGATTTACCGTCAGAGCATCATGTATTCTCTGATTTTTTGCCTCCTGTGAAACATTGTGCTTTCCTTTTCTATTGATGTATCAACTATAATAGTTACAAGCAGCTACAGAAAAATCAATAGCGAGCTTTCATTACTGTGTACATCAAGCAAAGAGCCCCCTGCTGCAAGAGCACACCTTGTTAGATGTTCACCGAGGAAGGTGCACAACACTCAACTGTTTTTTTTTCCAGACTGCATTAGAAAAATCAACTATAGAAAAAATTTAAAATAGTGTCATATTCTACATGGAAGCACAGAGACCCTATAAAATCTCTCAAAGGGCATGGACAGGAGGCATTATCATGTTTCAAAATGAGCACAGCATTTCCAAAATGAATAAAAAGGTATTTAATGCGATTCCCACGTAGTTTTTGTTTCCGGTTTTCTTTTACATTTATCTTCTTAAGATCATCAGGATAGTGGGAGCAAGTACTAAATTAGTATTTACTAGATTGACTCCGTAAGCAGAAAGTCATCACTGGCTAAAGTGTGTGCTACAATAGTCATGTGCTCAACACCCAGCCAAGCAATGAGGACCTTAGGAACTGTGTGAATATAGGGTAATATCGCCAGGGTCTTAATCAGATCCAAGAGTCCCAGACATATATATGTAAAGTTTTATTCTCTTTCCAAGCACACGTTGGAAAAAGGAAAAGACTTAGGATTTTAAAGCAACAAATACCTTTATTTGCCTTTGGGAGCACATTAGCTACCAATCAGTGCATGTAAATTGAGAATGTTGAAAAAGAGAATGTGTGCCCTGATAGTCTGGGGGGAACTCTCAAGGCCTCAGAAGTTCTCTAGTATTTCAGCATCAATTTGGGCAACATAAAGTGGAGATTTCCAAAGCAAATCCTAACAAGTCCTGAATCTGAACCATGTACAATAATAAATCCCATGGAATTCCCAATCTTAACATGTGCAATGAATGTATTCAGATCTATATATTTAAGTAATTAGTTCATTACTGTCTGATAGTCGTGATCTACATAAAGCATTTTCATATGTTACTATTATGATCCAAGTCCAAACTCCAGTTATTTTTTATCTTTAGAGATAATATATTTAGCAAGAAGGCAAAAACTTGTGCCTGATAATTTTTATGTTCATATAAGAATGTTAGGAAACTACAAAAATGTGTTTTGAAATATTACAGTAACAAACAGGAAACAAACTAAAACCTTGAGTACCAGGTCAGCTTCCCCAAAATACCATTTTAAAATACTGATGAATTTGAACAAGTACTTTGATTTTTGGGGGTCTGTTTTGTTTTAGGGGGGAGGGAGGAATATTTAAATGATAAAATTTTCAAATATCCTATTTTCTTTCATAGTTTTCCCAACTTTTGTGGATTTTTTTTTCCATTTCGTGTTTCTATGCACCCAAAAATTATGTGAGAATTTTGTATTTGCCTTTGACATTCTAACAACAGAATGAACTGCCATTCAGCTACCGTCACTACATTGAGAGTTTAATGCTCTGAAAGGTTTTCTCTGCAAGGACTGTGAAAATATTAATTAGTCTTTGCTGGTTTCATCAGAGGATGCTGAGAAACTAGCAACAGGCTCTCTCCTGCACCACAGCCCAAGAGGAAGATCCTCTTTTCCCCAGCAAACCAGGTAGCAATGACATCTGCAAGGTTAGCCTTTCTATTTGCCAGTGTCCCTGACAATTAAAACAGTGAAAATAATTCATGCATTGCCAATCTAATTACATTCTTGCTTTCATTTATTCCTTTTGCTACTCTCCTGGCTGGTGTTTTGCATGTTACTTATATGCAGTAGCACTTACCTAAAGCCTACTTTAGAGTAGTTGTCCTTACAATAAATGGAAGTCTAAGTAGAGTGGAATAGCATTTGGATGATTACAGATTCTCTGTGAATTCAGCTAACACTTTCCTCAAGGTAGCACTCATGCTCCTGTTAAAAGTATATTCTTTCCACGTGCTTTTTTTTCACATAGTGAAAAAAAAGTCCTTCCATGACATACTGAACCCTAATACCAAATAAGCTGGTGCTTCCCCTGAGCCACATAGGAGAATGTTCACTCTGAGAATGTCGCAGCATCCCTGCACTGCTGTGATGTGCAGTCAACAGAGGGTATGAGCTCTGGCAGAAAACCCAGAACAGGATATTATGCACAGTAGGGGCTTTCCAACCCAGCTGTTCCAAGCCCTGTAGGGTCAAAATAATGGGGAAATCCAGAATGACAGTAATTATGCCATCAACTTTATGGCTACCTGCCAGAGAGGTTGCTGGTTAGACATCTATACATCCAGTAGGTGTTTAATACGTTTTTTAAAACAGGTATAGTGAAAGAATGCATTTTAAACAAGAATTGAAAATGTACTAAGAATGAGACAATAATGTATGAGCAAGTACTTACTTTGTTTCTTTAAGTAAGAAAAAAATGAAAAAAAATGAAAGGAAGAAGGAAAGGGATGGAGAGGGAGATAGAGGGATGGAGGGAAAAGAAAAGGAAAGAGAAGTAGATAGAAAATCAAACACAGACGAAAACAAAGACAATTCCGATTATAATTATTTCCTTCCCTAATCATGTAAGATTTGAATTTTCTTTCTAATAAAGAATAAAACAAAATAAGTTCATTTGTCATAAAAAGGATTCTAGAATTGCACTGACATAAATGTTATTCTGTGATCCAGTGCGTTCTTAAATTGCTGTGTTATTTATGCAAATTATGGTAAGAAAAATGATTTTGGATATTTTTGTTTTACAAATATATTTTTTACTTTCACCACATTATTTCCAGAAGTATCTTTCCTTCCACAGGGGTTCCCTGTCTGCTCCTGCTTCCTCCAGCTCCTCAAAATATGTACCTTTCAAGTTTGTTTCAGCAGTCCTGAAGTTGTCTGTGTGTAAGCATGATTAAGAGTACTTATGTGGCAGTGTGCTATTGCCAGCCTCACAGATGGTGTTATTTCCTGTGCTAGACTTCCTACTCACTGATAGCTGGGCTCACATTTGACATCCTCTCTTAACTGCCTCTAGTCCAAAAACAGGCAAAGTCTTGCAGCGTGGGAGGGAACCTGTGGCTGTGCATTGGGTTCAATTGATAAGAATAATCACCAGCCCTTGTGAGTCACCAGAGAGCAATGGGGTGATACTTAAGTACAAAAGAGATGGTGGTGGTCTCTGGTGGTCCCACCACTGTCCACCCCTTGCAAGTAGATAAACTGGTCATTAAAGGAGCTGTGGAGAGCCAGACGCAGTGGTACATGCCTGTGGCCCCAGCTACTACAGAGGCTGAGGTGGGAGGAACATCTGAGGCCAGGAGTTTGAATCTGACCTGGGCAACATAGTGAGACACCCCCCCATCTCTAAAAATAAATAAATAAGTAAATTTTTAAAAAGAAAGGCATTATGAGAGTTTCAGCAAAACATTTAGGAAGGGTCTTCTAAGAGATGATGATGATGATGGACAAGTCAGCAAGCTGCTTGTTCACACACTAATGCCCAGTTCATGTTGACTGCTATGTACCCACATGTCTCCTCTTCTGGCACATGCCTTAGTGACTGGAAGCTCTCTCAGAAGCTTAAAAAGATCCTTTTATTTTACCTACCCATCAAAGTTTCTACACATTCCAGCCTCCAGGGAGGGGTGGAACTGAGATTTAGGAATATCTATGTTCACAACTCCGGACGAAAATTCAATAAAGCTTCAGGCGAGTGGAAGTGCAGCTTGTGAGGGCAAAACTTTAGAATCCAGTGGACTTCTTAAGGTCATCTGGACAGTGAGAGTAAGTACTAGGCTCTTATCCCACGTCCACCACCAACCAATGCAGAAGAGGGATTAAGATTAGTAATACTGAGATAGCATTAAATGTTTTGATGCAACCCATAATAATCACATCAGATAAACATTTGTTCTGTTCACACAATCTAAGACTTATGCATTTTTTCTTTAAAAAACCTTTCTACGTCCAAATGGCACATTCATAAAGTTTAAAGTGAAGCTCAAAAGATAGAGTTGTCACTTAATAATTATACAGTAGACTTGGAGAAAGGCATTTCAAGAATCGTTTTTTAGGGATGTGTCTAATGCCTTAAATAAGTGTTTGCTTTAAAATCTTGAAAAAGCCTCATGTAGAAGTGAGATGTTGTAAAATCATCATTGGCTTTGGCTGCTGCCAGATCGACAACCAGTTTGCTATTTGTGATGTATTTCACTATTTTGGAACTTACAAAGCTATTCCCGATTTCCTTCTGTTAATGGAGGATTAAGGGGACAATGCTGAATCCACAGAGAATACAAAAATTAATTTTTTTTTTTTTTTTGGAGACAGTCTCACTCTGTCACCCAGGCTGGAATACAGTGGTGCAATCTTGGCTCACTGCAATCTCCACCTTTTGGGTTCAAGTGATTCTCCTGCCTCAGCCTCCCAAGTAGCTGGGATTACAGGTGCCAGCCACCACGTCCAGCTAATTTTTGTATTTTTAGTAGAGACGGAATTTCATCATGTTGGCCAGGCTGGTCTCAAACTCCTGACCTCAAGTGATCCACCCGCTCAGTCTCCCCAAGTGCTGGGATTACAGAGGTGAGCCACCGTGCCTGGCCCAAAGATCAAATTTTCAACAGTTATTTAAATCCACTACTTCCCAAGATGAAAGCTTTATTACCAACTGAAACTTAGAGAACTAAGAGTGGTCCTGGGCTGCCCCTCAACTTGTTGTGGGTATATTTACTGAGCCACCATAGGGCTCATGTGAAGAGTCTGGGGTTTTGTTTTACAACCTTAACACTTCAGTTTTGAAAATCCCCATAAGACAGTAATAGTTCCACAGGGTAAACTCCACAGAGGGCTTCTGTAGGGGGCATAGGAGTGGCACCCAGAGTTGTAGGAACATCCGCAAACCTGCATCCTCCCTCAGGGGAGAGGTCAGAGCAACTCAGAATATTATGACTACCGAAACGACTTTTTGACCTTACGATGGAGCAAAGCAATCCACATCCAGTAGAAACCATACTTCAAGTACCCATACAACCATTCTGGTTTTTCTTGAGACAGATTCTCGCTCTGTCACCCAGGCTGGAGTGCAGTGGCGCGATCTCTGTGCACTGCAACCTCTCCCTCCCAGGTTTAACCAATTCTCCTGCCTCAGCCTCCCAAGTATCTGGGATTACAGGTGCCTGCCACCACGCCTGGCTAATTTTTGTATTTTTAGTAAAGACGGGGGTTTCACCATCTTGGCCAGGCTAGTCCTGAACTCCTGACCTCATGATCCACCCACCTTGGCCTCCCAAAGTGCTGGGATTACAGGCGTGAGCCACCACGCCTGGCCCGTTCTGTTTCTTAGTTTCAGTACAGTATTCAATAAATTACATGAGATACTCAACACTTTATTATAAAATAAGCCTTTTGTTAGATGATTTTGTCCATCTGTGGGCTAATGTAAGTGTTCTGAGCACATTTAAGGCAGGCTAGGCTAAACTATGATGTTCAGAAGGTTAGGTGTATTAAATGAATTTGTGATAATATTTTCAACTTATGATGGACTTACTGGGACAAAACCCCATCGTAAGTCGGAGCACCTGTATTGCCGATGTCTTAACAGAGCCACTTTCTGTGTAAGCTGACTGATACATTAGGCTTGGGATAAATCATATCTGACCTTTCCTTTAGAATAGCATTGGGTGGACTTTGAAGGTAGAAGAGATATTTCTTGTTCAACTAAGTCATCATTGAAAGAAGATGAAACAGATGGTACTTTATGAGCCAGGCACTATTCTACCTTGTGGTAATTCCTATTAGAACACATTTAAAAAATGAGGAAACTGAGACTTAGAGCAATTTACTGATTTCAAGGTCTTATGGCCAGCGCAGTATTCACAGATTTAAAATCACTTTTTTTTTTATTCTTCGGAGCTGTGGAAATGCAAGTATCAGTAATTTCCCTAAATAATCAGGAGTTGACTATAGTTAAACTGCAAAATACCAAACAATTTTCCACACTTGAATTAATGATTTATGGGTGTGAAAGGGAATGGTGACCACACATTCTTAGTTTCCTTCTATGCAAGCTTTAGAACTGAGCATAGCACTTACAAAACCAATATGATCAGATATAAGATACCTTAATATCACTACTATCACTGTCTTAGCAAAATCTATCATTACACTGAAAAAAAAAATGTGATAGCTTATTTTGCAAAATGTTTCAAGCTTCAAAAGTTCTTAGAATAATCTTTCTTGTTATTTTCTCTGCCACATGGTTACACAAATACAAAACAAATTGGAAATATGGATTTTCTGTCTTTCATATACAAATACATATCCCTGAGCAATTGAATGAATTATTAATTTGTTTTGTCCAAAAATAGGTAAGTATTTGTCTTTAATGATCTTGTTAGGTAACTAGTTTCCCTTCCCTTATAGTTCTCAACTCCAAAGACCCTCTCTTTTCATTTTTCAAGCGAATAATTCAGAATCAGTGTTGATCCATTGCATGATTTTCCCCCTTCATTTCAACCTCTGATCTTACTAAACAGAATTTTAATAGGCTAAGGGAAATGATGTAATAATAAGTAACAAGTATGTCAGCTCTTTTTTTTTTTTTTTTTTTTTTTGAGACAGAGTCTCGCTCTGCCCCCAGGCTGGAGTGCAGTGGCCGGATCTCAGCTCACTGCAAGCTCCACCTCCCGGGTTCACGCCATTCTCCTGCCTCAGCCTCCCGAGTAGCTGGGACTACAGACGCCCGCCACCTCGCCCGGCTAATTTTTTTGTATTTTTAGTAGAGACGGGGTTTCACCGTGTTAGCCAGGATGGTTTCGATCTCCTGACCTCGTGATCCGCCCGTCTCGGCCTCCCAAAGTGCTGGGATTACAGGCTTGAGCCACCGCGCCCGGCCTGTCAGCTCTTAAAGAGTAGCTTTAATTTAACTCTACAAACTAATAAAATTTTGGATATTTAGAGTGAATGTAGATAGTAACAGTTCTCATATGGGCATAAAATTGCAAGAATTTTACTGATTGTGATGTATTACTTTTAGCACAAATAGAAACAGAATGTACCAAGTACAATAAACTTCACTAATTCAGAACATTTCAACTTGGCAACAAAAAGCTGAATTTGTATGTACTTAAAGAAATGCAATTTTAGTAACCTCAGTCTAATGCTTTATCTAAAGTAACATGGTTAACACAGTGGGGCACAATTAAAAAGGAGTTGGGCATGTCAGATATAATATTAAAATACCTAGTTTTTTTCCAATCTGATTAATCTATTTTGTGTGTCTGTCTCAGAAAGGATAGTACCAGACCTGCCAAAGTTGTTGGTTGAAGTGAGATAAAGTAGATGCAAGTGGTTTGATAAAAACTCAAAGAATGACATAAATATAAAGCATTATTCTCAGAAATTACAATCCACAATAAGCCTACATTTTATAAAATACCTCTAAAATGTCTTCAACATTTAAAAATTGGATGTTAAAATTGGTGCTACATTAATAATACTCTTCATTCCTTGAATTTCTGATTCTGTTGCTGACTTTAGATAGAATTTATTTTTCATCAGTTGTGTACTCAAAGGCTGAAACAGGAAGGCATTCTTTTTTGAGACCGAGTCTCACTATGTCACCCAGGTTAAGGTGCAGTGGCATGACCTCGGCTCGCTGCAACCTCCACAGAAAGGCATTCTTTAAACTTCTTATCCAAAATAAACCCAAATACAATTTCTGAAGTAGCACAGAGTTCAAGTTGCCAAGTCTTAATTAGTGAACCATCAACCAACACTGTAGAACATCATGGTGCTGCCATCTAGTATATTTCTTGCTGTTAGGAAGGCAAAATTCCCTACCCTATTTTGCATTCTGGTATTGACCTGACCTTAATATGTTTGATTCTTTTTTTTTTCTAATAGGGACAGGGTATCTGCCACCCAGGCTAGAATGGCCCGATCATAGTTCATTGCAGCCTGAAACTCCTGGGCTCAAGCAGTCCCCCTGCCTCAGACTCCTGAGAAGCTGCATGACCCCACACCCAGCTAATTTTTTTTTTTTAATTTTTAAATTTTTTGTCAAAATGGTATCTCACTATATCAGACTGGTCTCCCGCTCCTGGCCTCAAGCAATCCTCCTGCCTCAGCTTTCCGAAGTGCTGGGATTACGGGTGTGAGCCACTCACTGTATCTGGCCATGTATTTGATGCTTTTAAAATCATGAATACTTATTCTTTCAAACAACAAATATATTATAGTCATGTCTTGGTTTCCAATTTCTATTTAAATTAACAAGATGAGAATTGAGGCCCAGGGAAGCAGAGGTTCTCCAGATGTTTCCTTTCATTCACATCTAATCCTACCCCTCCACAGGAGGTATGAAGCCAACTCATTGCAAAGATGTCACCCAGGGCCACATCGCCCAGGGATACTGGGGTTTGGTGAGTGCACAACGTGACAGTAGAGACCTCACCTGTGTCTTTCTGGCACCAGATAATCCTATCATAACTTTGCCTTGGTGCTTGAGTACTAAGTTCAAGCAAACGTTTTATAAAGTTTCCTGCCCAGTCAACTGCTGGCATTGAGATCTGAGTAATACACATTATATGAAATAAACTGGTTATTTTGTAGAGATTATTGAATGCTTTCATTCAACATTTTCATTTTGAAAAGATTTTTTAAATTATTTGCTATTGTTGTTATTGCTATTATTATTTTTGAGACAAAGAGTCTCACTCTGTCCTCTAGGCTGGAGTGCAGTGGTGTGATCTCAGCTCACTGCAACCTCCGCCTCCCAGGTTTAAGCAATTCTCATGCCCCAGCCCACCAAGTAGCTGGAATTACAGGTGTGAGCCACCAGTACCCAGCTAATTTTTGTATTTTTAGTAGAGACAGGGTTTCACCATGTTGCCCAAGCTGGTCTCAAACTCCTAACCTCAGGTGATTCTCCCACCTCAGCCTCCCAAAGTGCTGGGATTACAGGTGTGAGCCACCACACCCAGTCTGAGAAGATTTTTTTAAAAGAGTGTTCTGCTGCTCTTTAGTTTTATGTAAACTTATTTTCCCCATGGCACCCTCCTCACTATCACCCATGTCCCTTTTCTGCGTGAGCTGGTATCCCTTGCTACCCTCTTAAGATCTAGGGGATAGAAAACAACGGGCTCTAGCCTGCCTTCTGCAGGGAACAAAACCTAGAAACAGGAAGCTGCTCCTGGCAATCCCATCTGCACTGTGTCCATGGAGTATCATGAATAGTTTACACGAAGAGGATTTCTTTAAAATGCTGAATTATGAAGGAGTATTGATTGTGTGAGTAGAAATATCTAGAAGACTACGTCTTTTGTCTTCTAGACTAATGCTCTAACATGGAGAAGTGTTTCCAGTCAACAGTTTATTCTGAAGATAGCGCCTTGCCCACTAAATGCACACTTATATTCTCAAATTTACCTTCTAAAAAATTCTCTTTGAAATAATCTCTCCAAAAGTCAGTAAGAAACATGTCAAGCACTACCAAAGCTGAGAAAGTTGAGCTGAATCGGGCTCTTAGCCTCACTCACACAAAATAATATTTTAATTAGCTAAGCTAATATTTGATCCAAGTTCATAAAAGTTTGAAATCAAATAATTAAATGCAAATACAGTCTTCATCCCAAAGACGATAAGAATGCCTTTAAGCTAATATTTTTAACAAGAACTGTTCCACAGCGCTCTCTTGTAAATTTTATCATACCTGAGGCAGTTTTCCTCATTCGATTAGCTGGAAAGCTGAATTTA
Organism: Colobus angolensis palliatus; assembly: GCF_000951035.1. NCBI lineage: Eukaryota > Metazoa > Chordata > Mammalia > Primates > Cercopithecidae > Colobus > Colobus angolensis. Next base: position 2,779,240 of record NW_012123043.1, read on the forward strand.
TCCCGAGGCAAACCAGGCATCTAGTATGGGCTAAATTCAACAACTGGAGCTTAAATTTGGCTTAATATATCCCCACTTGGATCTGCCTGTTTAATTCTCTTTCATATGATAACGTTGGTTTATTCATAGTCTTGACTTGCCACCTGAACAAACTGAACCTCATATCTTATTCTAAGAGAATAAAACTTTGCAAAAACCACCAAAGTTTCTGAATGGAAATCAAATACAAAGTTATGGCTCAAAAACTGTTTCATGACGTGAGTACAAAAAAAAAAATGTAGCGAAGAGTTTTTCTCTGAGGGAGGGCTGCTCTTTATGAATGTGGATATTTCCTACACTTTGGGAACAGATGGTCTTTATAGCAGGATAAGGACTAAGACCCCCAAAACCAGCCAAGGCAGCTGCAATTGTGTCTCAGGCTTGGAATGCTGTGTGCTACCTATTTTATCAAACACTGTATGTGTTTGTCTTTATTGTTAAATCTATTTTAAATACAACTTTATTTGAGGTTTAGGGGCAAACTAGGAAACTGCCTCATCCTATATCCCTTTAAATTCTGTTTCCTGGCTCAGAATATCCCATCAATTTCCAGCCAGAGTCCTCATTTTTCTTTGATTTTCCATGTATTTTAATGTAGTTTTCACTATCATCTGATATGCAGAAGTTGATATAATATACAGTCTGTTTCATAAACTCCTTTAGTATAGCATTCTGTTTTCATTTTTATCCCTAAGAATTCTAAAAAGCAAATTGCAAATATGTATACAGAGGGAAAATGGAGGTGCTCCACACCGTGATGTGGTCCCTAACACAGCACACAGCCCCAAAATACAGGTTTCCTGAAAATGCTCAGACTACCACTTCACAGCATCAAACATATCAAATGTTTTCCTTCTACTCATTGAACTCAATTACTTCAATTTTGAATCCAATTATACCTTTTCTAGACATACATTATAGGAAAAGAGTTTTGTTATATTTGAAATTGGTTAGGAATTTAACACAGTGAAGAACTTTAAAATTGCTGAAGAGTCTAATAGCTGGGGGTATTGACACATAGAAAGTGCTCAATGTATTTTTATTGAATTAATTTGCTTATGCTTTGTATTCATGGGCACTGAATACAAATTAGCCAGTTCAATAATAAATGCATTGGTTGTCTTTTGTGTGTGTGGTGCTGTACCTGTGAGGGGTGGGAAATAAGAAACATAAGTCAGAATCTCTGCCTTCTGAGAGAATGCAATCTAGCAGGACAGGCAAGGCATAAACCAGTGACCAGAGAATCCAGAAAAGCTTGCCCAGGAAGATGCGATTGCAAATATGTGGAAGATGTTCCACGTACAAACAACGGGGAAGACTGGCGTGTGAAATAAGTGAGAAAAAGGATTCTCTTATTCGACAAATGTGAACTGAGCTCTTCCTTTGTCCAAATGTTATGCTAGGCCTGAGAAAGGTTATAATTAACAAGACAGACGTAGCCCTGTCCTCACAATTGACAGTAAAATAACCATGTAATACCCAGTGCCCTGCATGATGGGCAAGTAGAATGTGCTGTAGAATCACAGCAGAGAGGACTTCAGGGAGGCTTCCTGGACGTAATAATGTCTGTGCTGAGGCCCAGGAGATTAGTCAAAATTATCCAAATAAAGGTTAGGGGAAGAAAGTTCAAGGCACTGGCCCAGGCACATTCAAGAAACTGAAAGAAGTTGGTGGGTGGGGTGAAATAAAATGGGATAAACAGGCCAGATAAATGTCTTTAATCTTTAACCCAGGGTAGTGGGGGGCCACTGAATGATTTTAAGCAGAGGGTACTGGAGGACATAATTGGATTCACATTTAAAGTTATCACTCATGCTGTTGTGAGGAAAATGCATTTGGAGGAGGGGACAACATTGGAGGAATCAGTTATAAGTAACAGAGGTGAGTTACGGTTGCAGCAATGGAGAATAAAGGACAGATGCAAGACGCAATTAGAAAGCAGAGGCAGCAACTTGGTGATGAAAGGATTGGAAACGAAGAGGAGAGGGAGGAGTCATGAATGAATCTGGGTCTTGGGCTTGAAATCCCAGGTAGATATTGGGTAACGGGATGGATTCTTAGTCTAATCACTGGTAGAAGAAAAGCAGAAGGAGCAGGTTTAGAAAACCGGACAGATTGAGCTACATTTTAGACACTGTGAGTTTGAGATGCCCCCTAGCTATCAGGTAGAGATATCTAATAAACAGTCATATGTATAGAACCAAATAAAGTTATATTCTGCAATCTTCCACATGGGTCACTGAGTGAGCTGGTGAAAGCATTGAACACACTGAAATAAAATGTCCGACACATGGAAAAGTCTAAATAATTTGAGAAAAACAAGCAGGCTTGGCACTGCAAGCCAAATGACCCAGCCAAAAAGTCCTCTTTGAATCCATTTCCCGAGAAAGCACAATCTATAATGGAGTTTGTGCATTTCACTTGCTGTTATAAAACAATTCTACACAGAATAAAAATAAAGTCGGCCATGAATTTGATATGGAAGAATAGCAGCATGTCAAAGCCAAAAAAAGAAAGAAAGAGAGAGAGAGAAAAGAAAG
>NW_012123043.1:2782373-2805482 GCF_000951035.1 Colobus angolensis palliatus
GCCTGTAATCCCAGCACTTTGGGAGGCCGAGGCGGGCAGATCACGAGGTCAGGAGATCGAGACCATCCTGGCTAACATGGTGAAACCCCGTCTCTACCAAAAATACAAAAAATTAGCCGGGTGTGGTGGCAGGCACCTTTAATCCCAGCTACTCGGGAGGCCGAGGCAGGAGAATGGCGTGAACCCAGGAGGCAGAGCTGGCAGTGAGCCGAGATCGCGCTACTGCACTCCAGCCTAGGGTGACAGAACGAGACTCTATCTCAAAAAAAAATAAAAATAAATAAAATAAAATTAGATAAATGTATGCATAATGTAAGGTCAGTCATGAACAAGCAAAAATAAGAATACATCATTTAGGGATATAAGAAAATAGGTGATATTGTTTGGATCTTTGTCCCTGCCCAAATCTCATGTTGAACTGTAATCCCCGATGCTGGAGGTGGGGCCTGGTAGGATGTATTTGGACCATGCGGTCATGACCCAAAACACCAGGTCTCTCAGGGCCTGGTGTTGTCTCAGTGATGGTGAGTTCTTGCCAGATCTGGTAAATTTAGAAACGTGTATCACCTCCCTACATTCTCTCTCTCTCTGGCTCCTGCTTTCACCATGTGATATGCCTGCCCTGCGGTCACCCTCCACCATGATTTTAATCTTCTTGAGACATCCCCAGAAGCTGAGCAGATGCCAACACCATGCTTCCTGTAAAACCTGCAGGTTCATGAACCAATTAAACCTCTGTTCTTTATAAATTACCCAGTCTTAGGTATTTCTTTATAGCAGTGCAAGAACAGCCTAGAGGAAATACAGAATTCTGGATTATGATCACCTCTGGGGCATCAGGAATTCGTTCTTGGGAGGAACACAGATAGCCTGAAAGTGCTGACCATGTTCTGGTTTTCCTGATGAATAGTGGATTCATAGGTATTCACTATACTATGTTTAAAAACTGAAATATACATTACATTTAAAAAATTAATTATAGTAAAATATGCAAAATGTAAAATGTACCATCTTAACCACTTTTCCATAGATTTTAATAGACTCTTTTTTTTTTTTGAGACAGAGTCTCGCTCTGTTGCCCAGGCTTGAGTATGATCTGTATGGCACGTACACAGTGGCACGATCTCAGCTCACTGCAACCTCCACCTCCTGTGTTCAAGTGATTCTCCTGCCTCAGCCTCCCGAGTAGCTGGGATTACAGGAGCTCGCCACCATGCCCAGCTAATTTTTGTATTTTTAGAAGAGATGGAGTTTCCGCATGTTGGCCAGGCTGGTCTTAAACACCTGACTTCAAGTGATTCACCCACCTCAGCCTCTCAAAGTGCTAGGATTACAGGCGTGAGCCACTGCACCTGGCAAACTTTATTTTTTTTAGAGCAATTTTTTTTTTTTTTTAAAGACAGAGTCTCATTCTTGTCACCCAGGCTGGAGTGTAATGGCACAATCTCGGCTCACTGCAACCTCTGCCTCCTGGATTCAAGTGATTCTCCTGCCTCAGCCTCCCGAGTAGCGGGGATTACAGGTGTACACCACCACGTGGGACCTTTTTTCTAAATTATGTATACAAAAAAAGGCAAAAGTGGAGAAATTCTTATTTCTTAGCCTTGGCACCTGTACAATACAATTGGAAGGGGTTGGGGTGGGGCCTGTTCAGAGAAGTCCTCACAGAGGTGCCCCATGACACTAGACTGTGCTCAGTCTCCATCGTGAGACTATTATTTATAATATTGATTTGTAGCATTTAAGATGTTAAATTTCCTTCAAAATCTCAAACATTAAGTTGTGTTACATGCCAATATAAATGTCAAATGTACAGTATTTCATTCAAATTATCCGAAAACCATTCATTCGCATATCATGAGATCCTTTAGAAATGGAACTATTTGACTAACCAGCACGTCCCATTCTCCAACTCCAGCAAGTGACAGAAACTTGCAGGCATTGACACAATAAGGGGAAAAAAAACTCCAGGACTTTAAAATAATGAGCCCTGCAGGGCTCAGATTCCTGCTCCGCCAGAGAGAAGTCTTGTGGTAGACGATACAAGGACTTTAGAGTGAGATGGGCCTGGTCATAAATTCAAGATGTTCTTACTAGCATTAAAATCCTGGATGAGTTTCTCAACCCCTCTAAGCCTCTGTTTTTTCATCGAGAAAATGGTATTAACAATAACTTCCCCATAAGATTCTTAAGAGGCTTAAATATGTTAAAGACACTTGTCACATTAATTGGTGTTTGGTAAATGTTATTTCCTCCCTCATTCTTACTAACTTTGAGATCTTGGGAAAGCCATTTAATCCCTCTGATTCTTAATTTCATTAATACCTATAACACCTTCTAGGATAGAATCCTTCACAATTTAGCTTCTCCTGAATCCCACTCCTAGGCCAGTTGTTTTCTACACATTCTCACTAACTCCTGGGATTTCACCCATCACCCATCAGTTGTACACTGATAAGTCCCATATCTATACCCCAGCTCAAGCCTTTCTCTTGAAGCCTGGACCTTTATGTCTGGCCATTTCCTGGACATCTTCACCCAATATTCCATGTGCTCCTTAAATTCAACATGGCCATACCAATACTCCCTAACTATTGATTCTCGAATTTGCTGCTCCTCTTGCCTTGGTGCCGCCTTCCTCCCTTAACAGACACCTGGAAGCCATCCAGGACCCTCACTCGTTCTCTCTGTCTCTCCTACTTTTTATTAACCCAAGGCCAACAAAGCCTGCTACATCAACTATCCTGATGCCTTTCAAGTCCCTCCCCACCTCCTTGGCTGCCATATTTCTCTTCTGTGTTCCTGAAGCAGCCTCCTGGCTGGTCTCCCTCCATGAGCCTGCTCTCCCCTCACCCTCCTGCACACACTAGTCCCTTCTACACACTTCTGGCAGAATGCTTTTTTTAAATCACAAAGCTGACCGTTTCCCTGTTTCCTAAAACCATTCAGCGTTTTTGCCTTGCTTTCACAACAAAATCCAGACCATCTGACATGCAATGGTCTTCACAGTCTTAAACCTTATGGCCCGTCTTCATCTGGCCCACCTATTCCTTCGCCACAAAGGCTGAGCTGTTTAACAGTGTACCAAAGACCTCTCTGTTCTTTCCATCTCTAGGAAAGAGAGATATAGGCCACTGTCTGCTAGGATATGCGTTCTCTTCCATGTGTTGCTCAGCTCATTCTAACTCATCTTTCAAAAATCCTCAGGTGTCACCTCCCCTAGGGACCCCTCTTTTCTCTTGAACCCTATGTTAGCTGCCCATCCTGTGAGGGCACTGCTATCTGTATCACATTAATTGAGCTACTATATACAGAGACTGTGCCTTTATTTCCATATCTCCAGCACCCAGACCAGAGCTGTAAGACTGACTGACAGACTGAATGAATGAATGAATGAATGTGTATACATTGTGTATACACAAAGATGTGAAATAATAAATAAAGCATGTTAAGAATGTTTTGTAAACTACAAAGCACCAATCAGTTGTGAGGGCTTGTTATTTCTGTGTATATACATAGTATATACACTTTATATCCACTTTTTTTTTTTTTTAAGAGACAGGGTCTCACTCTGTTGCCCAGGCTGGAGTGCAGTGGCACAGTTACAGCCTACTGCAACCTTGAGCTCCTGGCTCAAGTGATGCTCCTACTTCAGCCTCTCAAGTAGCTGAGACTACAGGCAAACACCACCATGTCCAGCCAACTTTTTATTTCTAATTTTTGGGGAGACAGGAGTCTTGCTGTGATGCCTAGGCTGGTCTCGAACTCCTGGGCTGAAGCGATCCTCCATTTTTGTGGATAGCGCCCACCAAGGGCTGCATTTTCTTATTAATTTGCCCATGAAAGCATAAAATTGTATGTTCTAGTTGGTAAAAATAACTCTTGGGTTAGTGTGTGTGTGTGTGTGTGTGTGTGTGTGTGTGTGTGTGTACACACCTATATTATTCTAAGGGACTTATGGGAATGAATTTAAAACCTTGAGTTTTGGATTTTGCTGGAAACTGGAGATAGAATCTAAGTTTAGGTGTCAACACCAAAATTATCCTGCCCTCTCCTCCCCAATCCCTAAACAGCCCTGATTTCTTTTTAAACATGAACTTTGTTCTTATGAAAAGAACTAACATGTTCTCTAACTTCCAGAAGTTCTTACAAAATTAGTTATACAGATTACCCAAATTTGGCCCTTTAAAAAATAATTTTGAACATTAGCTCCTTACAGAAAATCTATTTTCTTTCTCCTTTTCTAGAGGAAAGGCCCTTCTGAGGGCAAATCGTGCGGCAGTTTATAGATTGTCATCTCTCTGAAGGCCTCAAAGAAAATAAGTATTTTCTATGTGCAAAATGGTGCCTCTTTTTCCACCTGTATGTCCTTTAAAAGATTAGATAAGCCAGCTCGCACCTGTAATTAATCCAAGATATTCCCAGTTACTAGGACCAGGAGTAGCTGAGGCCGGAGGATCACTCGAGCCCAGGAGTTCAAGGCTACAGTGAGTTATGATGTCACCACTGCATTCCTGCCTGGGTGGCAGAACGAGACTCTGTCCCTATTTATAAAAAAAAAATCAGACAATAATATTAGTAATTTAAAAAAATTAAAATCTTTACAAAGACTAAGGAGTTTTTTTCCCACTTGTGAAAAATTAACAAATATAATTAGTGTGTTGTTGGCAAAAGCCAACACACTCCATGTGAGCCTCACAGCCCCCAGCCCCCTGGCTCAGCAGAGGACCCATTTCTGAAAAAGTGTGTTGAATGACAAGGTTTATAGACTGCACCATTATGGCAGCTACCAGGGAGGCAGAGATGAGTATCTTCCTCTTCAGAGAGCCTGAATGTTGTGTATGACTGAAAAGTCAGCACTGTAATATATTCAAGAAGACCTAAGGGTTTACTTTCCAATAAGGATGGAAAAAAATCTGAGCACCCCACTGTGAGCTTATCGTAATGCTGCTTCATATAAAAAGTTGGTAATTAGTCCCTGAGTGAATAAAGTAGAATAGATGATAAGAGATTGATACTAAGAGGAGAAGCACAAAATGCTCTTGCCAGTCATCAAAATTTAAAGGCTATAGAGAAAGGGTTGGGGATGCCTCTGTCTGTTTACATACTATTTCCAACTCAGAATTTGTAATGATAGGGTTTATTAACTGGCATTTTTAAATTGTATGAAAATGAAGCGTGTATAAATTTCAAAGGAACACACGGAGTGCCAAATGCAGGAGCCTTTGCAATCCAGCCTAAAATGCCACAGAAAAACTGGTGGGAATTTTGATCTCATATCAATCTCTTTTCCTCCAGCTTGGGGGTCTTTTGCTAAAATCCAGATGCGGGACATGCTATTTAATATGAGAACCAAACAGCAAATTTCAAAAACATATATTTCTGGGAACTCCAGAACATGTAATCATTTGTCTAGATTTTGTTTTTTTCATATAATTTAATATCAATTCACTTGTATATTTCTGTTGTTAGAGACTCCTGCTATAGATGAGTTTTCAGCAAGTAAGAATCTTTGGGACAATTAGCAGCATACATTTTATTATTTCATGATAACATTCATCAAAATAGCTTAATGGGATAATTAATTCAGGCATGTGGATTCAATTCTGATAAGCTTTAGCAAAAAATAGTATATTTAGCCCAAGTATGAGAAACCTGTATATTTTCCTGCCAGAAGGAAAATTGCATGTATTTCCAAACTTTTGAGGGAAAAGGGTGTCAGTATGAACCAGTATTCATAGAAATTAACCATCGAGGCTGGACGCAGTAGCTCACGCCTGTAATCCCAGCACCTTGGGAGGCCAAGGTGGGTGGATCACTGGAAGTCAGGAGTTCGAGACCACCCTAGTCAACATGGTGAAACTGGTCTCTACTAAAAATACAAAAATCAACTGGGCGTGGTGGCACAAGTCTGTAATCCCAGCTACTCGGGAGGCTGAGGCAGGAGAATTGCTTGAACCCGGGAGGTGGAGGTTACAGTGAGCCGAGATGTACCACTGTACTACAGCCTAGGCAACGGAGCAAGACTTTGTCTCAACAAAAAAAAAGAAAAGAAAGAAAAAAAGAAAGAAATTAACCATCAAATGCTGAGCTGAAGACTCTAAATTATCATTCTTTAATGGTAAGTGGATAAACCAAAACTTATGATCTAGTCTTTGTTTTATGTTTGTTGGTAGTTTCCTTTCCTTTTTCTTTCCTTAACAGAGCAGCATAGTTTATCACAGAATGTTAAAACTACTTCTCAAAAAATACTTTTATCAAAAAAGGAAAGTTTCAAGCAACTTTCGAAGAAAAGGCTATTCTTCATTTTCTTACATTTTATATTAATTCTATGCAAATTTCTACATCCTCTATTAATCTCTGTGACTGTTAATAGCTTTGCTTGCTGGTGAGAGTATTTTTCACTGTAGGGTAAAAGAATTGCCAACGGAATATTGGCAATATTTGAAATGATTCCATTTCAAATTGTTTTAATAGTCATGTTTTAATCACTATAATGCAAGACAAATGTAGATTTTTCTATTATGTACCAAGGTACAACATATTGAAGGTATTTCTGATTGTTTATATTATGTAATTTTGAACCAAGTATGACTCTGGATACACAGTCATATTTATAAATATTTTTAAGTAACTTAAAATCATTTTAAAAATATATTAAATAAGACAGGTGGAAAATGCTTTACTAACTGTAAAGTGCCACATGTGTAAAATGTCCAGAGCACACCAATGTGGTTGCCAATTTAAAAGCCACCAGAAGACACAAAGCTCCTTATCTGTAGTATTTATCTGTCTGTAAAACTCATTAATGAATAATCAAATACGTTTGAGTCTCCCATCTCGTTTTGAAAGAGATGTGGTACCAACTCTCGACATAGCTATTTCAGTACTAATTCCTCACTGTTTTTAATTTGGATCAGAGACTTGGGGATTGAAAGGGGAAGCATGTTTAAAGCAAAGCTATGGCCCAAATGTAAACACTGAAATCGTCCTGAACACACTTCAACAGTGAATGTATGACAGCCTAGTGTAAAGCCAGTTAGAAATAACAAAATGGACATGTACACACATATGTAGGTTAAGTTCAACAGCATATAATGCCAAAAACAGTATAGTGGGTATGAGTTGCTTTAACTGAGTTTAATACCTTTATCCTTTTAGTCATGGTACTGTGTGGTTTTCTTCTGAATCTCTTTCTTATTTATTTTTATCCAATTAGAAAATAAAGCAGGGCAGGGTGGCTGCATCTGTTTACTTAGTGAGCATGGATGTATGTAAACACACACACGTATCTGTCTATTTTTTCCAGAGGCTTCTATGTACACATCGTATAAAAGTCATACTGTTAACATAAATCAACCCCAGAAGAGAAATTCCAGCATACCATTTTCCCTTGCCTATTGTCTGTGTGTGTGTTTGTATGTCAGTCTGTCTTTTTATTCTGGCTTTCTCTCTTATTCAGTATTTATAAGGACCTTTAGGGCAGATGTCTAAGCACAACTGCATAGTCATCAGGAGTCAGGCGGAATGAAATGCCTTCGCTCGTCTTCTCTACATGAGTGACTAGAAGAAAAAAAGAAACACAAAGTATCAGACTTTAGAAACCACGTGCAGGTTAAAGGGCACCGACCATCCTGGCTTGTGTTCTGCCTAAAGGACAAGGCTTTCATTTGATAAAGATCATTAGTCACCAAGATATATATTTTAGAGAGTTCCCAGTAGCGAATATTCCGTTGGCAGTCACTGGAGTGTACCAGATGGTTCATTAGCATAGGCTAGACAAGTCAAAGACTTTCAGAATCATTTAGAAAATGTCAAACAGAAACAAGAATCCTGTCACTTTTTATTAGAATTAACTACATCATACCCTGGACACAGATTTCACCTTGGGTCAGAAAAATTAATACAGAATTATATGAATTGTGTAATATACTGGGCTAAGATAGGTCTTTCTCCAGGGACTCATTTGCTGGCAATATATTAAGATCCCTCTACTTTAGGAATCCTCAAACCTTTCCTTTTGTAAGATATGAAAAGAGTTGACCTTGCTCAAAATCCATTGGTGTCTAATTGATTTGAGGTATATGCAGAATTTCAACAAGACATTCTTCTAAAGCTCTTTTGTGATCCTTTTCCCAGGAAGCTTGGTGAGTGGAGTTATTCAGCAGCACGTAAAGTATGCTTTATGTCAAAAGGAAAATACATCCATTAATTGAACACATTGCTTTAGTAAACAGGAATTAAAATGCTATTGAAATGTTGCTTCTTTTTTTTTTAATGCAGATGTCAAAAACCTTGAAAACTTCCAGCTGGTAGAAGGTGTCCAGGAACAAGTCAATGCCGCCCTGCTGGACTACACAATGTGTAACTACCCGCAGCAGACAGAGAAATTTGGACAGCTACTTCTTCGACTACCCGAAATCCGGGCCATCAGCGTGCAGGCTGAAGAATACCTCTATTACAAGCACCTGAACGGGGACGTGCCCTATAATAACCTTCTCATTGAAATGTTGCATGCAAAAAGAGCATAAGTTACAACCCCTAGGAGCTCTGCTTTCAAAACAAAAAGAGATTGGGGGAGTGGGGAGGGGGAAGAAGAACAGGAAGAAAAAAAGTACTCTGAACTGCTCCAAGCAACACTAATTAAAAACTTGCTTTAAAGATATTGAATTTAAAAAGGCATAATAATCAAATACTTAATAGCAAATAAATGATGTATCAGGGTATTTGTATTGCAAACTGTGAATCAAAGGCTTCACATCCCCAGAGGATTCCATAGAAAAGACATTGTAATGGAGTGGATTGAACTCACAGATGGATACCAACACCGTCAGAATAAAAACGGACAGAACAATTCTTGTATATTTAAACTGATCTCCGCTGTGAAGAAATTTAGGAACTAATCTTATTAATTAGGCTGATACAGCCGGGGATTTGAGCTTACAGGATTCCTCCATGGTAAAGCTGAACTGAAACAATTCTCAAGAATGCATCAACTGTACCTACAATAGCCCCCCCTCTTCCTTTGAAGGCCCCAGCACCTCTGCCCTGTGGTCACCGAATCTGTACTAAGGACCTATGTTCAGCCACACCCAGTAGTAGCTCCACCAAATCATGAACAGTCTAATTTTGAGTGTCTGTGTCTTAGACCTGCAAACAGCTAATAGGAAATTCTATTAATATGTTAGCTTGCCATTTTAAATATGTTCTGAGGTTTGTTTTGTCACGTGTTCACGATGTTAAGAAAATGCAGGCAGTCTCTCTCTTCTATCTTATATAAGTGTTAATTAATATTAAGGGAAATGACTACAAACTTTCAAAGCAAATGCTCCATAGCTAAAGTAACTTAGACCTTATTTCTGCTACTGTTGCTGAAATGTGGCTTTGGCGTTGTTGGATTTCATAAAAAATTTCTGGCAGGAAGTCTTGTTAGGATACGTCAGTCTTTTTCATCATCCAAGTTTGTAGTTCATTTAAAAATAAAACATTAAACATATTTTGCTAGGATGTCAAATAGTCACAGTTCTAAGTAGTTGGAAACAAAATTGACGCATGTTAATCTATGCAAAGAGAAAGGAAAGGATGAGGTGATGTATTGACTCAAGGTTCATTCTTGCCGCAATTGAACATCCTCAAAACTTGGGATGGAAATGGCGATTTTTACATGTGGCCTGGAAAGATATTAAAGTAATTCAAATCTTCTCCAAAGGGGAAAGGAAGAGAGTGATACTGACCTTTCTAAGTCATAGACCAAAGTCTGCTATAGAACAAATATGGGAGGACAAAGAATCGCAAATTCTTCAAATGACTATTATCAGTATTATTAACATGCGATGCCACAGGTATGAAAGTCTTGCCTTATTTCACAATTTTAAAAGGTAGCTGTGCAGATGTGGATCAACATTTGTTTAAAATAAAGTATTAATACTTTAAAGTCAAATAAGATATAGTGTTTACATTCTTTAGGTCCTGAGGGGCAGGGGGATCTGTGATATAACAAAATAGCAAAAGCAGTTATTTCCTTAATGTTATTTTTCTGATTGGTAATTATTTTTAACAGTACTTAATTATTCTATGTCGTGAGACACTAAAATCAAAAACGGGAATCTCATTTAGACTTTAATTTTTTTGAGATTATCGGCGGCACAATCACTTGTAGAAACTGTAAAAAATAAAAGTATCTCCTAGTCCCTTAATTTTTTCATAAATGTTTCTGGCTTTTGAATAGTGTATTTATATTGTATATCATAGTTTCAACTGTAGACAATTATGATGCTAATTTATTGTTCCTTGGTTTCAACTTTGTATAAGATATAGCCAAGACTGAAGAAACCAAATATATGTGTTTACTGTAGCATGTCTTCAAGTTAGTGGAACTTAGTTCAGGGACATAGAAGAGTCTTAATGAATTAAAATCATTCACTTCATTAAATGTCTGTAAATCTTCATCATTCCTACTGTAGTTTATTTAATATCTATTGTAAATTATGTGACTTGTAGCTTCCTCTGGTTTTCAAGTAAACTTAACAAGGTGGAGTCTTACCTGGTTTTCCTTTCCAAGCATTGTAAGTTGTATACCAAAGATATTAGTTATTGCTTCTGTGCGTACAAAGAGGATTATTTTGTTACTTTTATTAATCACCTCTAATACTCATCCACATGAAGGGTACACATTAGGTAAGCTGGGCATTGGCTCATGCATAGTCTCAGTCACCCGTGTTATCTTCATGGCTCAAAGGACAATGCAAAATCACCGATCAGAGTGCATATCCAAAGCATTACAGAGAACAGCAGCATCATTGCCCTCTCCAGCTGAAAAACAAGTTGGCTAGAAGATACATGGAGAGGAATGGTGTTGTCAACAGTTAATGAAATGGTCCTATCATGCATATGTAATGTGGGTGGAGACAATTGTAAGATTTGACTATAACTATTTGGAGGGTCTTTAACATTGCCAAAAAACCAAATATGTTGATTTTTATTTTATTTTGTATTTTAAGAGGCGAGATCTTGATCTCATATGCTGCCCAGGCTGGCCTTGAACTCCTGGACTCAAGCATTCCTCCCAGTTCAACCTCCGCAGTAGCTGGGACTAGGGGTGCACGCCAGCACGCCTGGCTACATTGACTCTTAAAGTCTATGTTCTCTTATTTTAAAGATACAGTACTCCCCACTGAAAATCAAACCTAAAAAATGTCACTTATTGGTATATTGTTAACCTGGTAGATTAAATCACGAGAACGATTAGAAAGATGGGCAACACAGCGGGTTACATCCACACTGCTGATCACACCAACGACAGGAGCTGGTAAGCAAGAAAGCATCACAGCCAGCGTCTGTTCACCCAGGGTTGACAAGTGAAGTTTCTCTAGTGTTGATTGTTAGCCGATTTGTAACCTGACATTTACTTAGCAACTGCCTTATCAATTACAGGATTTACTGGTAACAGCAGACTCAAATATAAAGGTTGTTGGCTTAACTTGGTTTATTATAGTTGCTCTATGTTTGTAAACAGACAATCCGTAATGTCTGATTATTTGTATCACAGATCTGCAGCTGCCTTGGACTTGAATCCATGCACTGTTTAGAGTGTGAAGTCGGTTACTTGTTGATGTTTTCTTACTGTATCAATCAAATACATATTGTCATGTCAGTTCTTGCCAGGAATTTCTCAACAAAATGGAATTTTTTTTTCAGTATTTCAATAAATATTGATATGCCCAGCCTGATAATTTTTAAAAGTTTTTATGTTGTCCTCATTCTATTGGATACTAAAGCTTCTTTTTTTTTGAGACGGAGTCTTGCTCTGTTGCCCAGGCTGGAGTGCAGCGTCGCAATCTCGGCTCACTGCAAGCTCCCCCTCCCAGGTTCACGCCATTCTCCTGCCTCAGCCTCCCGAGTAGCTGGGACTATAGGCGCTCGCCACTACACCTGGCTAATTTTTTGTATTCTTTAGTAGAGACAGGGTTTCACTGTGTTAGCCAGAACGGTCTCGATCTCCTGACCTCGTAATCCGCCCGCCTCAGCCTCCTAAAGTGCTGGGATTACAGGCGTTAGCCACCGCGCCCGGCCAACTAAAGCTTCTAAGTAAGAGACTTGACTGGGAGTGAAATCAAAAGAATCCCACAGGAATAGATACTTTTCCCTCTAGATATCTTCTAGAGTGGTTGACTGTCCTTCCATGGATACCTGAAGCATTAAATTCAATCTGCACATCATCTCTACATGTGAAACAAAGTATTTTATATCATTTACTGTTATAATCAATGAGCAGAAAAATCTTAATAGCCTCTCACTTTTTTGTAGAGCTTATGGTGCCCTGATAACTTTCCCAAGTGCTTTATTAATTCACTGGGTCTTCAGAACAGATCCAGGAGGTATTATTCTCATCTTAAAGCCCCCTGCACAAAACTATTCGAAACACTAGTCAGAGGAGGAGCAGGAATTTGAACCTAGGCAGTTTGACTCCAGAATCAACACTCTTAAACACTATACCATTCTGTCTCTAGACCAGGAGGACACTTCAGATTTGCTTTAAAAGGCAAAGATAGGCCGGGCGCAATGGCTCACATCAGCAATCCCAGCACTTTGGGAGGCTGAGGCGGGTGGATCACCTGAGGTCAGGAGTTCAAGACCAGCCTGACCAACATGGAGAAATCCCATCTCTCCTCAAAATACAAAATTAGCCGGACGTGGTGGCACATGCCTATAGTTTCAGTTATTCAGGAGGCTGAGGCAGGAGAATCGCTTGAACCAGGGAGGCAGAGGTTGTGGTGAGCTGAGATTGCGCCATTGCACTCCAGCCTGGGCAGTAAGAGCGAAACTCCGTCAAAAAAAAAAAAAAAAAAGGCAAAGATATTGGAGAAAATCAGACATTAGGTCACCTCAAAGTATATAGATATTTATCAATAACCCAAACATAAAAGCGTTTATACTTTATGGATGTTAATCCTAAAAAGTAAGATGCCCATGTTCTAGAAATTAGCCTCCTTCAGTACCATTGTGGCTTTGCAGATGTTTAAGGCAATGAAATAACTATGAAATCCATTTTCAAAATTAATAAAACCTCTATTACAAAATAGTATAAGAGCCACAAAACACTTAACAATGTTTAGGAAACATTATGGTCCAGCCTCCCACTTCACACTCCACCCTTCCCATCCCTACCCTGGGCCAAGATAAGCAGGAAGTGCTCATTCTTTCCCAAGCAGATGCCAATTTTTCTTAGGATCCTACAAAAAGATACCATGGAGTCCAACCCAAAATACTTCACTTAGAGTCTAGTGAGTATGAAACTTAAACTTACTATTATTTTTATTTTCGCCCAGGCTGGAGTGCAGCGGCACGATCTCAGTTCAACAACCTCTGCCTCCAGAGCTCAAGCAATTCTCCTACCTCCACCTCCCAAGTAGCTGTAACCATAGGCATGCGCCACTATACTCAGCTATTTTTTTATTTTTTGTAGAGATGTGATCTTCTTATATTGCCCAGGTTGGTCTCGAACTCCTGGGCTCAAGTGATCCTTCCGCCTTGGCCTCCCAAAGTGCTGGGATGACAGGCCTGAGCCACTGTCCCGGCCAAAACTAAGATTTTTAAGCAGCTAAATAGTGGCCTACAAAATACATCCCCCTTTTCAACCTTTAACTAGAAAGAACTTTTTAAATGATTCTTGCTGACATTCCATGAAATATGAAAATATATATTCATATTTAAATGAACTATAATTACCATACAGGAGAATGTAGAATTTGATAAATATTTACATATGTATACACCCAGGTGATCATCACACAGTGTCAAGCAAGATAAAGCATATGGATTTTTAAAAATGTTTTTATAAGCAGTTATATACTTTAAAAAAAAAATTGGTGGAGAGAGCGTTTCTCTAAAGCCCAAAGTGGCGATTGGCAGGGCTCATTCTGATGAGTGCAGAGGTCTCCCTTCCACTCACTGAGATGCTAAATCCATCAGCATGAGGCAGCCTCTAAGAAAAACTGGCCCATGCTGATGTGGATTTGATTGTTATATGTGATATTCAAAATAACTTTGAAGAGGTTTGTACTTTTAACTAAGTTTGACGTTCAGTTTGAAGCCATCTCTGATGTATATTTTTATGAGAAACATGTGGAAAGTTTGTTCAACATAATGCAGGTCAAAATGCTACAATACTTAGTGATTTTGACATTTCCCTGGAATAATAAAGACCAATTTTCCTTAACACTGAACAGGAAGTGTATAGTTTAGTCACTCAAAATAAATATTCTTGCAATGCTTTATTACTGTTTCACGTAGGCATTTGTTTTATGTTAAGTTAGGAATTAATAATTCGGTGACTAACAGACTGTGATTGTGGTTTTGTTTGTAGAAAAGCTAAGAACCAGTCTAAGAAACGTTGTACGTGTGTTACTGGAAAAGAGAAAGGGGCAAAGGGGGATGAAATTAGACTAATTGCTGAGTATTCCCTTGAGTGAGTTTGAAACTAAACTATCAAGAAGGGAGGAGGCTTGAAAGCACTGGAGTCTCCATGCCCTTCCTGAGCTGATGTGAGCACAGATCAGACCTGAGTCGGCCCCAGGAGGCACTGGGGATCCTGGTCCAGGTTCCATAGACACTAGATCAGATCCCAGACTTTTCTTTTTTTTTTTTTTGAGGTGGAGTCTCGCTCTGTCTCCCAGGCTGGAGTGCAGTGGCACAATCCCAGCTCACTGCAAGCTCTGCCTCCTGGGTTTACGCCATTCTCCTGCCTCAGCCACCCGAGTAGCTGGGACTACAGGCGCCCGCCACCTCGCCCGGCTAGTTTTTTGTATTTTTTAGTAGAGACGGGGTTTCACCGTGTTAGCCAGGATAGTCTCGATCTTCTGACCTCGTGATCCGCCCGTCTCGGCCTCCCAAAGTGCTGGGATTACAGGCTTGAGCCACCGCGCCCGGCATCCCAGACTTTTCTTAGGATCACTTTAGAGCCAAGGGGAGACAGGAGTCGTCCTTCCAAGGAGACAACATGTGGACTCTGATTCGTGCTTCTCACTTTGCAGAGCACGCCCACTCTCTGGTCTCAGCGGACCCAGCAGCATCCCCCTGTCCTCAGTGGGCTTGGGCACCCTACCCCTCAGAGGGAGAAGCCCAGCCCAGGGAGCTGTGCCTGGGCTGGGGCCTCTCAGTACTTTCGTGACAGAAATTGAAGTCCCTCCAGCTCCCCTGCCACCATGGCCATCTCCTGTGTAGAAGCCATCGCAGGCTGTTCTTCCTAACCTCTCCTTCCTCCCGCGTGGCCTCAGTATCCAAGCCCCACCAGTTACTTTTCCTATTTTTCTCCCCTGTCAGTCTCCCCCTTCCTTCCCTGCAGATTTAGAGCAGACCTTTGGCATTTCTTGCCTGGAATTATTCAGTAGACTCCGGGCTGATCTGCTATCAATCTGAACGTACTCCACGCCTCACTCCATAGAGCACCCAGACCCATCTCCCTAACCCAGAGCTGATCATGTCATTCTCTTGCTTACAGTCCTCCAATGCCTGGTATCTTCAGGAAAAAGGCAACTCTCACCGTGGCATCCAGATCTTTCCTGGCACAGCCTATGCCTTCCTTCCCAGCCTCCGCCTGCCTTTCCAGCCTCCTGTCCAGGCCCACTCATGCATCAACCACACCATGAGCACAGCCTGCTCCTTCCTGTTCACTGTTCTCCAATGGTCTAGCCAACAAAAACCAGGCTTAGAGAAGCCAAGGCAAGGAGGTTGACCCTCCCCATCCAGCACACCCCTATCTCTGGGGCTCCCAGACCTCTGATGCTCACTATGCTCTGGTTTCATTGTGTTTGTTTCCCAGAGTGGCTCCTCTAAACTGTGAGCGAAAGGACAAGGGCAGTGACTCAGTCATTTATAAACCACTGGCCCAGTGCCTGGCATAGAGCAGGCACAGCACATGATGTCCACAAAAGAATCAAAGTTACCCGAGTTGTGGACCACATTGCCCCGCAGTGGTCTCCTTGACTTGACCACGTGCATCTTCATCGGGCCCAGACTGGGATAATCCAGTACCCATCCAATACGCTCTTCTATGCCACCCTGTAACACAAACGTACTTTATGTTTGCTTCAGAGGTGATTCACATGTGTGACGCACGTCAGCTCCCACTCTACGTGTGTTGTTCATCCAAGAACTAAGCAGTGAAAGTGGCATCACGCCATTCATATGAGGCATTTAGCATCATTACACAACATCAGAAGAAAGAGCTGCAAAGGGGATTAGAACTGTGCTCTGTGGCTCAGAGAGTAGAAACCCTTAGTAGTAAGGTAGGTAAATATTATGAAGAGGAAGATTTTGACACAATGTGGGAAAAAAAAAAGCTTCCTGGTCAAAGCTGTCCAAAAATAGAACTAACTATATTACAGGCTGGTGACCTCCTAGGAACTGCTCCACCTAAGGCTGGACCTGACAATGGTTTTGGGGATGTGACTCCTACATGGAATGGCTGGTTGGGCAATCTTTAATGACCCTCCAGAACTGACAGTCCAAGATTCCAGCAGGGCCAACCAAACAGACAGGTCTACACCTTCAGGAAGGACCTCTTTCCTCACTTCTCCCCGCAGGGAAGATTTGTTTGTGCTGTTAGAGTCTGCTAGAATGACAAGATACTGAGAGGAGAAATCCAGCCAACTCCAGAGACCTAAGTATATAAGAGAGAAATTTATGAAGCTTATTTTGGTATTTATTTATGATGCAGGAGAAAAATCACAGCCTGCCAAACATGTTAGACCAATTCATGCTTACAAACAGGCAAGAGTTAGCATTCCGAAAATGTGCCTACCTTTTGGGAAAATTGCATTTCTCTCTTTGCCTCTGCTTCTCCAACATCCGGTGTGTAGTAGGAAGAAGCTCATGGTCAAGGTGCTGGTTCCCACATGCATATACCTCCTCTGTGTGAGGATCAAAAACATTCTCTGGTTAGACGATGTCACCTAGGAACATTGCTGGCACTTGTCCTCCCAGCCCTTCTTCACAGCTCACCCCACCATCTGATGAAAGAGAACCAGTTGAAAAAGTTGCACTGGGCTGGGTGCAGTGGCTTATGCCTGTAATCCCAGCACTTTGGGAGGCTGAGGCAGGTGGATTACCTAGGGCCAGGAGTTCAAGACCAGCTTGACCAATATGGTGAAACCTTGCCTATACTAAAAATACAAAAATTAGCCGGGCATGGTGATATGCACCTGTAGTCCCAGCTACTGTTCAAAGTCCTGCAGCTAGAAACTGACAGAGTGAGGGTTCAAAAACAGTTCTGATTCTAAACCTCAGGAGCTGGGAACCTGAACAACTTAGCTACAGTGTCTTCCTGAAAGCACATACCAAGGTATCCTGTAGGGTCAACATTCACTCCAACAGCTGCGCATTTTCTTGAGGACCGAAAAGAAGCAGACTGGGCACGGTGGTTCACACCTGTAATCCCAGAACTTTGGGAGGCCGAAGTGGGCAGACCACCTGAGGTCAGGAGTTCGAGACCAGCCTGGCCAACATGGCAAAACCCCGTCTCTACTAAAAACACAAAAATTAGCCGGGTGTGGTGGCACATGCCTGTAATCCCAGATACTTGGAAGACTGAGGCAGGAGAATCACTTGAACCCAGGAGACGGAGGTTGCAGTGAGCCGAGATCACATCACAGCACTCCAGCCTGGGCAACAGAGTGAGACTCTGTCTCGAAAAAATAATAATAACAAATTAAAAAGAAAAGAAGCAATAGTGACAGATACATTTCTAATAACTGCAACACCAAATAACTAGAAATTTTATTGACCTTAACAAGAGCCTAGACAAGCACAGTTATAACCACACACATTTAAAACAAGGGTCAGCTGCTCAGTGCCGTGGGAGTATCGACAACACAGACATTCTTTGAGTCTTACATAAATGAGAATTTTGAGGTGGTGACCTTTATTTTCTATACCACCTCATCGGGAAACATTGGCATAACCACCACTTATTAGCCCTGACTATGCTGCAACTATAAGAGCTATACTAATTTTTATACCTTGGTTTGATTAGTAGTTTCCCTGTTTATTTTATCACAAAATCACTTGAGCCATGTTATCTATACATTAATTATTAGAGACTGTGCAAATACAAAGCAATCATGTTATGAAGAGAAAATACGTTGTGTTGATCATTTCTGCTCACATTCCTTTGCCCTCAGTGCAGTTAGTAAGGTACTGATTGTTTAAAACAATTTTGTTCCAAAGATTTTCCCCAGAAATAAATTAAGACTGCCAAAAGGTCTCTGCCGTAGAGGTGGAACAAGCTTCTATAAATAAGTGTGGAAACACGTGTTACATTCCCCCTGAGTGTTGCTGTAACAGGTTTTATTTCGCCTCTGCTCTTGCCTTGTGGCCTTGTGTTATTTGAGTGTCAAATGTTCCTGCAACTATTGTGTGGCCTGGATTCCAGCCAAGCTCCTTGGGCAATGCCTGGTCAGTGCTCCCTCATCCTCTCTACTTCTGTTAAAGAAGTCTTAAAGTGGCACAACCACCTAGGGAGAGAGAGAAGACCTCTCATCTGTCTCTCTCTCTCTCTCTCTTTTTTTGTAATTGAGACAAGGTCTTGCTCTGTTGCCCAGACTGGAGTGCAATAGCAGGATCATGGCTCACTGCAGCCTTGACCTCCCAGGCTCAAGTAATTCTCCCACCTTAGCCTCCTGAATAGATGAGACCACAGGTGTGCACCACCATGCACAGCTAATGTTTTGCTTTGTTTTGTTTTGTTTTCTGTAGAGACAGGGTCTCCTTGTGTCGCCCAGGCTGGTCTCAGACTCCTGTGCTCAAGAGATCCTCCCACCTCAGCCTCCCAAAGTGCGAGGATTGCAGGCATGTAATGGATTAATGCAGAATCTAGGAAACAAACCATGCAAGAGATGGATTGTTAAACCCCACCTGTCCCTTTTTGTTTCATCATCTGAATTTTGGGAAGAACCTCCCTTTTCTCAACCTCAATAAAAGAAAAGGCAATAAAACACACCATTATCATGGGTTTATTTCATGTCTCTAAAAATAATCATCTCGGCATAACTAAGCAAAAAGTAAAAGTAGCATGACAGTGGTTTCTGTTTTTAGTGCTCTTTTTCTGTTTTTTTTTTTTTCGCTTTGTTTCATTTTAACATAAAAGAAACTCAAACGAGGAGCTTATTTGTCTTCAACACTAACATGCAGCCTCTTTATCCAGCCATATTTGCACCTGAAGTGTTATTAGCCAAAGAGAATTTTACAGAAGGTACAAGATTTAAATGTGGATGCTGCTGACAAAGGCACAAAAGACTGAGTAACAGGTGACTGCTGGGAGATGAGAAGTGGGAACCAGAAACCCAAGGGCAATCCACAGATAGGGAAAAGAAGATACTAGAAGACAAGGGCCTGGAAGGGGTAAAAAGATGAGCTGAAAGCATATAGGGCTTAAAAAAAAAAAGATGAGGCTGCAACATTGAAACACCCTAGCCGGGCATGGTGGCTCACGCCTATAATCCCAGCACTTTGGGAGGCCAAGGTGGGCAGAACACCTGAGGTCAGGAGTTTGAGACCATCCTGGCCAACATGATGAAACCCTGCCTCTACTAAAAATACAAAAATTAGCTGGGTGTGGTGGTGGGCACCTGCAATCCTAGCTACTCAGGAGGCTAAGGCAGGAGAATCACTTGAACCCGGGAGGCAGAGGTTACAGTGAGCTGAGATCGTGCCATTGCACTCCAGCCTGGGCAACAAGAGCAAAACTCCGTCTCAAAAAATAAATAAATAAAAATTAAAATAAAAAAAGAAAGAGACTTCAGGGGAACGTGGGACTACAAACGTTTTTTATATGTTTGAACACAATTCATTGTGATTACATAGGAATAGGGAAAGTCAAAATCTACTAATTTTGTTATCGGTTAGTAAAATACCCGTTATTAGTAATCTGTTTGCTTTTGAGTTCTCCAAACAGAATAAAGCCACGTGCCCTTCCTTCTGTCTGTCCATCAGGTGTTTGGGAATGGAAAACAGCTCCAGTCATCCATCCCATCAGTGCCTACATGGGGGTGGGATGTGGGTTGTGACCTCAGCAGCTCAGATGGTCAAGGCCTCCTTCAGCCATTGGTTGGGAGTGTGGCAGATGGGAGTGGCAGTGGCTTTGTAAACACGGAGGAGGGGCATCTGCCACTTGTATATCTGGGAACACCCCAGAGAAACCATAAGGCTCCCAGGGATGGAGGGTAAGAGGAAGGAGAGGCAACAGGTAAGGCTGTCCTCTTCCCCTGCCCTCCACTGTGTTGCCAGCCATCCTGAAATCAGGTTATTATGCCCCCAAATCAAGCACCCTGCCCATTCCCAGGTTACCAAATCCTACCCTATGTCTTCGCTTAGACAATTTTGGGTATCTACTCTTCTTAGTCAGAGGAAAGTAAACAGGCAGTTACCCATCTACGGCCAGGAAACTAAGACCTGGTCCAGATGCCCAAAAGCAGTAATCCTTCCTTCCCTCTCTCACCCCTGCATTCTCCTTCCTTATTTTCTAAGAATTGCTTTGCTTTCAGAGAGAGAGAGAGAGAGAGCCAAGCTTACAAATTACGTCACAAATCTAGCATAAATAAGATGCACATCTCAGTAGTGTAATGTGTCAGCGCATGGGAAGAATTAAAAGGGCATTAGAAGTCTACTGAGCGTCCCCTGTTTCTTCCATCATGAAGTTTTGGGGAGCCAGGCGCTCCACCAGAGATCCGAAACCTGCTCCCAGTTTTAGCTTCTTTTAACTCGATACTTACTCATAACAGGTGCTCAAAAAACATTTCTCAGATTAAATCAAATAGTTAATTGCTTTTATCCTGTTTTAATGTGTATTTGAAAGCAAATAATTTGAAAAGCAGTATTAATGGTCTCTGTCACCATGGAAAGATCTGATTTGTATTGAAATCTTCCTCTTTATCTTTCTCATAACTACTTTAAAAGATAATGCAATCATTTAAAATTATACTTTCACTGATAATTTCTGGGCCAGTAAATTCTTGATTATCTAGGATAAAGAAGATATGACTTGAAAAATAACTCTGAAAACCACTAAGGTCCAAAACATGGAAACCTCCTTTTCATTGTCTATCCATTCACCATGAAAGTCTGCATTGCTTGAAAGATAGAGTAAGCAAGAGCCTTTGCACCTGGATCCGGACACTATTACCTTCATCAGCCCTGGCAATTGTTACATCACAGGCAACGTAGTTCTTTCTTAGTTGGACATTTTGTTTGGTCACTTGTTAATCTGAAAATCCAAGTGACCAGAAATACCTTATTTCTTCAAATCTAAGATACCAACAATTGTGAGACACACCATTATCTTCTGCACCACTGAAAAGGAAACGTGCTTCTGGTATCATTGAAAGATACACGATATATCCTGACTTGAAGGAAGGTAAATGGTGAAAAATGTGTCTTAAGAGTGGTGAGATGAAGCACTATTTCCCTGACTACGGGTTCTTCACAGCCACGTTCCGGAAGCCTGAATGCTTAGGCCATGGCAGGATCATGGCACCAACCATTCCAACCATGACTAACAGTATCTAAAATTACCAATGGATTTCTTAGGTTGTGTCTATTTATTTCCTTATTCAACAGATATTTCTTTGTACCTAGCATACGTGTTAGACACTGTCATACCCGCAAGTGTTCACAGTCTAGAAATGTATGACTTTGGTTTAGGCCAGGGATCAGCAAACCATGGCCATGTGCCAACTCCAGCAGACCTGTTTTTGTAAACTTTTGTAACAAAACCACACCTGTATGTTTAAGTAGTGCCTATGTCTCCTTTTCTAGTGCAATGACAGTGTTGTCACCACAAAAACTACATGTTGCCTGGAAAGCCTGAAATATTTTCAATCTGACCTTTTATAGAAAAAGTTTGCTGATCTTTGGTGTAGGCTAATAGTTTGGGACTATAGTTGGGTCACTTTAACAACCTTCAATTTAAAACAAATATCCTATCCATTCAAAGTGGCACAGACTGTTTAAGAAGATAAACTGGGCTGGGCGCAGTGGCTCACGCCTGTAATCCCAGCACTTTGGGAGGCCAAGGCGGGTGGATCACCTGATGTCAGGAGTTCGAGACCAGCCTGGCCAACATGGCCAACACTTTGCCAGGCATGGTGGCAGGCACCTGGAATCGCTTGAACTCGGGAGGCGGAGGTTGCAGTGAGCCGAGATTGTGCCACTGCACTTCAGCCTAGGCGACAAGAGCAAGACTCCATCTCAAAAATAAAATAAAATAAAAAGATAAACTAGACAGGAAAGAGAATAAACAAGGACTATAGGACATACAGAGACTAAGCACTAGGGATTATTGAAGACCTTTTCTTTCTTTCTCTTTGCCTCCAACATATAGTCTTCTGAGTATTATATGACATTGATAAGGAGAGAAAGATCTGTTAACCTGACAATATTGCAATTTATTAGCAACTCCGGTATTCAGGTTTACAAAGAAAGAATTGAACACTTGTAGGTAACATCTGATGTAGTGACAATGGACTTGAGCCATCCTCCACTAATCTTCATCAGTGACATCCTCTCAACACCGACCCTCTGTGCTGTCATTCATGGCTTTATACAACCAATATTTATTAAGCAATTACTATATACAAGGCTGTTGTGGGCACTGGGGATAAAACAGTGAATAAGACAAATCCCCTACTTTACGGAGTTTGAATTTTAGTGGAAAGATACAAAAATAAGTAAAATAACTAAGTACTGTATCAGGTGATAACTGCCATGATAAAACATAAAGCAGGATAAAGAGATAAAAAGTGACAGTGGAGGGGTTGGTGAAAGGGGTGGCAGGAGACCAGGGAAGGACTCTCTGCCATTTTAGGGAAGCCTGAAGAAGGAGGGAATAGGCCATTAGGATACCTGGAATGCTCTCTGGCAGTGGAATGAATCCACGCAAAGGCCTTGAGGCAGAAGCATTGCTGGTCAGGCTTGAGAAACGTCCAGGAAGCCTGTGTGCAAGCACAAAAGTAAAAGACAGCAAGGCAGGCCAGGCGCAGTGGCTCATGCCTGTAATCTCGGCACTTTGGGAGGCCAAGGAGGGCAGATCACCTGAGGTCAGGAGTTCAAGATCAG
>NW_012123043.1:2806077-2806473 GCF_000951035.1 Colobus angolensis palliatus
TTTCTATATAAGATGTGGATAAATTCATGTTTAGAAAAATTGTATATGAACTTGGTAACATAATCTAAGCAAAAATGCATGCTTGTCATACAGATACAACTTCAAGGCCAATTGTTCAGCCTGCTCTTCCAACCGTGGCCTTCCCTAAGCCCCTCCTTCTATGAGGAAATTCTGGAGATTCTGGAAATTCTGGGAATTTTGTTATTAGGCATACTTCACTCATCCTCGTGGTCTTTATGTCCCTCTTATGAGCAAGGTTTCCTGTATCTGCAGTAGTATCAAATGTAAATGACAATTTGAGGCTGGGCGCGGTGGCTCAAGCCTGTAATCCCAGCACTTTGGGAGGCCGAGACGGGCGGATCACGAGGTCAGGAGTTCGAGATCATCCTGGCTAAC
>NW_012123043.1:2807288-2830168 GCF_000951035.1 Colobus angolensis palliatus
GTCCCGAGTAGCTGGGACTATAAGTGCCCGCCACCATGCCTGGCAAATTTTTGTATTTTTAGTACAGATGGGATTTCACCATGTTAGCCAGGCTGGTCTCGAACTCCTGACCTCAAGTGATCTACCAGCCTTGGCCTCCCAAAGCGCTGGGATTACAGGCATGAGCCACTGTGCCTGGTTAAATTATTTTAAGTGAAATAAAATTGCATTCCTTTTAGTTACTTAGAGTGGTGCTTTTCAAACCTGAAGGTGGGCATAGATCACCTGGAGACCTTATTAAGATGCAGATTCTGATCAGCAGGTCTGGGGTGGGGCCAATATTCTGCATTTTTCACAAGCTCCCAGGTGATGCTGATGCTGCTGTTTCTCAAACTACGCTTTAACAGGCAGACGTATACGTGAAGGCTAAGAAGAGACTTTTTTTTTACAAAAAAGTTTAGTAAATAGTGAAGAATCACTTATTCAAGGAATATTTATTGAGTACCTGTTAAGAGTCACAAAGTGTGATAGATGCTGGACTTTCTCCCTCTGGGGGAGAAACATCATTAAAAAACAATTATAGCAGCCATGGGTGCCAGGATAGATAGGCTCTTGGGGACCAAAGAAAGGGTGGGGCAGGATGAGGCATGTGACTAGAAAGACCATCCTGAAAAACTGGCATGTGAGTTGTGCCTTGAAACACAGGAGGAAGAGGCCATGGAAGGGAAAGGTGTTCCTATGTAGAGAGCAGCAGCTCTGATAGCTCATAAATCCCTCTGTAATTGCAGGTTGTTCAGCAAGACTGGAAGGCAAGTGCCTGAGGGGAGGGTGGAAAATGAGGCAGAGGGTGGGCAGCAAGGAGGACTGAGAGGCTGGAGGTGCCTGAAGGTGGTGAAGCAACCCTGAACTATTTTCTTCCAGAAGAGAATCAAGTTTGTATCTTGGAAAGGCCACTCTGGCCACAATCTAGGATAAGGGGGTAAAGGAGAGGGGCAGATACTCTAAGAACTATTGAAACACCGGAGGCTTGTATCTAACTCGCGAGATGAAACATACACATTTTAAAACAAGAAAGCGCCTTAAATGACCTTGCTTGCATGAATAGTACATCCAGTACCTGGTATGGAATTAACATATCAGTGATTTCCAAATAGTCATCTACTAGTGCTTGAGGAGAAAAGGTTTATTCTATAAAGACAAAAATGTTTAACCCAACACAATTAATTTGCTTTGTAAAGCTTTAAGAGTAAAATTCAATAGAATCTCTGCCCTAAAAAATCACAAGTTCCAAATGGATAAATCAAATCAAGCATGATGCAAATGATAACTTCCTGCCTGCTCTTCATACTGCTGTGTCGAGACATTGTGTATAAGCAGGTGCTAGGGCGGGTGGATGCATGGTTTGCCCTTAGCACTAAGAGCCTGCAGCATCAGCTAAAGATTGCAAGCAGCCCAGGTAACTGTGGGGCCAGTGAAACCATATTAACACTTATGTCACTGTTTGACTTCCTGTGAACTCTCAGTGTAATGAATTTAGATGAGGGTTAATAATTCCAAGACTGAAATTTGCCTCCAAATTGGAAGCGATAGACAAATTCTGCCTCCTGAACCAAGAGAGAATAAAAAGAATCGGCAGGCAAATGGTCAAATATCCTGAGGCAGTGCAATTTGTCCGCAGCAGACAGGAGCAGCCTTGGGACAGGGAGGCCCAGAGGCTCAATCAGAAACCACTGTGTGGTCCTCGAGTCAAAAAGCCTGGCCACCCTGGGCTTTAATCCAACAGGGTGAGAATCCAACTATGGAGAGAAAATCTAAATAAACGTTAGACTGATTTAAAAAATCAGACGTCTAAATCAATGATAAGTGATTTTTAATATGGAAAGATCCAAGCACTACTCTACGCATTCTGTTATCCCTTGTGTTGAGGTCACATTAAAATTCCAAATTGCATTTTGATTCTATGAAAATAAGGAGGATAATAATAAGAGTAGCAAAAACCGTTGTAATAACAACCATTGCTCCCATTTGTCTAATATTTTAAACTCTTCTAATGGATTAATTTTATCAGTTAATTTGATGTATTTTGGAGAATAATCTAGAATAATCCAGGTAGGAGTGATTCCCCACCCATTTTACAGAGAAGAAAACTGGTACTCAGGAGGCTAAGGTAGGAGGATTACTTGAGCTCAGGAGTTCGAGACCAGCTTGGACCCTGTCTCTAAAAACAAACAAACAAATAAATAAATAATAAAAATTTAAAGTTGGAGTTTAAAGACAAGAAATTTGCACCAAATCCACCATGTTAATAGACTTTTTTTATTTCCTACTCTGTGTGACATTTAGTTCTTGAGAAATTATAGAGCAAACCTTCATTCCTTCTAAGCAAGTTTGTGCTTTTCAAGTATAGACATTTATACCACCAAAAGTATTGGCAAATTTTACTTCTGTATTCCCACAGGTGGCAATTCCTGCTTAGATTGATTGGCTTCCACACTCCTGAAAGCCATTTCCTTTCTGAATCATAGCATAGTTGGCAATAGTTAATAAACAATTTAGAATGCCATATAAAAACACAGCTGTCTGTGCTAAAAAATCAGCATGGCAGAATTATGAGTCCAGCCTAATAGACATGATGAGAGCAGTAGTAGATGGGGGGTGGCATGGCATGGGGCACTATTGATACAGGCAGGAGACATGGAAATACTGGGTAGAAGAGGGTGGTTCCTCAGCAAAGGCCACACCCTCAAGCCTGGAAACCCATGGTCCTAAATGGGAACAGGCATTCCTGTTTTGCACCCAGAAGTTGCCTTTTCTCCTGCCACATCCCCCTATCCTGTACCCATATAAATCCCAAACCCCAGGCTCCATGGGCAGACAAACAGACGGGCAGATGAACAGAAGAGCAAAAGAGTGGCAAGATGGTGCAACTGAGAGGAGAGAAGAGAAGGAGCATCTGAACGTTGAGAGTTCTGCTGGGGACAATCAGAGAGGAAATCAGCCACTGGACGACCAAATTTCAGGGGAAGAGTATCTTCCCACTCCATCTCCTTTCCAGCTCTCCATCCATCCCGCTGAAAGCCACCTCCACCACTCAGTAAAACCCCTGCATTCACCATCCTTCAAGTCCATGTGTGACCTGATTCTTTCTGGATGCTGGACAATAACCCGGGTACCAAGAGGCCACTGAGTTGGTTACCACTTAAGCCATCTGTGGACAGCAGAGCTAAAAGAGCACTGGATCATGCCCACTAGGGCTTCAGGAGTCACAGCGATCCACCTCTAGACACTACTGTGGGGCCGGAGCCCAAAAAGCACTCTCCCCGGTTCCTGCACCTGCCCATCTGCATGCTCCCTCTCCTCTAAGGGGTTTGAGCATGCACAGAAACTGAACAGTGAGCCACACCCCTGTTGCATATCCTTCAAGGGGGGTCAGGGAACTCTCCATTTCACTACGTCCAGAGAAGAATCCCCTGAAGACAGGCCAGACCTCAGATAAGGCAGGCTAGACTTCAGTCCACCTGCAGGCATGAAGATGAAGTGGGGAGCCTGGACACACTTTTCTCTCCATAGCCATTGTGATGGCTTGGAATGGAGGTTCCACTGCCACCCCTTTTCCTTCCCTAGCCTTCGGTTTACACTGAGTTCACAGATCCTGAGAACTAAGTTCACAGTGCACTAGGCTTTCTGGAACTGTTAATCCTTACCTGGCACACTCCCTGAGTCCTCAAACTTAGCAGAATGTTCTCCCCTCTCACTGGCCTTCACTGGAACCTTGAGGTCAAGAGTTCCACTTCCCCAGAGCCACCACAGTTCCTGTGTTGGTTAGTTTCATGTGTCAACTTGGCTAGGCAGTAGTGTCCAGGTACTTAGTAACATTGATCTAAGTGTTTCTGTGAAGGTATTTTGTAGATGTGGTAAACATCTACAATCAATTGACTTCATGTAAAGAAATTACCCTCAATCACGTGGGTGGGCCTCATCAAATCAGTTGGAAGGCCTTAACAGCAAAAATGGAGGTTTCCCGGAAAAATAAGACATTCTGCCTCAAGACTGTCATATCAACTCCTGCCTGAGCTCGTTGGCCTACCCTACACATTTTGGATTTGCCAGCTCCAAGTGCATGAGCAATTCCTTAAAATAAATCTTTTGGGGTGTGTGTGCGTGTGCGCTTGTGTGTGTGTGAGTGTCTGTTCCTCACGGTCACTTTCAGACCTTTACTTATTCATCCTTTTGCCAAGCCACAAAAGACATCAAGGACAAACACCTGTTCCTCCAGGGCTAGTTCTTCACCCCTGCCATGCACCTGCTTGTAGAGGAGCTGCTGTCCTCTACCAGCTTGTCAGTCACTCCCCAGCTCTCAGGAAAAAAGACTCTGGCTCCTGGATCACAAGCTTCTGCAGCAGCACCAATGATCTACAGGTGTATTAGGTTGGCGCAAACATAATTGTGGCTTTTGCCATTAGTTTCAATGGCAAAAACTGCAATTAAGTTTGCAGGCGCATGTTTTGTTCACCAGTCTTGGTCCAACACCAAATGCCTACTTGACTCCTTTCTTGAATGTTAACTTTTGAACAACTCAAATACAGTTTGTTCAGATTCAATGGGCATAGTCTTCCCTCTATTCCCAGTTCTTTTCAAGGGTTCCCAAGTTCAGCATATGGCACATCCACCTATCAAACTATGAAAGCCCAAACATGGAAGCCTTTAAGCTTCCTCTCCCTCATCCCCTTATTTCTGACTCATCACCAAATCTCATGGATTTGATTTCATAAATATCTCTCAAATATAACTAAATGGCTTCATCTCCCCACCAACAACCTAGTCTAGGCTACCATTCACTCTGATTTAGACTACTGCATTGGCCTCTCAAACTGGCGCCTTTGCTACATGGGTGCCCAAATAGTCTTTTCAAAATGCAAGTCTGATCATCTCTAATGAACATCCTTAACGGATTTTGCTGACAGAATAAAGTGAAAATCCTTGCCTGTGGGTGTGGCCCTGCCTCCCCTTCCAGCTTGATTCACATCCTGCCCTCCCTCCACTCACTCCGCTTCAACACACTGGCATCTCTCAGTCCCTCGAGGTTATCATGTGCTCCACTCTACGTGGACTTCTCAGACTCCCCTCTTCGCCTGTGTAAATCCTATTCACCCTATAGGCCTGCTAGTTCACATCCTCTAGGAAGTGGAGGCCAAGATGGATTTAGAAGTACAGGAGAATTAACAGGGAAAACTTCTGTTAATGATGAAGGAGAGGGAGCTGGCATAAACCAAGAGAGCCTTTGAGCATGATGAAGGTCTGATGCTTGGGAAAGGAAAGAAGGGAAGAAGGATGGTTGAATACAAAGAGCAGCAAACTGCTCTGAGAAAGTCTCAGCCAGGTTGATGGCTATGAGCATCCGTGTGGCCTTGGCGTGAATGTTGTGCTGGATCCCAAAGGTGCAGGAGCTGGAGGCTGCCGGCCAACTCACTTCCCTCACCAGGTTCTCTCATGTGGCACCTCCATGCCTACCACAAGACCTAAGCTCAAACTTTGTGTGTATTTGAAAAAAAAAATTTTCCCGTGTTTAAAGTTGATTCCTTAGATTACACCAAGATGTAGAAACATTTTAAATATTCTTAATACATATCATCAAAATTCTCAATCCTTGACAAAAGACTAAATTACTTTGTTCTGTTGCCTAGTCTGGAGTGCAGTGATACGATCTTAGCTCACTGCAACCTCCATCTCCCAGGTTCAAGAGATTCCCTTGCCTCAGCACCCCAAGTAGCTGGTACTACAGGCACCCGCCACCACACCCAGCCAATTTTTGTATTTTTAGTAGAGATGAGGTTTCACCATATTGGCCAGGCTAATCTTGATCTCTTAACCTCAGGTGATCTGCCCGCCTCAGCCTCCCAAAGTGCTGGGAATATAGGCATGAACCACTGCACCCAGCCACTGTGCTACGTTTAAAATGACAGTTAAAAGGAAGGGTGGGCTCACATGTGTTGGGATGGCTATTATCAAAAAAACAACAGGTAACAAGTGTTGGCCAGGGACCCTTGCATGGGGTTGGTGGGAATATAGACTAGTGCAGTCATTGGTGGAAATGGTGGAAAATGGTATGGATTCCTAAAGAAAGTACAAATAGAAAGTACCATATGACCCAGCAATCCTACTTCAGGGTGAATTCCCAAAGGAAATGAAATCACCACCATGTCAAGGTACCTGCACTCCCATGTTCATTGCAACTATATTCACAGAAGCCAAAATATGGAAACAGGTGAAATGTCCATCAATGGATGAATGAATAAGAAACTGTGGGGTATGTGTGTAATATGTGTGTATATTTATGTAATATATATATTACATATCTATGATGGAATATTATTCAGTCTTTAAAAAGGAGATCCTGCCATTTGCCAAGTGTGTGAACTTGGAAAACATTATGCTAAGTGAAATAAACCAGACACAGAAGGAAAAATACTGCATAATCTCACTTATATGTGAAATCATTTCTTAAATGTTAAGTACACAAAAACAGATAATAAAACAGTGGTTAACTGGGATGATGGGGAGGGAGAAGGAGGAAATGGGGGAAATGTAAGTTAAAGGATACAAAACAGTACAGTATAGGATATGTAGGTCTAGAAATCTAATGTACAACATGAGGACTATGGATGATAACATTATATTGTATTAAAAGTTTACTAAATGAATATATTTTACCTGCTCTTGTCACAAAAAAATAGGTAACCGTGAGATGACGGATATGCTAATTTGCTTCACTACAGTAGCCATTTTACTATCTTCCTGTATCTTATAACATTATATTGTATAACTTAAATGTACACAATAAAATTTTATCTTCATTTTTAAAATATAATAACATTTTTAAATGAACTGTTGGAGAGGGGATTTTGGAATTAAGTTGAGGAAAAATTCAGATTATATCCCATTTTCTAAATATTCTTTAAAAAATCTCAGTTTTATAGAAAGATGATAATTATAAATATGTGTGCTTGCTGTTAAGCAGAACTCTTAACCCTTTCAATCAGTTTGCCTTGTAACTAACAAACTTCAAACTACAGATTGAGGTTTACTTAAGATATGATCCTCTTGCCTTTTCTAACAACTCTTACTTTAAGTCTCCGAAAAGGAAATGAAATCAAAGGTGAAGGGGTAAATATAATGTAGTTCCTGCCCCTGAGGAACTCAGAGCTTAGCCAGAGAAAAAGACATGTAAATAGCTAACCATACACCACAACATCAGGTGTATTACTATAAGGTAAATAAAGAGCTAATGGAACATGGATGAAAGAGGAATTCATTCAGCCAACACAGAGAGGGAGAGGAAGAGGAAACAAAAAGATTCACAGAAACGACATGCAAGCTGGACTTTGAAGAATGAAAAGTTCACCAAGCAGAAGGCATTGCCGACACAGAAATCAGTGTGCACAAAGGCATAGAGGAATGACAAGTGTGAAAAACCACAAGGGAGCAGGGGAGGTGAGGTTGGAAAGGTAACTAAAGACACGGAAAGTTTTGCTTTGGTGTGCTAACAAATGTGCATTCTCCTCTACAAACAACATGAGTCTTTAAAGATTTTGAGTACGGAAGGGACGTGTTGAGAGCTGTGTTTTAGAAAGATCATGCTGGCAGCAGTATGGAGGATGGAATGAAGTGGGCTGAGACGAGAGGCAGAGAGGCCAGTTAAGCTATTGCTATTGCAGTAGTCAAGGTCAAGAAGAGTTAAGAGGATTGAATTAAACTAGAGAGCAGTGATCACTGGAAAACATAAAAACAGATTCAAGAAAACTTTTGTATATGAGGTTGGGTCTTAAGAATCCACAGAAAGCATAACTGGGTCTTTAGATTCAGTGGCCAAATCTGTAAATGGACTTGCTGCACACAGCCAGTGTTTCTGGAAACAAGGCCTTGAGAATCTTTTTCCAAAGATATGGTAGAAGCATTTTACAGCTTGTCATTTGCTAGTTCAGACCCTAAGGCTTTAAAGAGTTAATGACATCTTCCTGGTTGACACCAGTATAATCTCAAATCTCACAATGGTTCATTAAACATTGGGTTTATAGTATGAAATCTTTTTAATGGCTTGAGATAAGATTTCATACCATTTTTATAAGCAGAAAGTTGGCTGAGGGGTGTTATGATAGGGAGAGTAAGAGATAGACATGATCATTCCAGAAAGTGGACCGTCTGGTGCTTAACGCAGGGCCAGCAAAGTTAACACACTCTCTTTTTGCTCAAATAATATTTCTTTCTCATTTAGGTAAGTAATTGGGATTTAGTTGCTTCACTACTTTCAAGAAGAACAAAATGATCTATTTATTCCTAAAAAGGGATCTGAAAATGAAATTATAGTCCAGAACCAAGTGTGAATGTAGATTTCAGTTAAACATGACCAGTTATTGGGTTCACTGGGGTCAAGTGAATTGGATGGGTGGCATGGACATGCTGTAAGAGGCAGTCTCTTAGAAAGTTCAACAAAAATCAAAGATCTGGACTGCAGGTTTTGGTATATTGTCCACCATTGTCTTTGAGAGGCTTTTTATGGATAATTGAGAGACATGTGCCATTTTACCACACACTCTTATTTGTGATGGCCTGACAGACACCTCTTCTCTGGATGTGTCACTGACCTCTCAAAGACAACACCTTATCCTATTACACCAGGGGTCAACTCTTCCCCCAACCTCCCCACGGCGGTTGCTGGCCTGTCATTTGTTGCCCTCGCCCATCTTGGATTTTGCCCTTCCCCATCATACATAAGAGTCAGTTACCCAGTTACTCTGTGAATTCTTCCTTGTCTGCGACTCATTTGTCTTCCTACTGTCTCTACCTAGTTTTTATTCCTGATTCCTCTCCCCTAGACAATAGTTCTCTAGCAAGCTCTTAACCCTTGAATCTCGTCACATTCCTATCCACTAGGCATTCTACCACAAATTAACCTTAAATTATTTTCTAATTCTTTAATTTTTATACAAAGAGCAGAGCTTTAGAAAGTTCAAAAATAGTTTTATGTTTCATCTTTTCTACCAAATAAATTCTAGACCCCTAACTCAGATAGTTTAAAGCCCTACAAATGTGGCTTATGTTTTGTAGGGCATTAAACTAACCAAGTTAGTGGTCTAGAATTTATGGCCCTTCATCCTAAATGCCAGCCCAAATTGCACCACTCCTCCTGAGTCAGACCTTACAATCCTTCTGTGTCCATGGTCCTGTGCAAACTAATCCTCTGCCAAAAATATCTCTGCCCTCCCCACCCCTCAAAATCCGTGGTCTATTTCCATCATGTTACATTGAGTAAAAAAACCCAAAAAACAAAAATGAATATGTGAGTACAATGGTAGAATCCTGCTTCTTCTTTCTTGCTTTTTCCGTCTATCTACCCATCAATCTATCTGAAATAAAGAAAACCGGATTTTAAAAGATATACACCAAGTTGTTAAAAGGAGATTTCTCTTGGTGGCACAATTCTGAGTGTCTTTTTTCATTTTATTATCTAATTCTCTAATTTTTATACAAAGAACACATTTACATTTATAGTAAGAAAAATTCTTCCTTGTTTTGGACAAAGTGTGGTAAAAAGAAAAAGTGCTAAAAAGTTAAAAAAAAAAAAAGAAAAATTTGTATTAAGTTATTAAACAACTACAATTTAGATGGAAAAAACCATGTCCATCCTTCAAAGCTCTACTCACATGTACAGCTCCTTTGCTAAATCTTTCTGTTTTTCTGAGATGGAGTTTCACTCTTGTTGCCCAGGCTGGAGTACAATGGCACAGTCTTGGATGACTGCAACCTCCACTGCCCGGGTTCAAGCGATTCTCCTGCCTTAGCCTCCCAAGTAGCTGGGATTACAAGCATGTGCCACCTTACCCACCTAGTTTTTGTATTTTTAATAGAGACGAGGTTTCGCCATGTTGGCCAGGCTGGTCTCAAACTCCTGACCTCAGGTGATCTGCCCGCCTCAGCCTCCCAAAGTGCTGGAATTACAGGCATGAGCCACGGCGCCCAGCCTAAACCTTTCTTGATGATTAAAGATGTGCTTAAATTCCCTTTCATTCAACCTCCTTAGTCGCTTTGCATACACTCAAGTAGTGACTGCAATGTTGTTAAGACCACAGGCTTTGAAGTCAGACATACACCATGTAAAATCACTTTTACTGTTGTTAAGGGCTGAATTATGTCACCCCAAGACTCGCATGTTGAAGCCCTAACCTCCAAAACCTCAGAATATGACTATATTTGGAGCTAGGGGCTTTACAGAAGTAGTTTAGGTTAAATAAGGTCATTTGGCGGGCCCTAGTTCACTCTGACTGGTGTTCTTATAAGATGAAATTTGAACACACGAAAGACATGAGGGATGTGCACACACAGAGGGATGACCATGTGAAGCAGCAGCAAGAAGGCGGCCATCTGCAATCCAAAGAGAGAGACCTCAGAAGGAAACCAACCCTGTCAGCACCTTGACTAAGCATTGTCTTAGGCCAAAACATTCTGCGTTCCCACAACTCCCAGGTCGGCTCTGTGCTGCTCTACCCCAGTCAAAAGCAGCACCCTAGGGCAGTAGTGTGCACCCCCTTGCTCCATCCTCCCTGAGCCTCTGTGTTAGAAATCAGTTCTCCCCAAACACATAGTTAACAGAACCCATTTTTTGCTATTATTTTCACAGAAAGTTAACTTCCGAAAGCAGGAACATTTTCATGAGTAATCTAATAAGCCAATTCCAAACTGCATTTAGCTGAAATTGAAAGTACAATCCAATTTATTTAAACACAATTTCTTATGATGTACTTGAAGAGAAGGCCAGTAAAATAGGGCTGGAAGAATTTCCCTTGGATCCATTATGCTTCCCTTTGCCTACCCAGAAGTCAGGAACTTTTGAGTAGTAAGGACAGAATGTTCAGCCTTCTAATAATTAACTGAACATAACCTGCAAATGAAAAAGCGGGGGAAATTTTCTTAAAACTCTCTCGGAAAACAAAAATAGTGCACTTAGGTCCTTCAAAACAGATTCACAGCTGAACTGCAGTTAGCTGCACATACTTGGCTGAAAAAGAGAAAAAATAAAGACCATGTACTAAAGCATTTTCTATTGATTACAGTGTTTAGAAGATACATATCCCCTATTTTAATATTCAAACCTATTTTTCATTTTTATTAATCTATTTGGGTTTTTTTTTTTTGGTTTCCTAATATGCATGATGTGGCAACATGTAGCTTAACTCTTAAATTGCTAGTTATTTTTGTTTCTCTCGATTCTTCTCTTCAAAATCTTATGTCTTTTCCATCAATTGGGAAGTTCTATCAAACTATATAGTTGAGCCTGGTGTGGTGGCTTACACCTATAATCCCAACACATTGGGAGGCCAAGGTGGGAGGATTGCTTGAGTCCTGAAGTTTGAGACCAGTCTGAGTAACACAGTGAGACCCTGTCTCTAAAAAATATACAAAAATTAGCCAGGCATGGTGGCACATGCCTGTAGTCCCAGCTATTCGGGGGGGTGAGGTGGGAGGATCACTTGAGCCCAAAAAGGTCGAGGTTGCAGTGAGCTGTGACGGCACCACTGTACTCCACCCTGGGAGAGAGAGACCCTGTCTCAAAACAACAACAACAAGAAAAAACAGTTAGATATTCCTTAAGTATTTTCTTAAAAACTAAATTTTGAGAAGATGTGGATGTATCCAAATTATAAGCATAATAAAGTCTTAGTGTTCCCATAGGGAAAAAAAGCCAAGGTGATAGTGTAGAGACAGTGAAGGCTGGGACCCCTGCACTTAGGGCTCCCTGGATTAAAGCCTGTGACAGAGCAATTCTCATCTTCAAAGTTCCCTAATGACTAATGTGGATTTTAGTAATTGTTTAAAGGCCCCGTAAGGAGTGTCAGAAAGATAAAACCCTAATTCCAAGACTGAAATTAAATGGGTATCATTTCATGAGGAATTTGAAAAAGCTCTTTGAAAGTATGAGAATGTAATATGGAGGTACTGAATTTCTTCCCTGTGACTGTTTCATTACATTAAACAATCCATAAAAACTGCAAGTAATGGCAGAGATGAGACTACTGATTTTTTTGCTTGATTTGTCCTGAGTTCGCGTTGACTGAGCATAAGAAACTCCCGTTCCCTGAACTGGGCACCGCCAGTAAAACAGAAAGTTTTACTGCAGCCGTTGAAGAGGAGTTTAACACGTGGCACAGACGTCCAGTCTCTGGGACTGCTGAACTGTAATAAACTACACCATTAAGTGAAACATTGGATGAGAAGTTGGCTCATTGGGTCCGTGGTTACAGTTATAAGTAGCTCCTTGGGATGCTAATAGATTAAGATGAGTGGCTTAAATTTCCAAGACAAACCTCTCGCTTTAGTAAACAGCAGAGTAAAAGACTTACATAATACCTCAGGCAGTGCACATTCTGGTATTGGCCCAGCCTCTAATTGTGTGACCTTGGACAGCTAATTTTGCTTCCCTAGACACCCCAGTTTTTTCATCTGAAAATGAGAATGTATCATGGGATCATCTCAAGTGTATCTAGAGCTCTACTGATCTGGGATTCAACCACTGGTAAATCTACAAATATATTTCATGACCAGGATTAAATGAACTCTAATGGACAAAATGCATAATTTAGTCATCCAAATGCTAATATTGTAATGTGGAGAAAGAACAGATTTTAAGTTCACCAAAAATGAAATCAAAACAGACCAGACGTATTAAAAGGAGCTCAACTTCATTTGTAACTTTAAAATGCAAATAAAAACAATGAAATACCATTTTCACCTATCAAGTTAGCAACAATGTAAAGTTTAAAGATATCCAGTGGTGATTGAGTGTGGGGAAATTGGTACTTTTAATGCTGTTTATATGAACGGAAATTGGTGGTCTTCTCAAAGGTCAACTTAATATGTATCCAAAGTTAAAACACAATCACACTCACGTAACAACTAAGATATGTCTGAGAGATACATCCTTGTGTGATTTCATCATTGTGTGAACATCATAGTGTACTTAAGCCTAAATGATACAGCTTACTATATATTATATTATATACATATAGGCTGTATTATATAACCTATTACTCTTAGGCTACAGACCTGTGCAGCATGTTACTGTACTAATATTGCAGGCAATTATTTGTATATCTAAAAATAGAGGCCGGGCACGGTGGCTCAAGCCTGTAATCCCAGCACTTTGGGAGGCCGAGATGGGTGGATCACGAGGTCAGGAGATCGAGACCATCCTGGCTAACCGGTGAAACCCCATCTCTACTAAAAAATACAAAAAACTAGCCGGGCGAGGTGGTGGGCGCCTGTAGTCCCAGCTACTCGGGAGGCTGAGGCAGGAGAATGGCGTGAACCCGGGAGGCGGAGCTTGCAGTGAGCGGAGATCTGGCCACTGTACTCCAGCCTGGGCGACAGAGCGAGACTCCATCTCAAAAAAATAAAATAAAATAAAAAATAAAAATAAAAATAGAAAACATACAATAAAAAATACAGTGTAAAAGATTAAAAATGGAGGCCGGGCACGGTGGCTCACACCTGTAATCCCAGCACTTTGGGAGGCCAAGGCGGGTGGATCACCTGAGGTCAGGAGTTCAAGACTAGTCTGGCCAACATGGTGAAACCCTGTCTCTACCAAAAATACAAAAAAAAATTAGCTGAGCATGGTGGCAGGTGCCTGCAATCCCAGCTACTCGGGAGGCTGAGGCAGAAGAATCGCTTGAATCCAAGAGGCGGAGGTTGCAGTGAGCCAAGATTGTGGCACTGCACTCCAGCCTGGGTCACAGAATGAGACTCCATCTAAATAAAAAAAAAATTAAAAAATTAAAAATGGTATATCTGTGTAGTATAGGGCACTTACCAGGAGTGGAGCTTGCAGGACTGGAAGTTGCTCTGGGTGAGTCAATGAGTGAGTGGTGAGTGAATGTGAAGGCCTAGGACATTACTGTACACTGCTGTACATTTTATAAACACTGTATACTTAGGTTATACTAAATTTTTTTAAATGTTCTTTCTTCAATAATAAATTAACCTTAGCTTACTATCACTTTTTTACTTTATAAATTTTACTTTTTTCAAACATTTGACTTTGTAATGACATTTAGCTTAAAACACAAACACATTATACAGCTATACAAAAATATTTTCTTTCACTATATCTTTATCATATACTTTTTTCTGTTTTTAGAAATTTTAATTATTTTTTACTTTTTAAACTTTTTATTGTTTTGTTTTTTGTTTTGTTTTGGCTACAGGGTCTGCTCTGTCATCCAGGCTGGAATGCAAGTGGCACAATCAAGGTTCACTGTAACCTCAACCTCCAAGGCTCAAGCAATCCGCTCACCTCAGCCTCCCAAGTAGCTGGGACTACAGTCATGAGCCACCATGCCTGCTTGATTTAAAAAAAAAAAAGAAAAATGTGTAAAGACAGAGTCTCACTTTGTTGCCCAGGCTGGTCTTGAGCTGCTGTCCTCAAGTGACCCTCCTGCCTCGGCCTCCAGAAGTGCTGAGATTACAGGCGTGAGCCACCATGCCTGGCCCAATTTTTTGTTTAAAAATGAATACACCAACACACACATTAGCCTATTCCTACACAGGGTGAGGATCATCAATGTCACCGTCTTCCACCTTGATATCTTATCCTTCTAGATGAATTTCAGCCGGCAGGAACACACACGGAGCTGTCGTCTTCTACGATAACAATGTCTTCTTCTGGATGCCTCCTGAAGGACCAATCTGAGGCTGTTCTTAAGGAGGAGTCACTCTTTTCAGAAAGATGCTCATGGTAGTTTGTTTATTTTTTCATATTAGATTTGTGTGAGTCTATCATGGGGTATGGCATTATGAAGGCTGTGACTTCACCCAGCAATAGGAATATTTTTAGCTCCATTATAATCTTGTGGGATCACCATTGTATATGAGGATTGTCATTGACCAAAACATTGTTATGCAGCGCATGACGGCAACATATCCTTGAACACACAATTTCACTTCTGGGAATTTAGCTTATGGATATACTTGCAAAACCACACTAAGCGGTGTGTACCTTCCTGTATATTTTCAAAGAGAAATTGTCTACAACTTTATATCATTTTGGTCATGTTAAAGACTTGGGACTGGTGGTTATATTCCTGTACACATAGCTTAGTGTGTTTTTGCAAGTATATCCATAAACTAAATTGACAGGACAGAACTGTTTGAAAAACAGCCATGAATATAACATAAATGCTCATTAACAGAAAAATGGTTAAATAAATTATAGTACATCCATTTTATGAATTTTTTTGTTTGTTTGTTTTGAGACAGGGTCTCGCTCTGTTACCCAGGCTGGAGTGCAGTGGCGCAATCTCGGCTCATTGCAACCTCTGCCTCCCAAATTCAAGGGATTTTTGTGTCTCAGCCTCCTGAGTAGCTGGGATTACAGCATGCACCGCCACGTCGTGCAGTGGCGCGATCTCAGCTCACTGCAAGCTCTGCCTACTGCGTTCACGCCATTCTCCTGCCTCAGCCACCCGAGTAGCTGGGACTATAGGCGCCCGCCACCATCCCCGGCTAATTTTTCGTATTTTTGGTAGAGACGGGGTTTCTCCATGTTAGCCAGGATGGTCTAGAACTTCTGACCTCGTGATCTGCCTGCCTCGGCCTCCCAAAGTACTGGGATTACAGGCGTCAGCCACCGCGCCCGGCCTAATTTTTGTATTTTTAATAGAGACAGGGTTTCTCCGTGTTGGCCAAGCTGGTCTCAAATTCCTGGCCTCAAGTGATCCACCCACATCGGCCTCCCAGAGAGCTGGGATTACAGGCGTGAGCCACTGTGCCTGGCCCATTTTATGGGTTATTATGCAGCTGTTTGTTTTTTGTTTGTTTGCTTGTTTTTAAACTTTGTGTGCTGATAGGGAAAGATGTCAAGAATATTATTAAGTGAAAATTTATGTTGGAAAGCAATATGCATAATATGATACAAATTGTTAAAAAAAAAAAAAGAAAGAAAAAAAGAAAAGAACGAAAGAAAGGAAGAAAAGGGCCACTCTGCGCAGCTGACCGCCTCTCCTTCCGCCGCAGCCGCGGGGCGTCATGGAAGGCTGGGAGGACCGTAGAGGGGGCGCCGCAGCGCAAGGCTCCGAGGGGCGGCCGGCGCCGGAAGCCAGGGTGCACTTCCGCGTGGCGAGGTTCATCGTGGAGGCAGGTGTCAACCTAGGGATGCGGTCCATTCCCATTGCCACTGCTTGCATCATTTACCGTAAGTTTTTCTGCGAGACCAACCTGGACGCCTATGACCCTTACCTGATTGCCATGTCTTCCATTTACTTGGCCGGCAAAGTGAAAGAGCAGCGCCTGCGGACTCGTGACATCATCAATGTGTCCAACAGGTACTTCAACCCAAGCGGTGAGCCGCTGGAATTGGACTCCCGCTTCTGGGAGCTCCGGGACAGCATTGTGCAGTGTGAGCTTCTCATACTGAGAAGTATGCCCTTCCAGGTCTTCCAACATTCACACAAGTACCTGCTCCACTACCTGGTTTCCCTCAGGAACTGGCTGAACCGCCACAGCTGGCAACGGACCCCCGTTGCCGTCGCTGTCTGGGCCCTGCTGCGGGACAGCTACCACCGGGGGCTGTGCCTCGGCTTCCAGGCCCAGCACATTGCAGTGGCGGTGCTCTACCTGGCCCTGCAGGTCTATGGAGTCGAGGTGCCCGCCGAGGTCGAGGCTGAGAAGCCGTGGTGGCAGGTATTTAGTGACGACCTTACCAAGCCAATCACTGATAATATTGTGTCTGATCTCATTCAAATTTATACCATAGACACAGAGATTCCCCTAAGGCCCTGGCCAAGCCTGCCCAAAGAGAAGCCCGGGATGGTCAGCTGCCTGGGGACATTGCCACCACGTCGCCATGATGGCTGGTCCCCAGAGGACCAGCTGGGAGGACTGGTTGTGTTGCTGGAGAAGGGCTGGTGAAGGCGATGACATGCTGCCGCTTTGACCATCCATAGCAGTCGCATTCCAGATGATAATGGGAGCTGTGCCTCCAGCCGGCAGGCCGGGAGCACACTGGGTGCAGCTGACCCAAGGCAGCCACATCTGCCTTTGTCCTTTGAGAGGACTCTGAATAAAATAGAGGCAGGATGCCAATAAAAGGAAAATCATGACATCGACGACACTGAATCCGTAGGAATTTTTTTAAGCCAGATTTATAGCGAGAATGAATGTACAACGTGACTGAAATCTATTTTGTGTAATACAATGTGAGGCAAGTCAAAAAAAAAGAAAAGAAAGAAAAAAAGAAAAGGGCCAGATGCGGTGGCTCATGCCTGCAAACCCAGCACTTTGGGAGCCGGAAGCTGGTGGTCAGGTGAATTTTTCTATTACCTGAGGTCAGGAGTTTGAGACCAGCCTAGTCAACATGGTGAAACCCTGTCTCTACTAAAAATACAAAAATTAGCGGAGTATGGTGGCGTGTGTCTATAATCCCAGCTACTAAGGGGGCTGAAGCAGGAGGATCGATGGATGGATGGATGGATGATTATTTTCAAAGAGAAATTTTCTAGAACTATATACCATTTTGGTCGTGTTAAAGACTTGGGACTGGTGGTTAGAGGATGGGGGAGACATCTTTTCTTTCTCGTTTTATATTATTTTACTTTCTATTTGATTTTTTTTACCATGATCATTTACATTTGTAATTTTTAAAAGACCTACTGAAAACATGAAACAGCCTTGAGAAATGGTAGCGGGGAAGTGTTGCAGAATGACCACATGCACTCTGATGCCTTGGTGGGGGATGTGGGCCCTAAGGCCAGTCTGAACCCTGGCTGCCAGTGTGGCATACAGGAGATGATGGGACTCTGTGAACACAAGCACCACTGTGATTTGAGCATATCCCTCAGAGTTCATGTGCTGGAAATGTGGTCCCCAGTGTGGCAGTTGGAAAGGTAGGGACTTTAAGAGGTGATTAGGTCATTAAGAGGAATTAATGCTACTCTTCATGGAATGCATTATTTCTCACGAGAGTAAGTGAGCTCTCACTCTCTTTCAGGACTGGATTAGTTATCTCAAGAGCATGTTGTTAAACAGTGAGGTGCTCCCTATGTTTTGCCTCTGACTTCTTCCTTTCTGCTATGTAGTATGCTAATGCTGTGCTCTTGGACTTTACAGCCTCTAGAACTATGAGCCCAGTAAACTTTCCTTTATAAATTACCTAGTCTCAGGCATTCTGTTACAGCAACAGAAAACACACTAAGACCTCCCTTCTGGTGCACACCTTTTATGTTTTCCCTTCCCAGTATTCCTTTCCCTTTCTTTTGGTAACAAGACCCATTTTCCTTTCTGCAACTGCTTTTCTTCCACCCCTCAGTCCATGTTTCAGGTTGGGAATTGGACCTTGACCTCCAGTTCCAAAAGTGGGCCTTGACCTTGGGCTGGCCAGGGCACCAAAGTACTATCACAATGGCTTCAAGGAGGGGCATTGGCTCAAGCATGACCACTAAGAACATCCTCCAGTACTTCAGCTAGTGCTCTTGGACCAAAGCTTTCCCCTTCCCTCGAAGTGCAGGAGTACTAGAACAAATGTCTGGAAATGCTTTGAC
The DNA here is from genome assembly GCF_000951035.1 of Colobus angolensis palliatus. Lineage (NCBI taxonomy): Eukaryota > Metazoa > Chordata > Mammalia > Primates > Cercopithecidae > Colobus > Colobus angolensis. The sequence goes on from NW_012123043.1 coordinate 2,825,855, forward strand.
CATTGTTGCCACCACTGGGTGGAGATTTTCCTGAAAATAAAGCAAAACAGAGGAAAGCAGAGCTTATGTGATAAGAGACAGATTCCTGTGGACACAGAGCACCTGGATCCAGCCATGAAGAAGCCTTCTTAATTGCTTTTCTGTTATCTTAAACTTTACAAGAGCTAAATTCTCATTTTTCCTTGAACTAGTTTGAATTTTTCTATTAATTTCATCCAAGAGTCTCTATAAATGTAAACACCTTAGTAATTTCTTCTACAGCTAGCAGTGCCCATGGTGCCTTTTTAAGCCTTTGCCCAACAGTGTGGACTCCCAAGCAGCAGCACTTACCATAAATATTTTTCATCATTTTGCTTGTGGTTTCCTTATGCTCCCACCCAGTCCTAGTACAGGGTCGAGCAGAGAGCAGAAACTCCTTGAAATGTTTGTTGCATGGGGCAATCATTCTAATTTTCAATATCCTAACATTGTCTCTGCGTAAGACACAAATATGTCTTAAATATATGCAAGACGGCTGGGCGCGGTGGCTCAAGCCTGTAATCCCAGCACTTTGGGAGGCCGAGACGGGCGGATCACGAGGTCAGGAGATCGAGACCATCCTGGCTAACACGGTGAAACCCCGTCTCTACTAAAAAATGCAAAAAAACTAGCCAGGCGAGGTGGTGGGCGCCTGTAGTCCCAGCTACTCGGGAGGCTGAGGCAGGAGAATGGCGTAAACCCAGGAGGTGGAGCTTGCAGTGAGCTGAGATCCGGCCACTGCATTCCAGCCTGGGCGACAGAGCGAGACTCCGTCTCAAAAAAAAAAAAAATATATATATATATATATATATATATATGCAAGACATGAATACTTTTTGTGCCCATTTTTTTTCTTACATTTTGGGTCTTTGCAGATATTAAAACTTTGGCATAGATGATGCAGAGCATAGATTCTTAAGCCTCAACTCTTCTTGCAAAACTTGAAGGACCAAGCTCAGCCTTCTGCAGCAGAACACACAAAGCCTTACTCAAACCTACTACTCTAATGCTTGATGTCTGTATATTTATAAATTACTATAATAAGGCGAGAATTATAAGGACAGAAGAAACCTTTAAGTGAGCAGCCCCATTTATTTTTTCTTTTATTTCTCTCATTCTTGATTTCTTTCTAGTTTGTTACCAAATTCTTAAACAACATTAGCAATTTAAAATATGTTAGAAATAGAAAAAATTGAAAATGGCCTATTCTCTGAAAGTTCCTGGTTCGTAGTTGTAATAGCTGTTCAACATCTTCTTGTAGCCATAAGATAACTGCAGTGCCAGGTGTACAAATCCTGATCCTGTTTCAGTGATCAACACCCACTAAATAGTCTCTTACTACCCGAGAAACTGCTGTATGTCACAGGGAAATTCAGTAACCAAGGTGCACATCAGTCCATTGCATCTGAAACAGCATATTCACTACTTATCACTCATATGTGAATTTTTTGTCTTTTTTGGAGATGGAGTCTCACTCTGTCACTTAGGCTGGAGTGCAGTGGTGCAATCTCAGCTCACTGCAGCCTCCTCCTCCCGGGTTCAAGTGATCCTCCCACCTCAGCCTCTTGAGTAGCTGGGATTACAGGCAGCCACCACCACACCTGGCTAATTTTTGTATTTTTAGTAGAGATGGGGTGTCACCGTATTGGTCAGGCTACTCTTGAACTCCTGGCCTCAAGTAATCCACTCACCTTGGCCTCCCAGAGGTGCTGGAATTACAGGCATGAGCCACTACACCCAGCCTCAAATGTGAATTTCTAACCCATTTGCAAACACAACCATCCCAGAAACATGACTGGCAGGAGGAACCCTCATCCCTCATTGAAAGATGTTTCCATTTATCTCCTCACAGATGTCACCACCACACGCCCTACTTAGTGGCCAGGAGCTCGGTGACACACTGCTCATCACATTAATTCATCAAGCCCAGGGTCAGCGCTGGCTCTGGGCACCCTGCACCCGCTCACTCTCTCACTGTGAAAGTTCACTGCTAGCCGCCTCCTCAAACTGTCCATAAATCTTGGGAGATTTGGGGGCTCTACCTGGGGCCCACCCTAAATTGACATCACACTTCCTTGCCACATCTACCACAGACTCAGATTTATCCAACAAGACCTGAAACACAAAGTGACAGTTACAACAAGACACCTTACAAGTGGGTGTAGTGTGCGCAGTGTACAGTGAAGAGGCATCTGGTAGTTCTGGACATGCCTCTCATCCCTTCACTGCAGGACAGATTGGTGGTGACCCACAGCAGATATAGTACGTAACAGCAGCCTTGACTGTGTCTGGCTGTCAAGACTTGCAGGACTCCTGGGGACCAAAAAGGCTGTAGGCTTCGCCTTTCAGTGTTCCATCTTTCGGTATCAATAAAATCAAAGGCAGACACAAAAGGGAATTGGAGAACCCAAGAGGAAAATACCACTGGTACATTTCACTCAGCTGTTCCTATGGCTCCACGCCTTAGTCCATTCAGGCTGCTGTAACAAAGTACCACAGATTGAGTGACTTATGAATAACAACAATTTATTTCTCACAGTTCTGGAGGCTGAAAACCTGAGATCAGGGTGCCCTCATGGTAGGGTTCTGGGAGGGCCATCTTCCAGGTTGCAGAAAGCCATCTTCTCATTGTATCCTCATATGGCGGTAAGCGGCTAGAGAGCTCTCTGGGATTTCTTTTATAAGGGTACTAATCCCAGTCATGAAAGCTGTACCCTCATGACTTAAACTACCTCCCAAAGGCCCCACATCATAATACTATCACATTAGGGGTAACATTTCAAAAAAGAAATTGGAGTGGGGACACAAACATTCAGTCCATAACTCTCCATGATACTTACACAAGGCTAAGCCTGGCCTTGGTGGCAGCCCAGTGGATTCCAGTTGTGTATTCCCAGTGATGGCTGGAGAAAACATTGAACCCAAGAATAATGATGAAATGTTGGCCATGGTGGCCTACAAGGCAAAGCCACTGGCAAGTGAGCCTTGATCCTGTTTTCAGGATCAAGATTTGAGAATTATTTTGTTAATGCTATTTAGCTCAAAGGTATGCTTTACTCAGTTCTGCTCTGCATATAGTTTCTTGAATCCACTCCTCCTTCCCTCACTTGCAGTGTTGCACCTGCCCTCTGTGCTGTCAGATCTTCCTTACTTAGGTTTACCCTGCACACCATCACCTCTACCTGAACAGCCCCTCATCTGAATACATGGAATCAGGCAGACCTGTATTTATTCATGTTACTCTCCTCAACACATAATATATGTTAGCATCATGGTCAGCAGGTCACCACCTGGTGAGAGCACTTAAAAGAGTGTGTGTGTATGCATATATATATATAAAGAGTCTGTGTGTATATGTATTATAAAAAGAGTATATATTGATCATATTATGTAACTGATTCCTCAGCATCTGCAGAAAAAAATCTCGAAGTCCCTTGTCAATTCACTACCTGATTCTCCCTCATCACTCATGAAGCCCCCATTCTGCTGTACTGCAGCTCATACTACTCCATTTGCCCAGAAAGCCTTGTCTTTTTTATTTACATCACTACTGAACTGAAAGCACCTTGAAGGGAGGAATCATTTTATACCCATCTAACTTGATGTTTGAGAATAATAGGTGATTAAATAAATTCTTGGATTGACTGATTGATGACTTCTCTTCAGCCTTGTGAGACACAGCTCAGAGTCTATTGCTTCCATAGGAGCTCATTGCCCACCTGCCTGCAGGGATCCCTTCCTCTTTTGAACTGGCACCTATTGGCTGTGCAATCCATTCAGCAACAAACCATGAGATATCATTCTTTTACTACTGTATTGTGCCTTTTAAATTTAAAAAAAAATTTTGGAAAATGTTTGTGGGTATGTTATTTCTATTTTTTATGGGTTTATGCTAATCTCTTCAGGGACCATACAACTTTTTTTCCCTACCTCAATCTCTAAAGTCTTAAATAGGTCTCACAAAAAGTACAAACAATATTCGTCCATTATGATTTGCCAAAATTAATTCTAATTATGTATATTGTTTAATTATAGGTAATTGATATTCATTATTAATTACAGCCAGATAGGTTTATTTTTGCACACTAGAATTTTGTAACTTCACATTGTTTTACACTGGAAAGTCAAGCTGTTTCTTTACATCTTTTAGCAATTGTGAATGACACATGAAACATGACCTTTTGGTACTGAACTTAGTACTTTATAGTACTAAATTTATAATACTAATTGTAGTACTATAAATGGTGCTAATTGTAGTACTAATTTATTTCTAAATTGAGTACCTTATATACAATT
>NW_012123043.1:2831308-2894619 GCF_000951035.1 Colobus angolensis palliatus
AAAAAAAAAAAAAAAAAAAAGAACTGGAGCCAGAACCATTTGTGTTCCTAACCCACAGAATTGTATATCATGCATGTTCACTGTTATTTTAAACTACTAAGTTTTGGAGTAATTTGCTATATTTTACTATACGACTAATACATCTGAAGATAGAAATATTTACTTAATGCAAATAATAAAAAGAGAGTTTCTATGACAAACTAGAATGCTGTAAGTATAGATCAAAGAGGCTTATGAAAAGACGACCAGGGAAAAATGAGTTTCTTGTAGTGAGATGGATTGAGTGAACTTATATCTGAAATATGAAGAAATACTTTAAAACTCAAGCAGAAAAAGAAAATAGTATTGAAGACTTCATGATTTGAGGTCTTATTGATTTGTTTGGTTTGCGAAAAGAGTTCAGGATACACATAATGACCGTGACAGGTAACCACAAAAAGCTGAAGGGGTTGCCTGTGTTACTGCCCTGGTCCAAGCCAGTGTTCTCACCCAAACCATGATACAGTAAGAGCCTCCCACTAGTCTCCCCACAACCTCTGCCCTCACATGTCCACACTGAAGCCAGAAACATCTTTTTTAAATTTTTTTTTTATTTTTTAGAGATGGTTTCTTGCTACGTTGACCAGGCTGGTCTCAAACTCCTGGCCTCAAGCATCCTTCCATCTCGGCCTCCCAAAGTGCTGAGATTACAGACATGAGCCACTGCGCCTGGCCCAGATATATCTTTTTGATGTCTGCTGAATGTCACCATTCCTTCAAAAAATATTCCCTTGCTCCTCAGATGAAGCCCAAAGTCTCGAGTAGGGCCTCAGGACTGCACGCTGTGGCCCTGCCTTCTCCCCCAGCCTCCGTGTTCTCTCTGTGCCCTCCAGCTCTACAGGCTTTCTGGAAGTCCCCCAAGTTTGTCATGCTCCCTCCCACCTCTGGGCCTTTGCACATGCTATTCCCTCTGTCTGGTATACCCCCCAGGTATCACCTCTAAACCACATCCTCCCCTTGAACTCGCCTCAGACTCTCATCCTGATCTCCCAAATCTCCGTGCCATGGGCAGCCTCTCAGGGACCCCTTTGCTGATGCCCTTGTCCAGGAAAGGATCTCGGTCATAAACTAGTAGGGACCCTATACCTTTCCCTCCAAGCTTTGTCTGAATGAGCAATTATCTGATTTTTGTGTCTCCCACAGCTGGCTGTAGGCAGAGCCAACCCTACTGGGTTTGTGCCCTGCACAAAGGTGCCTGGCCCAGATCACTGTCCAATAAAGTCCTGCCTGGGCTCTGCCTCCCAAGCTCGGCCTAGGTCTTTGTCACACAGTTTTTGGTTTTTGTCTTGGGGAGGTGCGGGGGTGGGGATGGTAGTTTATACTGGATACTCCATGAGAACAGGGCGGCTTCTGATTTAGGTCACCATTGAATCCCCAACAGTTAGCATAGGGAAGACAGTCACCATATATTGCCTTAATTAGTTCATTCAGTAATTAAGGGCCAGTTCAGTAAGGACTTATCTTAATTTGAGGACTGTCTAAATGTTTCTTGCCTCTAAGTACCAAGTTGCCCTAAATTACTCGTACTCCATTGTCATCCCTCGAGTATTCCCTAACCACAAATTCCTCTGGGAAGGGAAACACTAAATCAATAACATCTTAATGTGAGTTAATTTATCCAAGATTAAAAAGTCAATTGCTTTACAAGTCCCCCAGAAAATAAGGCAAAGAACATGTGAGTTATAAAGGGGAAGAAAGTTCTAGAAACCTCCCAATATTTTCCAGGCTTTGAGCTTTTTCTCTGGCAAGATATAGTTATAATAAATCATAAGCTATAATTCCTTTTCACTGTAAAATGAAACGGTTACTTAAAATTAATTAAGTTTCTACCATATAGGTTGATCAAAATGTTAGCAACCATATTCCTTTTTCCCATTCTAACCTTTCCATAACGTACTTTCAACCAGGAATGGATCTAAATTGGGGGGCCTGAAACTAGTATAATTCTGGGATCTTGTTTAAGAAAAATGTATAAAAGTACAAATACAAAATGCCCGTGATGGTTATGGGTACAAAATACCCACAGCTATCCCAATATCACCCAACATGAGAAGAAGTATGAGAGTGGAGTGGTATGGGTAAAATTTCTCACCAAATTTCGCACTGTAATCACATACAACCATGTGACACACGCACACCCTTCCCCTGGAGGCTCAGAATGGGCCATGCAGGGAAGGAGCCCTGCAAAGTCTGCTTCGGCATTCACTAAATCCTAGTTCAGTTCTCAGTCTCTTCTAATTCCTGTGGAGGGGGCCCATTTCTTATTTTATACAGATGTGTCAAATGTCTTTTTCAGACTCCTTTTGTATTATTTTCTATCTCATTTTTGTTTAGCTCTGTAACACCTCATGTTTGAATCTTCTCACCCACTGGTTATCTCCACTATGGTCAATCACACAATAAACGTAGAGTCTCTGGTTTTAGTCATCTTTGTTATCTTTGTTGAGCCCTTCCTATGTAGCAGGCTGCGGTAGGCCCTGGGGATACAGCCAGGAACAAGAGGGGCAGGGTCCAAGCTTTCCACTGGTGGTTGCAGGAGAAAGACAATAAACAGATAAGTAAACTATCAAATATTAGGAAGTGAGAAGACGGGAACAACAGGGAATGTGGTCAAGAGTGAACAAGTTATCTGGGACAGCCTCTCTGAAAAGGTAGCATTTCAGTGGCACCTTAGTGACAAGAAAGAAGCACCATACAAAGCTGGCCAATTTAACAGATTAGTGCAAAAGTCCGTTGATTTGTGCAAAAGCAACAAGCCTGTTCAAGGAGCAGAAAGAAGACCAGTGAAGCCCCACAAGAAAGTCCAGGCTTCGGAGGCCAGGGTAACGAGTTTGGATTTTATTCAAAGTGCAGTGGGAAGTTTCTGAAAAGAACTAGGAAAAAATGATGACATGACATTTTACATTTTTAAGTAATCACTCTGGCTACTGTGTAGAGGATGGATTTGTAGTGGGAGAAAGAGTGGAAGCCAGGAAGCTAGGGAGGAGGCCTTTCTATTGAACAATAGGGGAGCTTGGGGCAAAGGTATGCTTTTGGTCACCAGCAGAGCCCCGCCTACCAGAGGCTACTCCTCCCTCAACCACAGTTGAGGCATTTTGTAGGACCCTGAGAAAAACACAAAAACCACTGCCAAATATCTGTCTAGCATTGCCTCTGTTTTCCCAGATCTACTTTTCCAAGTACCTTCTCTGCGTATTGTATACACAAAAGGATGGAGGATGAGGGAGGGTATGGGGGAAGACAGGAAGCCAGCTCACTCCCAAGTTTTTCTTTAAAGATAGAAAAAATGATTTTCTAAATTGGGGGCACAAAATTAGAATGACCCCATCCAACCCAGCTCTACAGTTAGGCAGACACAGACTCAAGTCCTGGCTCCACTACTTATCAGCTATGAGACCTCACTTTACTTCTCGGCACCTCAACTTCCTGATCTCTAAAATCGAGTTTGTTTATAGTATTTCAGTGGGGATTTAATGAAATCATGCAAGTAAACCACATTGTTTGTTGCTAGGTAAAACATAGGCATGTTCTTCTTCCCCCGTGTGAAAACTTGGCCCCAGGCACAGGTTTCTAATATAGTCAGAGCAGATGTCTTTGTTGCCCTTCACTGCAATTCAACCCAGCCATTCTTGAGCAAGCCTTTGAAGCCCATCCAATCTTAACAGAACTGCTTTTGTGGGTGAGACATCTCTAAGAAGTTCAATTGTGTTTTGGACCAAAATCATTTGCCATTCTTCTGTTCCTAACACACAGGTCTCTGTGTGTTGATCTAACCAATTGGTAGTGTTTTGAGTAATACATCATGAGGCCAATGGCGCCTTAACGATGTATTACATTAATATATCATCAAAGCCATGGCATTGTTATGATATATTACTTTAATACATCATTGGAGTGCCACAGCTTTAATGATGTATTACTGAAAACCATAGCAACAGCTAGAAAGATCAAGATAAGTTTTGTATTTTTAAAACTTATTCTCAGTAAATATAATTTTTTAAAAAGTTTCCACAATAAAATATGTGTTCAAATGAAATAGGAGGATGCAAGGCCTCCTGATAAGTAAGCATTGAGATGCTTCCTTGGTCATCCTCCTCCCGCTGTCTACTACGTACCTGGCTCCTAAGTTCATTTTAAACTACTTTATCCAAATCTCCTAAAAGTAATATTGCTACTGAATTTATGATTCTATAAGTGTCCCAGGGATCTCCAATTGAATGTTACAGCTGCCCATTTATAGAACAGTTGTTTTTCCAATGGTAGCTTGAGCATTTTCTACCCACCTTTCCAAAGGATTCTACACTGTCCAGGCCAAAATGTCCTTCAAGAAACTCTTGGGCAAGTTTGATTTTTTGTATAATAAGATGTCTGAATCCCCTGTATCTCTAACTTCTCCTCCTTGTTGGCATATCAGTGTGTGTGTGTGTGTGTGTGTGTGTGTGTGTTGTATGTAACATTGTATGCCCTCTCTGAGAGATTTCCAATATGTAAGACGGATTTAGAGATAGACCTAAATCTCAGATCTTCCACGTTTGACAGACTTGAACATTCACTAATTTTAGCACAATGAAAATTGACCAAGAAATTAGATTAGTGGGGTTGCACCAATTGCAACAGCATCAGTATCAATAAAAACAGGAAAATGTTTTAGTCCAGATCCTCCTGACAAATCCTGACTGTCTAACAAGAGTTCCACTCACTTGAAAATGGTTTGAAGAGCAATCAGATGCTTCCTGTGTGCGCGCGTGCACACACAAACACACACACACACACACACACAAAATGGGAGAACAAGACATTGGGGCCAGAGATCTGACCCCAAAGCAAGCCTTCTTAAGAAGGCCCTAATATTCTAATACTCACACTCCCTTGGATTCAACTTTTAAAATTTAATTCTCCAGTCTGGGCACCATAGCAAAACCTCATCCCTACAAAAAATACAAAAATTAGCCAGGCATGGTGGCACTTGCCTATAGTCCCAGCTACTTTGGAGGCTAAGGTGGGAGGATCACCTGAGGAGGTCGAGGCTGCAGTGAGCCAAGATTGCACCACTGCACTCCAGCCTGGGTGACAGAGTGAGACCTTGTCTCAAAAAGAAAAAAAAGAAAAAGAAAAAGAAAGGTTTAATTCTTCAGAAAATTCAGAATTCGTGTTATTTAGGGAGGGATAATGCAGTTCTAGACAGAGGTGAGAGTCTACTTCTGAAATTTCTAAGACATAGCTTTATACTGTCAGTGTTTTTCACATTGTGAAATTTAGAAGCGCCCCATCAACCACTCTGCAACACCCCGATTTCTCTATCATAGTGTCATTCATTCTTTTCACAGCTTTGGCTCAAATCTGTCATCCCAGATTCCTCTGAACACCTCTCAGGCAGGAAAGCCTTTTCTCATTTCGAGTGCCTGACTTGGGAATTGAATTCTCTCACCCTCTTTTCTCTCTTCATCTAGGCTGAAGGACTGCAAGGGAGCCAGCTGCATGAGAATAGATTAGGCGAGAAATGATGATTCAGCACCCACAGCTTCCTGCCATGTGCTAAATGATCAGTTTAGTCTCAATCAGCAGATAAAGAAAAGGCCCGGGGAAGAGACAAGAAGATTCGCCCTGGAAAAGGGAAGAATGACAAAGATCTTCACATCAGAAATGTGAGGTTTGCAATAAGATGAGACTGAAGAAAAAATGTGTCAAATGGTTTTTGTTCTTGAAGGTAACCAGAGGCAGGAAGCCTTGCTGCTTATAAATCACAATTAACCACAGAGCTACAAGGGGCCTCTGAGATTAGACTCGATCCCTGATTTTACAAATGAGGCACAGGAAGTGCTGGGTAGCACTTGCGATTCCTGGAGCACCTTTAGAGAAGTTCACAAATTACATTCAGTGGCGATCAAACAGGAGCGTACATTTTTCTCTGCCCAGAAGGGCCACCCCATCCTCATCATCTGCACTTGGCCCAAAATGCTCAGTCTGAGTCCCACCTTCTCCAGGAAGCCTTCCTGACTCCCCCAAGCCTGTGATGACTTCCCCGCTGCCTCTGATCCCCTATAGTTGACTGTCCCTTCGTTTTCATTATCTGTTACTTTGTATTATCATTTTCCCTTCCTAAGATGTATTTGCCTGATAATTTCAACTTCAGAAACTTTGGAAAGGGCACATGCACCTGCCCCAGGCAGGGAGAAGAGTGGCGGGAGCGGGTGAAGGCACAGCCTTTGGGTTGGAGGAGCAGGCCTGCAGCACGCTGTGCGCTTGCCTTGCAAAGCACCTTCACAAAGCAGCTGTTTAATACAGGGTGTTCATAAAGTCAGGAAACAAATCATATAATACAGTTCTTAGTAAGGACTGAAGATGTTCCTAATGCCATCCTGTATTTTTGCCTGGGTCCAGACTTTATGGACCACCTGACTATGTTGGTTATTTGTACAAATGAAGGAAGCTCTGACATAAGTCCCTGAAATCAGAGTGCAAAAGAAAAAGTTTGTGTCCCAGAACTTCTGGCTCTTCTTTTCATCATTCCATTATGATCATTTCTTTCTAAAGTTCTAAGTTGAATTGGTACCATATCACTTTTTTATATAGTCAGATATATGTAGTTATAGTTAGATATATTGAGATATATACAAAACTGTAGTTTTATCTTCCATAAATAATAGTTTAAAATACACACTAAAATAAAGACTACAAAATACTTGGTAATGTTTGTCTGGACTCTTCATAGAAAATTAGAAGCCAATGGATTTTTCTGGAACTCTTTTTTTTTTTTTTTGAGACGGAGTCTCGCTTAGTCGCCCAGGCTGGAGTGCAGTGGCGCGATCTCGGCTCACTGCAAGCTCCGATTGCCGGGTTCATGCCATTCTCCTGCCTGAGCCTCCTGAGTAGCTGGGACTACAGGAGCCCGCCACCACACCTGGCTAATTTTTTCTGTATTTTTAGTAGAGATGGGATTTCACCATGTTAGCCAGGATGGTCTCGATCTCCTGACCTCATGATCCGCCCGTCTCGGCCTCCCATAGTGCTGGGATTACAGGCATGAGCCACCGCGCCCGGCCTGGAACTCGTACTAGGAAACAGATATTTCTATATGAAGTCTCCTAAGGAGACTTGTCCTTTTGTACACACATAAACTAATAATTACTTCTAGTAAACACAAGTTCACACTCATCAACAGAGGACTCTACCTTAATTCCAACTTTTCCTGCAAACCATTCAGATAATCACTCAGAGTCAACTGAATTTTCATGATATAAGAAAAGGCATATTCATTGCAAAGCATTCATCTTTAAATTTGTGAAACATGTCCTTGTGAGACGACATTTTCAAAAAGGATCTGCCAACTACTCTCTTAATGTATTGCATATATTAACAGAAGACTAAATACCATGGTTTTTCAATCTAGCAAGACTGCACAATGAATCAGTTTCACTAAACCTAATTCCATTCACCACACCGAATGTGTGCCTTCAGCCCTTGGAGTATTCCAACACACTCAAATGCTTGACAAGAACAACACGAAAATTGAGTTTCCCGTCAGGGTCAGGATGTTGCATTTTTGCTTCACATACAATGAACAGATTCCTTTCCTTTTTCACTTTCCAATGATTGTGTGTGTCAGGCAGATAGAAACAATAGAACTCTGTACTTCCAAAATCTCAGCATCAGTGCATACATTAAATGAAACAAAGTGATGCCCACGTGACACTTTTCTGAGGCAAAACACTTCTCCCCAGGAAAAAAAAAAAACGTGGTCAGGCATTATATGTTTCCCCAGTTACCCTCGTCTCTTCTTGACCTTCCTTCCTGCTGGTGCTATATCCTTTGTTACCAAGATAACTTGTTTATAAAAGTGCTTGTATCAGTTACTGAAAACAAGTGACACATGATTTACCTGGGGTGTATTACAAAAGTAAATGCCAGGATCGAGCAAGAAGCTAAAGAAGACTCTCCTTTCTGAACATTGACTTCTATCATGAAGAAAATTTGAGCCTATAGAACTGTCACTAGGATACAAGAATTACCCCAGAGTAAAAGTTTTGCTATGAAAACTACAAATATTTTAAATTTCTTTCCTCCTTTTAAGCTCTGTAATCTCTTGTGATGTCACACTGTTTCTGGAATTTAAAAATGGATTCACGGGTTGGGCACGGTGGCTCATGCCTATAATCCTGGGACTTTGGGAGGCCAAGATCATTTGAGGTCAGGAGTTTGAGACCAGCCTGGCCAACATGGTGAAACCTTGTCTCTACTAAAAATACAAAAATTAACAAGGCATGGTGGCACATGCCTGCAGTCCCAGCTACTCAAGAGGCTGAGGCACCAGAGTCGCTTGAACCCAGGAGGTGGAGGTTGCAGTGAGCTGAGATGATGCCACTGCACTCCAGCTGGCTGACTGAGTGAGGCTCTGCCTCAAAAAGATTTTAAAAAAAAAATCCATGTATTACATTATTAAGTGCAATTAACGCATCTTGTAAAACCCACCCACTTTGCTCCATTCACACTGCACTATGCAATCCCCAAAATAAGTTCTGTTCTCATTCGAATCCTGACCCTGGCTTAGGTGATTCCTCACCAAAATACTCTTTCCATCCTTTGCCTGGCCAATTATTACTTGTACCTCAAGTCTCAGATTAGGCTTTGCTTACCCCAGGAAGTCTCTCTCGATAGCCCAGCACTTGATGAGGGTAGATGCTTTTCCTACAGCCCACTGCACTTTTCCTTATCATACCATCTATCACCCTTCATTGTAAATGTCTGCTTCCTTCTCAAGCCCCCTTCCAAGACTGAGGTTTCTTGGGGACAGGGACTCTATCTTTCTTACCACTATACACTCAGCACTTAACAGTGCTTGGCACATAGCAGACACACTCACTGCATTTTTGTGGAATAAGTGACCATGATGTACTAAATTTTTGGTACATACAATTAAAGGAGTGGGGAATTGTTCCTACACAAACAGCTGAACCTCTATTAAATTCTGCTCCCTGTCATCCAGCATGTTCCATTTCCCCATCCTCTCTCCATTCCTTAAAGAGACATGGGTGGCCGAGTGCGGAGGCTCACGCCTGTCATCCCAGCATTTTGGGAGGCCAAGGCGGGCAGATCACCTGAGATGAGGAGTTCGAGACCAGCCTGGACAATACGATAAAACCCTGTCCCTACTAAAAATACAAAAATTAGCCGGGCGTGGTCGCACGCACCTGTAGTCCCAGCTACTCGAGAGGCTGAGGCAGAAGAATCTCTGGAACCCGGGAGGCAGAGGTTGCAGTGAGCAGAGATCATGCCACTGCACTCCAGCCTGGGCGACAGAGCAAGACTCCATCTCAAAGAAAAAAAGAAAAAGAGAGACATGGCTCTTTCTCGCCTAAAATTTCAACCTCCAGGTCTTCATATGGCTGGATGTTTCTTGCCATTCATATCTCAGCTTAAAGGTCAGTGAGGCCTTGCCTGGCCTTTCAGTCTAAATGCGCTTCCTAAGCATTGGGTGTTGTTTCGCCTGTCACACTTCTCTGCATGGCTCATATTACTACCTGATCTTTATTTCTGCATTTATTGTGTCACTCCACCATCATTAGAATGTTGGCTCAATGAGGGTGGAGGCTTCTCTTATTCACAGCCACGTCCGCAGAGCCTAAAACTTCATTGGCACATAGTAGATGCTGAACGGATGAATGAATGAATGAAGGAGTAAAATATTTAAAAATGTAAACAATTAAAATCATGACCCAGCACTGTGGAAGGCCGAGGCAGGTGGATCACTTGAGCTCAGGAGTTTGAGACCATTGGGGGCAACATGGAGGAACCTCATCTCTATCAAAAATACAAAAAAAAAAAAAAAAACCCCCAGGTGTGGTGGCATGCGCCCATAGTCCCAACTACTTGGAGGCTGAGGTGGGAGATTTACCTGAGCCCAAGTTCAAGACTGCAGTAAGCTATGACTATGCCACTGCACTCCAGTCTGGGTGACAGAGTAACATCCTGTCTCAAAAAAAAAAAAAAAAAAAACATGAGACCAGGTGTGGTGGCTCTTGCCTAAAATCCCACCAGTCTGAGAGGCCAAGGCAGGAGGATCACTTCAGGCCAGGAGTTTGAAACCAACCAGGACAGTGAAGCAAGACCCCATTTCTACAAAAATAAAAATAATAAATAAATAAAGTCATGAAAAATTCCGGACATGCTTAAAAATCAGCTAGAAAAACCACTAGGTTTACATGATAGCTATTGATAATGACATTATTCACTTTGCATTCTTTTACATCCAAGTCACCCTGGAGTATACTAAGGCCGTCACACCCTGAAAAGAAGGAATAAATGCTAGGGGACATTCAGCAGCTGTCCAGGTGATGGCTGAGGAGCTGACCTGGTGTAGAAAGGGAGCACTCCTTGGAGAAAGGATCTTCTACCTGTACCTGAGCACATAAAGAACTGAGGGTCTACCCAAAGCAGCAAAAAAGAATCTCAATTTCTGCAAAGGACTGATGTCTAGAATGGACAAGTTTCTTAACAAGAAGAACGATGAGAAGTTGAGTTCTTAGAAGAGTCAAAAGGACTTCAGTTTTACCAGAATATCTCAAATCAACCAACAGGTTCAGAAACTTGTACTCCTACGTATTTTCTGGATTTTGTGAGACATAAATGCAATAGCTGGACACATATGCCTTCCACTAGGGAGACATTAGAAACCTTTCTCCTCTTGGAACCTGTCCGCAGGTTCCAAGACCTAGAGCAGCACCCAGGAGACACAATGGCATGAAACTCCTGCTCTGAGGACAATCTTTGATCAAGATTACAGAGCACATCACTTTTGGAGCTTAAGAGGAAACCTTCGTCTATCCCTCCGAAATCATCCAAAACCCTTGAAAGTTACAAGGCACAGGAAAAGTCACTGTCACACCCCCGAGCTGGTAATGGTACAATTACCCATCCCAGGCTGAAATGAGTGATATTGCGTGGACTGACCTGGGTTTGAATCCAGACTCCTCCACTTACTGTGTGAACCTGGTCAAGTTCCTTAACCTCTCAGAGCTACTATTTTTTCCATTGGTTATAAAACAATGGAATAATACTCTTTCATGGTTACTAGCAGGGCTAAGTGAACCAAGGTGTATCAGGCCCTTAGCAAAGGGAAAAGGCTTAATCATTGGTGACTATTGTAATTATTGCTGTCATTTGTTAATAAAAGTGGTTGTTATAGAGATACAAATATTGGAGACTAGAGAACTGTGGCTCGGAACTTTTAGTTATGTGAACCCATTTACAAAAGAGCTACCGACGAACAGTTCAAAGTCCAAAGCTCAGATTGCTACATGCTAATTCTTTGCCATACCCCTTTTTGAGAAATCTCTTTGAAATTTTGGGTATATAAGCTAATATGGCATGTTATGAACAATATGTTATTGCTTCTCTAAAA
Organism: Colobus angolensis palliatus; assembly: GCF_000951035.1. Classification (NCBI taxonomy): domain Eukaryota; kingdom Metazoa; phylum Chordata; class Mammalia; order Primates; family Cercopithecidae; genus Colobus; species Colobus angolensis. Next base: position 2,842,746 of record NW_012123043.1, read on the forward strand.
GGAATTATATTGTATATCCGCAGGATGAGACTCACCACTCTTGGGCTATAATTAGTTCATGTCCATTAAATAGCAGTTGCACAACTTCCTAGTAATTTACTGGTAGCCTAAATTATAAGGCTGCTATTTGAAAATGTTTTTGCCTGAGTCATTTTTCCCCTCTCAGTCTCACTTAAGTCTGGGTCTCTTAAACTAGAATATGAACTAGCTGCTTTTTACAGATCAGAGAACAGATTCTGAAATCATCCATATTACGATATCCTAAATTTCACCAACAAAGGAAAGAGAAAGTTTATGTAACAATCAAGAAAGAGTAGGGCAAACAAATTCACATGGAATTGGCTCTAACAAGTCTTTTTCATACCTCCTCAGAAACACAGTTGTAAGAAATATCATTAGTTTGTGTGTGTAAGAAATATCATTAGTTGGTGCATGACATTTCATGTTAAATTGATTATAAAGACATTGATTAGGTACAGTGTACACTGTTGAGCAATACAATTTAAATCAATGACAGACACCATCCAACAATCTTTAAAGAGAGCAGCATCACTTTTTAATAAGAAGAAAAAAAGGAACGCTAGGATTGATATCACTCTCAATGCCATTGCAAGAAAATAGACTTTTGAAAATCTTAAAAAGATACATTATGAAAGTGAAAAGCATAGCAATCATTTAAAAAAGAAATAGTACATATAAAAATGAAACATATTTACATTTATTCAGAGAATCTAAAGGAAATCAATACTACATCAATTATAGGTACTGGAAATTGAGCAGTCGCTGGTTAACAAAAGAGCATTTACACTATTCTTTAACATGGCATTGGACAGCATCACCACAAGCACGACCTGAAAATTGAGTCAGAAACAAACACACTGACTGTCCTAGCTGATCTGCACCCACAAACTGTATCTGATGAATTTCAATGACATTCAAAAAACCCATGGGTAACAATATATTAACCCATCAGTGATAACGGGCTGACTGGAGTCAAAGCTCCTGCACTTAAGGGTCAGACACCTGCTTAGAAAAATACCACTGAGATGGTCAAGAGGGGCCTTGTTCTCATTATTCTCCATCAACTCTGCCACACTTGTACAAGTTTCATTTACATTTTCTTATCCAATTACATCTTGCTCAATTCCTCACTACAATTTATAGCAAACTTTATAAAGCTTTTGACCTGTCTCATCTTATTAAACTTTTATGAAAAATCAATGGAGTTCCATCATTTCACGAAGCTCTTCCTCACACAGTTGTCGGTGTGAGTGGAGAAGTCTATGTATCCCCAAATCTGGAGGAGAGGTACTTATTTACAAGCTAGGCTCCAGTACGTAGGAAATTATTTTATTTTTCTAAAATATAGCATTTTAAAGAATTGCAACCTTGTAAAAATGGGCCTGAAGGGAAAACAAAAACAGCCAGTTTTTAATCTTCTGTCTTTCTTTAATGTGCTCACGGGCTCTCCCCAGCATAACGCATTATTCTCTGGACCACAGAGAGCTCAGGAAGCCCACATGCCGAGACAGCTGAGTCACTCCAGAAAAAGAGAGAGACCTGCTGATCTGCTTCAAGAAGAGAAAGAAACTGTCCTGGAGCCTAAGGGACACGCCATGCTGAGGAGCTCAGACACATACCTCCCCACCTCACCCACCACTTCCTCTGGAGGGCTTTTTTAAACGTTCGCATTTTTAAAGAAGAAATGGCAGGCTGTCTCTTATCACTTTGCCTGTCAACAACGTAAACGCTTCTCTTCCTCTGCTTCCTCTCTGAATGGTACTGGATTGGCTTCCAGAAATTTTTAAACAGAAAATTCAGGTCAATTCAACAACTGAGTCAAGAACTAGTTTTAGAGGCCCAGCTTCTCATCCTGCCCAGATTCACTGAATGGCAAATACTCCGCACAGCACTGGTTTTCACCTGGTCCCCTGAGCCCAGGATCTGTGCATGAGACCACCTCCGCCTGGACCCCTACACGTGGCTGCCCTATGGGTTCCTCACACTCAGTTTGTCCAAACCTGACCTCGGTGTCGTCTCCTCAGCCTCTCTCTACGGATAGTTCAGTGCTATTACCGCCATTACCCTGGTAACTTGAGCCAGAAATCTGAAAGCCAGCCTAGAATCCTCTTACCTTCCAAATGTTGCATGAATCTGTACCCTCTCTCCCCACCCTACTCCTGATCACCGATTCCATCTTGACAATCAACACAATAGCCCCCAAAATCTCTCCTACACTATCACAAATTGCTTCCCAACTGTTCTTTCTGCCTCCCTTCTTGGCCATATAAATGCATAATAAACTCTGATGATCTGGCTAAAAAATGTAATTCTGACCATACACTCCTCTCCACTGCAATCCTTCTGAAACTCCATCAGTATCAGTCACATTCAGGGCAAGGCCTAGCTTTTGTGGGAAGCCAAACTTCTCAGTCATGGGCCTATAGCTGCCATTTCCCGAAAACTCTGTATACACCAGGCCATGGGTTTTTGGTTTTCCACATAAAATGCTTGGCAAACATAGGGAATCACACACTCCTTGCAAAAATGCCTCCCTCTCGAATCCTGGGATTTGGAGACTTCAGTTTGGTTTCAGTTCAGATTGAAAATATAACAAATGGCAAGGAACTCTGAAACCCACACACGATCTTTCCTTTGCCAATAGTCTCTGCCTCCCCTTTGACTTTAAGAACTATAGTGACCTATCAGAGGAAGAAGCAGAATGCCTAGAAACTCCACCAACATCTAAGCATCAACGTAAAGACCCTACAGGTGACCAAGGCAAAGGCTCCAAGGAGATGAGAGAGTTAGGAAGACACAGCAGATCCTAAATAACGAGCTAATTTCCTCCTACAAAAATGCAGAAGAGCAGTGCTTAGGAACACATGGTGGTGGCAGTCAGACCTGGGTTCAAGACCTCCTCTGCCATCTACCAAGTATGAGGCCTTGAGCTACCTACTTAATCTGTGAGTCTTAGTCTTGTCACTTGTAAATGATGGTGTTCCTAAGAGTTCAAAATTCACAAAGGTTACTGGAAAGACTAAATAAGGACTTGACATCAAACCTAGCAAACAGAGGTCAATAAATGCAGGTATTACTAATATTATAAACACATAAGTTCAATTAATGCAGTTATTACTCATATACTAGCACACGACCTAACAAGATTTCCTAGCAGTTATCATGATTCGCTGTACTCAATAATACCCTTTCTTCTCAATGACCTATTTCTTATGTTACTTTTCTTTTCTTTCTTTCTTCTTCTTTTTTTTTTTTTTTCTGAGACAGGATTTTGCTTTGTCACCCATGCTAGAGTACAGTGGCTCACTGGAGCCTCAAACTCCTGGGCTCAAGGAATCCTCCCACCTCAGCCTCCCATGTAGATGGGACCACAGGCATGTGCCACCACACCCAGCTAATTTTTTAAATTTTCCATAGAAAAGCGGTCTCCCTATGTTGCCCAGGCTGGTCTCCAACTCCTGGGCTCAAGAAATCCTCCCACTTCAGCCTCCCAAAGTGCTAGGATTATGGACGTAAGCCACCTTGCCCAGCCCCTGTGTGAATTTTCTCAACCCACTCTGTAGTATGCACGATAACCCTGCTTGATAACCAGAGAGTCAAACAAAAGTTAAGGTGTGTTTTCCAAATGACCCAAGATTCTTTCTCCAAACACCCCTGAAGCTTGACTCTTTTATGGATTCAGTCTTAGCCCTTCTTTTCTTCTCATGCTTCACCGTGTCTTCGGGAAACTCATCCACTTCCACAGTATGGTGTGCCTTGTGAGTTAGCTATCTTGTTCATTTTCCTGACACAATGCCAGTTCTCATTCAACCGTTCGTCTCTCCCTCATGTACCTAGAACAGTGGACCCACCCAGAGCTTGGGAGGTGGGTCTGGCGTTAGGCTAATTTGTCTTCTTTGCCAGTGACGGATTCAGGAACCGCAGTGATCTGGTGATCCAGGGAATTGATTCAGAAATAGGCATGGGACCCGTAGCCAGTGTCCTGGAAAAGCCTTCTATGCTTTGTTCTTTTAAGAGAGACATTGCAAAATATGGTCTCTTTTCTGTGGGGCATTGTTGAATGCACCCATGGATGAGGCTTGGAGCTAATGGAACGATCAGCCCCCAGCCAGAGGAGAAGGCAACACAGAGAAGGCATGCGGAGGCAAGAGGACATGAGAAAAGCAAGGCTGGAGCCCCCAGTGAAATAAGACTGGCCACCACCTTACCTCTGGGCCCTTTAATTTTTCTGAGTTGATAAATCTCTTCTGTTTTTTGAGTTGTATTTCTGCAATTACTTGTGGTCCAAAGTACTCTGACTGATGCACAGGGCTTCAATTGCCACCTACAGCTGATGAGTTCAAATTTACATCTCCAGCAAGAACCTTTTTCCTAAGCTTCAATCCCATATACCAGATACTAAATGACAAAGCACCAACACGTCAAAGAGAAACTGAGCTCAGTATCTTTCTTCAGAAACCTGCTCCCGCTCCTACATTCTCGATCTCAGTGGATTAACACCACCACCCACCCAGAAACCCTAGCCAGAATCCTAGGCGCCAGCTGCGACCCCTTCCTCTCTTGCAGTAGATCTTCTCCCTGCCAGCCCCCACCACGTCCAGTGGATCACCAGATCCTGCTGCTTGTGCCTTCTACATCACTAATCCATTGTTAACATCTCTTCCCATCCTCACTGCCGTTGCCTTAGTAATATCCTCATCGTTTCTCCCCTGGATTAATACAAAAGGGTAGTCCATTTTCCCACCCTAGCTTCTCACCATCCAATCCAGAGTTATAACAATAACAACAGAATTCTTGAACGTGTGTGTCAGGCACTATTAAACTATTTTACATGTATTAAGTCATTTAATCCCCACATCAGTCCTTTGAGTCAGTGTTATACCCTGTACACAAGTAGGAAAACAAAAGTATTTAGCGTGAGAGGCAGGGATAGGATTCGAAACCACATGGTTTAATTCTTAACTACCAACCTTCCTCTCTAATCACATCACTTGATCACCTAAAATCCTTCAGGGGCTCCTTATTTTGCTGAAAGAGGCTTCACAATTAAAGCCCTGACTTGCTGACTGAAGCCCTTTCTCCCTCTTCTCCCGCATGCACCATAGTTAGTTCTTTACATTGCACTCTACCTTATTGCTTTTGTACAGGCTGCTCCTTCCGCCAGAAAATTTTATTCCATATTGTGCACACTCACATGACTAATTTTTGCTGACTCAATCAGGTTTCACTTCCTCCCCGATTCTTCCAGGTACAGGCTGAGTAATCCTTACCTGAAATGCCTGGGATCAGAAGTGCTTCAGAATTCTGATTTCAGGATCTTTTTTTTTTTTTTTTTTCTTGAGACCAGAGTCTTACTCTGTCATCCAGGTTGGCATGCAGTGGTGCCATCTCAGCTCACTACAAACTCCGCCTCCTGGGTTCAAGCGATTCTCCTGCCTTACCCTCCCGAGTAGTTACAGGCACCCACCACCACACCTGGCTAATTTTTGTACTTTTAGAAGAGACAGGGTTTCGCCAGGTTAGCCAGGCTGGTCTCGAACTCCTGACTTCAGGTGACCTGCTCACCTCGGCCTCCCAAAGTGCTGGGATTACAGGAGTGAGCCACCGTGCCCAGCCCCTGGAATGTTTTCATTATACTCCAATGAGCATTTCCTTTGAGGATCATGTTGGAGATCAAATAGTTCTGGAGTGTCTCAGACTTGGGATTTTCTGATTAGGGCTACTCTACCTGCTCTAAAAGCCAGCACCTAGCACCTACTTGCTACTCTGCACTTCACACTGTAATGTGGATGTTGTTGCCTCCCCTAATTAAACATTAGGCTCCCAAACTGTGACTTACTCCACTGTGCACTGTGTCCCCAGTGAATGACACATAATAGGTCTAAATAACTATTCGTGGACTGAACGAATGTTCATGGCTTTCCAAAGGACAAGAAGTGTGAAGTGTCAGAAGCAAAATTAGGAGAATCGGCCATTTCTATGAATTGTCCTGTGAACACTATAACTTATTTTACAGTTTCTAACATTTAAAGAATGAATTGATTACAATGATTTTAAAATACTAAAAATCTGTTGAAACTGTGAGCGATGAACCAAATAAATCTTATAATAATCTTTTTCACAAGCAATTGAAAAAGGAAATTGTAATAATAACAGAAATATTTATTATACTCCTGCCTCCATGCTGAAGTTACTAGAAATCAAGGCTTTCTCAAAAAAAAAAGAGTCAACAAACGTCTTGGCAGTGAGTTGGGAAAGTCAAATTTAGTTAAAATGATATTATCATAAAAAGGAATTGGCCCAGTAGGCCAGTCTTCTGAAACTATTCAGCTCATCTTGATGTACCCTCTGAAGGGAATACAATTTTTCTCTGACTTTAACCTTGATTACCATGGGGAAAAGCCTTAAATGGGATGCCCTTTTGATGATAGATAAAACATGTGTGCTGATGTGTCACGCAACATGAGTGTGATGCTCGAAAGATTTCAGTGTTTAGTCATTCTATGGCCAACAGAGTCTCGTACGCTATTTTTATGAAACTATGTTTATAAGTATAGCTGATTGTGGAGTACTCATTGAGATACTGAATTTTTACTGCCTTCTAATCAATTAGCCATACAACACAGAATCATGACAATTCATGAATAATTTTTTTGAAAAAAACAGAGAGTAGGTAAGCAATATTGCCCAGTATTCTGAATGTAAATAGTTCTGAGCTGTAGATAATGGGGCAACGTTGGTACAATAAGGACTGTCAGAAAAAAGGTCTACAGATGAGTGGGGAAGTAACTTGGGGAAGTGGCCAAATTATACAGTATTAGAACTAGAAGATCCCTTACAGACCACAAGCCTTTGATTACTAAATACATTCTCAAGGCCCAGTAAAAACAGGTACCATAATATTCTAGCTACAAGCTTTTTAATTCCATCAAATCTTATATTTGGACTTGGATGTGTTTCAGCCCTAATAAAATAAGTGTTAGAATGTGTGGAAAAAGGCAAAGTAAAACAAACAAACAAAAAATTAAGAAAGAAAGAGAAAAAAGATAAGTATTGCATTTTTAATTATTTGCAAAGCCACTAAATCTTTGGTTTTTTTTTTTTTTTCCAACTATATTGGGATATACTCCCTTGACTTTTTATTACATGTTTACTGTGATCGCACCATATATCAGGTATGTTACAGGGAGACCTAGTGTCAGATTAATACAATCTTCCCAACTTTAATCTTGTGCTCTTTTATAAATCAGAGTGCAATGTGTTGAAAGATTTCTCCATCAATTACCACAAAGCAGAAATGTTTCTTAGTGTAATAATTAAGGCAGAAGCTATAAATAAATATTGCAAATGTCATAGAATCAAAATCATGAATAAGCAATAATCTTCAATCAGAATGTTCATTTTGGTCTGCTTTTCAATAATAGCCTATCAGCACATATTTTACACACTTCATACTTTCTCATTCCCCAAAATTTTGAATGGCACATGTTGCCCAAAACACCCATGGTTGGCTCACAGGAGTCAGTGAAAAGAGAAAAATTGGAAACTGGGGTGATACTTCAGCTTCTTGTGGTACTTTTTTTAAAGAGTCAATAAAATTTTTTTTAAAATGTAACATTCATAAAAATGATTTTATGTAATTCAAAAAATGTTTGAAAAGAAGTAGTATGTTTTAGAAAGAATAAGAAAAAAACAGGCAAACATGGTATTCCTTCTGTTGAGACAGAATTAAGAAATAAGCCAGGTGAGGTGGTGCCCTCTACTAGTTCCAGCTACGCAGAGGACTGCTTGAGGCTAGGAGTTCAAGTTAACCTGGGCAGCATAGGGAAACCTCATCTCTAAAAAAATTCAATAAATAAATAAATAAGAAATTAGGTTATCAGAAGATTTTCAGGGGAGAAAAAAAGCAGAAACCTCAAGTGTGTAGCTCTCACTACATAAACAAGTACTAAATTCTAAATCTGATTTTTTTTTTTTGTAAGTTTGCCATACCATCTAATGAATGGAAGGCAATACAATCTAGATCTGGCTTTAAGGATTAGTTTCAGGGGCTGATCTACAGGGGGACTGATATACAAGGGATGCTAGGAAGTTTCTACTTGCCCTCAGAAATACCTCTCCTACCAAGCCAGCTAAAGCCTAAAATTTGAGAATTTTATTTTCTTAGCTTAGACTTTTGTCTTCTTTTAAAATACAAATATCTCTAGGAAGGGCTATTAAGCCAAGCGTTGTTTACACCGGGGTGTGAACTAGTTTATCTTAATCTCTCCCCCGTGTTGATGGGACAGAAGTAATGAAGAACCTGGATACCTATGAGTTAGAAAGAGAAGAGATGAACGAGGAGGATGCCAGGTAAATTTCAGCTAATTCAATATTTGGCCAAAGCCAAAGAGATTTCTACATTTTAAGCAATTTACTAAAGATAAAGTGTTAGCATTTCGTCAAATAACTAGCCAGGTTTTAATTGCTGTTACCCCTAGGTTATATAACCAAAGGCCTGGAAGGCAATAAACTTGGCATCCATCTTCTCTACTTCATAGACTCCCTGACCAGATTTGTTTTGCAAAGGTCACTTAATTAGTACTCTGGGTAACAATTTTAAGTTAACATTATCTTCTCCTAGATAATGATAGCATTTTACATGTGCTAAGTAAAACAGGAATTAACAAAATTCCAATGGCTTACTTAGATGATAAATAATGAGCCATTTTAAGGAAGAGCTCTCCTGGGGTGTGCGGAAAAACCTGCCGCTGAAGGCAAGCTCGCCCGGATGTGGAACTCTGCACAGGCATAAACAGGAAATGGAGCAGCTTGCGTTGGGACTGACAGACAGGCTTGGAATGGCTCGTCTGAAGTGGGCATAGTGCTTGACCCCTGGCAAAAGCTGAAGCTCTTGTTTTGTTGCATTTTATTTTCACATCTGTACGGTCCATATTTCCAAAATCCTATCCAATTGCTCTGAGACATCTGTGAAAAATACCACACATACCAACAACCAATAAAAGTATCTCCCTAATCCAAATTATAGAGGTGCACATGATGTTTTCGTAGCTTTCATGTTGCCTCTTGACACAGTATTTAACAAAATTACTGTCAGCGAAAAGTTCCCGACTCTTAAAAGCTTCTTAGAGAGGGCTGTGCTGTTCCTTGTGTATTAGTATCGTTGTATACATGCAGCCTACTATACTAGGTTGGCTTTTTATAGACAATGTATTTTTCTCTAAACTTAAGCAAGGGATCTGTAACTTTGAATCTCATGTGATTATGCAAGGAAGAAGGCTTATAACCCTATAAAAAATATAGATCCAAACCTGTTTCTTACCAAATGTATTGAAATGATCCCATTTCCCAAAACAACTGTGAAGACAGAAGTTTCCCCATGCAGTAGAGATCAACCCACTTTTACTGGGCTCATAAGGCCCACATCAATCTTTCTTTGAGGACATACATATCATCACTAAAATTCAGCTCTGTGTCATGGCATATGACATTATTCAATATCCAACTTTATCTTAAAACAAAAGTTCATCTCTGGAGAAAATAAGGCCAATAAATCAAATTTTCTTAAACATTTGAGTTTAATCATTTACGAGATCTCCTCTCTTTAAAAAGTCTTCTTGGTAACAAAAAAGTATGGTAGCAACAAAAATGACACAACAAATGATATACAATTATTTTGGGGTGTGTGTGTAAAAATTTTTTTTTTTTTGAGATGGAGTCTCACTCTGTCGCCCAGGCTGGAGTGCAGTGGCGCCATCTCAGCTCACTGCAAGCTCCGCCTCCCGGGTTCACGCCATTCTCCTGCCTCAGCCTCCTGAGTAGCTGGGACTACAGGCACGCGCCACCACACCCGGCTAAATTTTATATTTTTAGTAGAGATGGGGTTTCACCGTGTTCACCAGGATGGTCTCGATCTCCTGACCTTGTGATCCGCCCACCTCGGCCTCCCAAAGTGCTGGGATTACAGGCGTGAGCCACCGCATCAGCCGTGTATGTAAAATTTAACACAAATGTAATATAAAACTGAGTTAAAATGATGTTCATATAGAAAATAATTATTTTAATTAAGTAATGAACTTGCATGTATGAGGGTCTTTTCTATTTTGTTATACTATGAATTGTAGAGCAAATTAATAAATAGTATTCTTTTAGTATTTACTTATTTGTTTAGCTATGTTATGCCAAGAGGAATTGGTAGTGATTAATAAAGAGTGACAGTTTTTGTAGATTTTTCTTTAACAATAAATAAGCTGGACACCTTTTATATGAGTATTGTTATTAATGGCAACAACAAATCTTTAACAATGTAGGCAGTGTGTCTGGAATTTGTAAAAGAGATGCCATAAAGAGGTCAAAGGAAGAAGACAGAAAAAGTGTGGGTTTATCGCTCATGTATATTAATCCCCAATAAGACAGGACCTGATATCGCCGCATCTTGGAGGAAGAAAACAAAACCATTACTGCGTAAACATCCCCAGTGCAGAGCCAACAAGACTCGGAGGCCCTGTCTGCAGAGGCAGATAGCGGTCACCCATCTATCCATCCATCCATGACACACCCCCATCAGAGAAGAGGGTCTGCTTTGTGTTTATTGGGTCTGGAGCTGAGGCTGCAATAGACAACCAATATAACAGAATGGGGGCAAATCACTTAAAATGTCTGAAATTGCATGACTAGTTGACATTATGCAATTTCCTAATTTATTATTCAACTTCGCTTTCCACTAGGTGCTGAGAGCATGAGCATACAAGCAACAGGAGTTTTTAAAAGACCGGTCTTCGATGCAGACAGAGCTAAGCACCTCAGTAGTGACACAATATAAACTTCACTACATGAAATCCTGGAAGTTGATGTAAACAGCTTTTAATAGCAGTGAACATTTGTTCGCTTTGTTTAGACCATCTGGATGTTCCATTGTGTTCAGTTCAACACTGACTGCCGCCGGGTGACAGTTGATATATGTTAAGTACAAGCAAAGTGCCTCAGCCCACTCTGGGGACCTTAACGAGAACTTTTCAGTGTTTTGTGGATTATTCTGTCAGATCGCAGCCGAGTCGCCTGCATCCTTTATGGCTACATGCCAAAGTCCTCCGGCTTTTTTATCAAAGGAGAGTTTTGCTTTTACTGTTTGAAAGGTTAGGAAAACTATGCCAAAGTTCTTCCAGGCAGCTTGGAGAGCACGAGCTGACAGGAATGATTTCCAATATGGAGGAGAGAATAAAGAGGACCTTGGATCCTAAGAGAATCCAGGCTTTGCTAGTTTAATATGCGACATGTCTGACAAACAAGCCATTAAAACACCACCAAAGAAAATCTGGCCAATAAACATATAAAGCGGTTGGTTTTCTGAAGAGGAGAGATTATTCCTTAAAAGCACATTCTCCTCCACCCACACAAACCACTGTGTGGTGTGCAATTGTGCATACGTATGTTTACTTTCTAATGCAAAGCAGCCTCCGCGTACTCATCCTGATGTTGCATGAAGCAGAATCATTCAAGTGAAAAATGCCACTGCAAAAAAGACAGAGAACGAAACAGATCAACATTACTTTGTATAAAGATTACACAAGCACAGTTGGTGCCCTGCAGAGCAAAGAAAGGGCTTAAAAATCTGCCCTGACTTACTTACCAGCCAGTTTGCCTTTATTGGAACATCTGCGAAATGCTAAATTTGCACTTCTGGAGCTCTTCGAATCCACTGCTGTTGCTGCTGCCTGGTGAAACACAGATGAGGCATGATGGAGCTGGGATCACTTGAGAAACAAATATATTCCTGGCTTCTTTTCTTTAGTACATCATTTAAAAATGATTTAATAAATGCATTTTAGTTCGCTACAGAAAACATAGAAACTAGATAATGTCCAAGTCGTGTATCCCTTATGTGAAATATTTGGGACCAGAGGTGTTTAGGATTTCAGATTCTTTTGGATTTTGGAATATTTCATATACATAATGAGATATCTTGGGGATGGGACCCAAGTCTAAACACACACTTCATTTATGTTTCACATACACTTTATACAGATAGCCTGAAGGCAATTTTATACAATGTTTTTAATACTTTTGTGCATAAAACAAAGTTTTGATTGCAACCTATCACATGAGGTCAGGTGTGAAATTTCCTAGTTGCAACAATCAGGTCAGTGCTCAAAAAGTTTCGGATTTTGGAGGATTTTGAATTTCAGGTTTTCAGGTTCAGAATGCTCAACCTGTATCTTAACAACTTGATCTCAGATTCTTGTTCATGCTGGAAACATAACGACGCCTCTTGTGTTTGGTGTCCTGCCAGATCTGAATGAAAAGTCAAAATGAAGGGCAGAAATTTTATGTATAGGTGAAATCTATGATTGATACAACTCTGGGCACATGATTTAACTCTGGGCACATGATATAGATAATATGTGGTTCTAACAAATACCACAATTGTCACCCTTTCTTTCTTTATCTTAGGTGGCACAAAACAGGTAAGGAAAAGCCTGTAGGAAAAGGGGAAATGTTGAGAACCAGATAGACTAATCTATGAAATGGGGATACTAATATTCCATCATAGGTTTCATCTAAGGATTAAACGAGATAGTGCATGCAAAGATGCCTACTACAGTGAAATGTTTCAACAAATGGTTGTTGAACAAAATTGGTCACTAGACAAAAATCTACTGAAAATTTTGTTATGTAAAGTCATTATATAGGCAAATAAGGATCTATGACCATATATTTTTAAGATACATTAATAAACAGATAAATAAGTTATTTTTGAGAGAGAGCTCTATGTTGTATTGAACAAATTATACCAAAGATTCTTAGTTCCATTTATGGATTAATTAAGTATCAAGAGCAAGATAAGTTCTCCAAGAGTCTCTAAAGATTGCGTTTCTCTGCTAATTTTTTCATGATTACAAATTAAGCAAAAAACCCTATTCGATAGTTCAAAAGAAAAAGAGAACAGAGAAGATTCCTGGAAGTGTATTCTCTATTACATCTGGTAAATAAAACATATATGTGTATCATTGCATGTATTGTGCACCACTCTCAGGATAACTTTTGAAGTGCCTAGAACAGTACATCATAGAAGCACAATAAATGTTCACTGAATGAATGAAAAAACCCATAAGGGTTCTGCATCTGGAATTCTACGATGCAGCAATCTTGAGTCTTAGCAAACATCAAACACAATTGTCACAACAAAAAAAAACACGATGAGTTTCTAATATAAGAGTAAACAACAACAACAATAACAAGTGACCAAATAGTTAAAATTTTCTGAAACAGAAATTTTCATTAGAACTTAACTGATTTTCCAAAGGATGGTGAAGTAGATGTGGATTAAATAATTATTATGATTTTTAAAAAAATTCATAGTCTTTATTGCCCATTGTATCTAACATAGTAGATTTCAAAGTGTTTTTATACTCAAAACTTATTTAAAACGACCTATCTTTATGCCTTTTCTCTGAAATAAAACACAACTTAAAGCATATAGTTTTAAAGAATAACTATAGTTGAATTATTAGAATCATGTTTGTTTTTTTCCATTTACTCTTACTTCTCTCAAATTAAGCCATATCCAAGATAATATATGTAATATGAAAGGAGTGAACAAATAGTTTCTGTGGCAAATTGTGTCTTCAAAACACGGCCATAACATCTCCCATTCCAGAAGCTCTTCTGACTCTCTGATCTTGGTGCTCCTCTCTTCAAGTGCTGGGGTCTATGCCCCCTTTCTTTGAACCTGAGAAGACATTTACAATGACCTCAGCCAACAATATAGTGAGAATGACGCTATGCACCTTCTAAGGCTATATTTTTTTAAATGCCATGTACTTTTGCTTTGTTCTGTTGGAATCCGGCCATCAGGCTGGGAGGAGACGTAAGCTGCCTCAGAGATAGGCCCACGTGGAAAGTCCCTGGCCCCAGCTCTGGTTTGGTTCCTAGATGACATTCAGCACCAACTCACCAACCATCAAAGTGAGCCATCTTGAAAACGAATTCTCTAGCCCCAAGTCAGCTGACCCACCAATGCCACATGGGGCAGAGATAAGCTCCAAGCTGAAGATTCATGAGCAAAATAAACAATTTCTTTCTTATAGACTGCTATGTTTTGTGGTGGCTTGTTATGCAGAAATACAAAGGACACACAGTTTCTAAGGTTAGAATTCTGAGATTCTACAAAGTTATATGCATATTATTTGTAATATTTTGCTTAAGTGGTTGGCAGAGCACAATTACTATTTGTGGGACTTGTTAGAAATAGTAAATGAGATTTTAGTACTAAAAAATTGGATTGAAGCTTTATCTGAACTTTATATTTCACCTACAAAACATAAATAACCTTCACCTATAAGATAGAAATAACAATTTAGGGTTTCTTTATGCTTTCTAGAGCTATCCATAACAGCAGCTATGAAACAACAATGTAACATCAAATAATTTGATTATATAAATATTTCCAAGTCAGTTGGGTAAACTGAGCCAGAGTTTCATTTAAAAAATTATAAGACATTTCCTGAGATGTAAAACTTGGTTATTAATCAAATGAAAGAATATAAATGGAAAAACACTTTGTAAACCATAAATCATTCTGCTAGAAGTCAATATTTTAAAACACACACATACAACTTATTATTTCAATATCTAACAGCTCCAGTTAGACGTACATGATCAGAACACTGTAAATAATACATTTATAAATTCATTAATCCTTTTTAAAATTCCAGACTAATGAAAAATAGTGCATTTTTAAACAGCTACTTTGGCAGCAGGGGATTGGATTAGATGACCTCTTAAAGTTCTCTTCAGGTCCTATGAATCTGAGAAATACAAGCTGTCTTGCTATCTATAGACACCAGTTCAGAGAGGATTTTAAATCTAATTCCAATTATCTAAATTCTTTGCATTATACAAAAACGAAAAAAAGTTCATTTCAATGCCCATATTAATGAAGTAATAATTAAATCATCTTCCATAATAAATGGCATCAATGTAAAGATTATTCATTTCTCAAAAACTGAATATCATTTGCTTCTGATTTTATAAATTATCATTTAAGTATTTTTGATTTTTCAAATGTAACAATCTTTTAATAGCCACCAAAAAAAAGTTCTATTATAAATCAACAGACTGCAGTCTTCAAGAGAGCATATTTCTATATAATTATATTTTATACAGGTCCCAAAAATAAGTAGTAAAAGATTTTTAAAAACCACATCTAGGCTATCTTACTGAGGGGATTTTTTTAAATGTTAAATGAACCACATTAATATTCATGACTTCATCTGCATAAGCAATGAAAGAGCTTTATTTGATTCCTCAGTTATCTGTATAAATAAGTGTTTAAATATTTTCTACCTCAGAACCAACAACAGCAACTCATTAGATACTTAAAAAAATTAAAGCAAAACATAAAAAGCAAATTTTGATCAAATGTAGTGGTAGGAATGAGCCAATGATTCAACAGCATCTGTACTATAATATGGAATGTCACCTAGTTTTTTAAAAAGTGAAGATGCTAATTCTGCTGATGAAGATATTGTTTTTCCCCTCTTGTGCCCTATTCATTATGCAAGGCTGCAGAATATGAAGTGGAGATGTGTGATCCGGGCGATCTAATGATCTCCCACACCTGCTCATCTGGTACGATTTTAATTAACACTCCAAGGAGGTTTGTCAAGAGTAATCAAAAACATTGTCGCTTATAAAGCTGTGGCAAGAAATCAATAGTTTTCATCAGAAAAGGTAAGGTCTGGCATAACTGAACCATTTAATTGCTTCATTCCAATAAACAAAAACTGCACATTTTAATGACTTGATTCGGGAGATCAATATCTAACCACATATTGCATTAAACAGCAACATGTGGTGGGATATTCGTAGTCATTTCCATTCTGAAAGCAGCATTCCTCTTTTTTATTTCATCCCGAGTGGCAATAGGTTGCCGCACCTATGCGGTGCTATGATTTATATCAAATGAGTGACCTCTAGGGCTGTAAGACTAGAACGGGTGACTAGCTCTCAATGGTAAGCTACTGGCACTTGACAAAGTGCCTGAAGCAGAATGAATTTACTTCTCTTTTCCTCAATCATCAACAGGCTCTGCCCTGACCCCCGTTCTGACTCCTATAACAAGATCTCCTGTCGCTGCCTGAAAAATTTACAGTCGCGTCGACTTCTCATTGAGCTCGAGTGAGTACTTCTGTCACCTTCAGTGAACTGAGTCCGCAGGAGATTTAACTAAACACCAGTCCTAGTTTAAAAACTAAATAAGTGTGTTTCCTATAAAGCAGGTGGCGTCCAAAGGCATCTGTTTCCAAACACTATGATATTCTAAAAAGTCAAATTTTTCTTTGCACCACATTTAATTCAAAGCAACATTTGGGTCCTGAAACTCACTTATTCATGTGGTGCCATGAATGTGAAACTCTCCTTAGCACTACAGACCTTAAGGACTATCTGTTTGCTATTGGTTGCCACCAGAAGACTGATGTCTACAGGGCACTTAAGTCATTGTGATGGTTACTTGAAAATAGAAATTCGTATTAACCTTCAGGAAATACTGTATGTTATATGCATACACCGAATACCCTCATGTTCAGCTGTAATGAACACACAGGTATGCAAGAGGAAATAGACATCAGATTAAATAATGAAGCAGTCTAATGCATTTGGTGCATCTTACTTCAGAAAGATATTTTAAAATATATTGTCAATAAGGACTTTAAAACGATGACTTGAAGAAATTTAGATATTAAATATCAGGATATTATAACATTCACTAGTAAAACATACACAATAAAGCATAAACCCACCTTTATGTAATATAGGTGACTTTTAACAATCGGCTTAAAATAAGCAATCAAAAGGAACATTTGCAAACCCCTGTGTCAACAACAAGGCAATTAAAAGATTGACGTTTGATGGTTTATTCCATCTCACTAAAGCCTTACGCAAAATTTCCACTCCCTCTTTAATTTTCAATTCTTCTACCCTCCCTGCTTCACGGCTCCTGGCGATTGGCTTTTACAATCTGTCCCTAGGGAGTGAGGAGTTATTACCCCTGTCGATGGAAGAGAAAGGGATGTTATTCCCTTGTCACCCTCTTCGGCTCCAGCAGATTCCAAGTGCTGATGTATAGCCTTCATTGGAGAAGGGCGGCTGAGATGCTGTTAGTCCTCAGGCCTGTCAGATCCATCTACCTGTGCCATTGGCATTACTTACTGGAGTCAGAGTGACACTCGGTGTCCCCAGAGTCAACCAAAAAACTCCAGGAGCAAACACTACACCAGGCATTCTGCTACCATGGAGTAAATACCATGACAAATGTCCAAGCCCCTTAGCAGAAAGGATTTTGCATCCTGGCCACAAGGGCAAATGCAAAAGTTTGTAGGCAAAATCCTTCAGAATTGTACCAAGTTTCTTTTGTTAGGCACTGAATATAAAATAAACATTCTGATGACTTATGAAAAAACTGACGAAGTCTCCTTAAAAACACTTTTGAGACCGGGCACGGTGGCTCACCCCTGTAATCCCAGCACTGTGGGAGGCTAACGCAGGCAGATCACGAGGTCAGGAGATTGAGACCATCCTGGCTAACACGGTGAAATCCCGTCTCTACTAAAAAAAAAAAAAAAAAAAAAAAAATACAAAAAATTAGCCAGGCGTGGTGGCAGGCGCTTGTAGTCCCAGCTACTTGGGAGGCTGAGGCAGGAGAATGGTGTGAACCCGGGAGGCAGAGCTTGCAGTGAGCCGAAATGGCGCCCCTGCACTCCAGCCTGAGTGACAGAGCAAGACTCTGTCTCAAAAAAAAAAACAAAAAAAAACAAAAACATTTTTGAGATTCTGTACCAATTGTTCACATTGCTTTAAATCATTTGATTCCTCTTGTTACTATGATTTCATCATTACATCATGAGAGTTAAGATACTGGAAATTTCTAATTTATAATTCATAATTTACAAACCTATATTCTTGTTCTCTCACTCTCTGTCTCTTTCTCTCTCTCATTCAAAATATAAACAATTGCTTCCATTAATTGTCCAAAAGTATCACAATATTTTACATGGGCAGAAAATAAATCTTAATTTCTAGAATTCAGCCATGAGTTCCCCATCCTAAGAAATGTCTTGTCAGGCTGTAGTCCATGAGACTCTTCTGACAAAGATACATAGAACCTTTTATTCTTTTTGTCTTTGGTTTGCACCTCACATCTGTCCTTCTCCCACCCGTCTTTAACCAAGGTGGGTAAGCAAAGAGCGCGCAGTAAGAGTCACTGCCTGGCCTGGCATGTTGGATGAGTTAGGAGAACTGGGTCCTAATGAGGTTAATGTCAGAGTCGTGGTCTGGTGCAGTGGGCTCCAAGATTCCCATGCCGTGTTAGTAAAACACAAACAAACAAACAAAAAACCCTTGAGCTTGCATCCACAGCATATGTCTATTTTTTCATCTATAAGTTATATTCAACTGCATGTCCACAATAATTACCCAAAATCCTTAGAACAAAATATGCTTCAGATTTTTCCAATTTTAGCAAGATAATAGGGTGCAAGTACCACACACTATGTAACACCCCAGTGGGGATCCAGGGCAGCGTCACATAATGAAACACATTAAGAGTTCTACAAAGAAACGCATGATTATTCTAATTATTCCTACCAATTGCATTAAATAAAGACTATTGCCACACTTCAGTTCAGGTCAGTTCAGGCTGAATGGCCAAATGAATTACAAAATAACTTCAGATTTTCAGAGCTTTTTAAACACTGGGATTGTGGATAAGGGATTGTGGACCTGTACGCTACTAGATTAGGTACAGCATAAAACATTTACTTAAAAAAAAAAAATAAAAATAGATAAAGGGGAATGAGATAAAAATAGAAAAGGAAATTCCAACATTTTCCTCTTGTATGCCCACAGTGCACACACTGTATTTCAGAAACTACTCCACGCTAATTCCTAAGCAAGGCTACAAGAGGTGCAAGCACAGTTTAAATCTGCCCCGAGCACAATGAGCAGTGCCAGTCAGGAGGCAGTGCCACAGAGCCAGACTTCATAGTTCCCCTTCCTCCTCTTACAGAAAACACAAATCTGCAAATTGTCTACAGTTAAGAGCCAATACTCAAGGCAGCCCTGCCAGCCCCTAACTCCTCAGGGGTGTGCAATGCCTTTATAAGTAGACTCACACCCATAATTGGGGAGAAAGAGAAGAGGGTATCATGACTTGCAGGTAAATACAATGAATTGAAGAAAACAATTCCTTTGCCAAACTGATTGCTGATTAATCACCTAGGGGACAACACTCACAAAGTTTACATTTTGTGTTTGTTAAAACTCTTCCAAGTGACCAGCATTCACTAGAATTGACCCAGCCTTACCATTTCTGGTAGTAACATTTTAGTACAAGTCAATAATCTATTTCCCAGAGTGACCTCTGTTACCCCCAAGGAGCCAGGTGAATAAAGAAGCAAAAGAGGCTGAAGCACATTGATAAAGGGTGTATTTTTTGCTTGAAATCCTCAGTGAAATAAGTTTAAAATTGTAACATAAAGCACTTTCCACAAGGAGCCACCATTCATCATAAGTGGCTCTTCCTTCAACACCGATGGCCAATTCCTTGTTCACTCTCACTCACTTGTTTTTTTAAAGTGAGAAGAACCATAAGGAAGCCAAATAAATGATTAATGATGTCAGGGAACACCTAGACTATTCCTAAGTGTTATAATTTCCTTTTCTCTAAATTTTTCCTTTGGCTTATATTTATTTTGGCTCACATAGAAGAGAAGGGTGGTGCTTTTCTGATCATTGATTGCTCTCCCAGTGACAATGCTAGAAACCCAAGCAGAACAGACCCCCTGACCACCGACCCCTCCTCACTCATTCCTATCCCGTAACTATGGGCCATCCGGTTTGGGTCAGACACAGAACCAGACTTCATAGTACCCTTCTCTCCTCTTACAGAAAACACAAAATTACAAATTATCTACAGTTAAGAGCCAAGACCCAAGCCAGCCCTGCCACCCCCTAACTCCTTAGGAGTGTGCAATGTCTTTATAGGTACACTCGCACAGATAGTTGGGAAGAAAGAGGAGATGTCGAGTGTGATGGCTCCCAGCACTTTGGGAGGCCGAGGCGGGCAGATCATGAGGTCACTCATTCAAGACCAGCCTAGCCAATGTGGCGAAACCCCATCTCCACTAAAAATATAAAAATTAGCCAGGCGTGGTGGTGGGCACCTGTAATCCCAGCTACTTGGGAGGCTGAGGCAGGAGAATCACATGAACCCGGAAAGTAGAGATTGCAGTGAGCCAAGATCAGGCCACTGCACTCCAGCCTGGGCCACAGAGCAAGAGTCCGTCCCAAAAAGAAAAAAAAAAAGAGCTCACAGGTAAGTATGGTAAAAAATCAGAGCAATCAATGATCAGGGAGGTTCCCCTAAGCCCCTCCTCCAACCACCCTGCCAGGACCTGGGCCTAATGGACCAGAAAAGTCTGTTGATGAATGCAGAAAGTTTTAGAAGTCACATCAGCTGTGTTCTTATCCAAAAGTACCTCAGTTTGCCCCTCACAAGCACCAATTTGGTAATGTAGCCACATTACCAAAGCTATTTCAACTCTAGACTCAATATTACATACCCGAAGGAATTCTATTTGCATACAATTTGTGCTTAGTTAACGTCAGCAATTATAAAAATGTCCTCTGTCTCCTTTTCAACAAAGAAGGGCTTTTTATACCAGAATTTTGAGATGTCCCCATAGAGGCCTGATCACTCTCAAATAGCAATGAATACAGAGATTTAAATTCCCCAAAAAAATTTTCCTAGGAAAAAAAAAGTGAGATATCTTTTTTTCTTTTTTTTTTTTTTGCCTCCATTGTGAATGTGTCTATTAGCTTGTATTTTTGTCTCTCACTCATGTCTTAGGTTCAGCAAAAATATTACTCACGGTGTGCAGATAAGGTCTGACCCAAACTGGATAGCCCATAGTTACAGTACCTCTTTACAGTGTCAGACTTATTCCAGCCATATTTTCAGGAGGCGAGTCAGTCCCCACGGATGACAGAAAGATGTACAAATAACGAATCATCTCACCCAGGGTGCCTTGAGTTCCACAGTAGCTCTGTCTGGTAGAAATACAATGCCAGCCACATACATAATGTAAGTTTTCTTGTAAAAAGGTAAAAAGAAACTGTTGAATTTTTACCAATATATTTTATTTAATTAAAAATATGTATATACAAAATTATGAATTAGATATTTTATAATATTTTTTCATGCAAAGTTTTCAAAATACAGAATTTATTTTACACTCACAGGCCATCTCAACTTTTTCATCAGAAATAGTTGATATCGATTTAGATTTCTTTCTTTTTTTTTTTCCCTTTTTTTTTTTTTTTGAGACAGAGTCTCACTCTGTTGCCCAGGCTGGAGTGCAATGGCATGATCTCAGCTCACTGTAACCTCTGCCTCCCAGGTTCAAGCAATTCTCCTGCCTCAGCCTCCTGAGTAGCTGAGACTACAGGCACACACCACCATGCCTGGCTAATTTTTTTATTTTTTGGTGGAGATGGGGTTTCACCATGTTGCCCAGACTGGTCTTGAACTCCCGACCTCAAGTGATCCGCCTGCCTCGGCCTCCCAGAGTACTGGGATTACAGGAGTGAGCCACCGCACCCAGCCGATTTAGGTTTCATAAAATTGCAAGTTGAAAATATACCCAAGTTGTTCTGAACCATACCTAAAGGTTTTTCAATAACAGACTCAAGCTATCAGTTTTTACATTTAAACTTAATTAAAATTTAAAATTCAGTTCCCTAGTCATGACAGCTACTTTATCAGTACCTGATGGCTGCCTGCGGCTGAGTTCGGAACTGTCATGGTAGGTAGTCCTAAAGGAATATGTGAAAGGCTGGCAGGCCAGAGAGCAACTTCCATCCTTTTCTGTTCACCTTGGGGTCTCTTCAGCCTGGCAGACAATCCAGTTTTGCTCGTGTCCTCAGCTCTCTAAGAGAAATTCACAGCTATTTTATGTTTACCATGGGGACATTGTGGGGTGACTTGCACCACACCACGCAATGTCCCCTCATGAGAACACGTCTCAGTCAGGGTTTGAAATGGGAAGCAGAACCATGATAAGCATCATAGATTGAGGGATTTATTATAGGATTTGGACATTACACGGTTGAGGGAGGCAGGAGGTTGAAAGATCAGGGATGTGTCACTAACCGACCCTCCTGTGACACTGGCAGAGGGGGAGAGTGGGAGCTTACAGGGCCCTGTAGAAAGCTGGGAACATCTAGATGCTAGAGGCTGGCATGGAGACACTACCGTAGAAGGCTGTTGCTGCTGCACCTGGTGGTAAGGTGGGTTTGCTCTTGTCTTCAGGCACGAAGAGCCAGATGCAGAGAGAGAGGAGAGCAAAAATAAGTTGGAACCTACTGGCATCTCTGTGTCTCTTCCTCAACTACATCTATCTCTGCTAACCTGCAGAAAATCGCTGTTGATTCACTTCTGCCTTCTCAATCTTCCACCATTTCCTCTTTCAGCCAATTCTGCCCAGAGCCACAGAGGGAAGAGGGTCCTGGGAACAGTGGTTCCACTGAGCCAAGCTGACACAATACAGAACCACCACGGATGCCATAAAGAAGTTTCTCTCAACTCTCAGGACGGGGTGAAATGTTTCTTCTAAGAAAATAATTTATTTTTATCTCATGAACACTATGAATCACATATCTGATGGCATTTTTCTTTTGTTTTGACCGCTGAGAAACTCAGAACTGAATTTTCAGACTACTTTTCATAACTGCAGGTATCATGACATGTGTTTACATGTTAATCTTCTCCAAACTTTATTTTTCCAGTTGGCCTCCCCTTCTCTCATTTGTCTGTTTTATCTTGTGTATTTTTATAAGTTGTCCCAAATGATTTTTGATGGGGGGAGTAGATAAATAAATGGACAGGGGCTAAATATAGGCAGATGGACAGATGAATAGATGGATCTGACTGCAGCCAACCTCTCCAACTTGTCTTATTCCACTCTTTTCTCACTGCTCCAGACACGCTGGCCTGGTTCTTCCAACACACCAAGCTCCTCTCATTTCGTGGCCATTGGGGTTGCTGTTTCTCCTCATGCTTGGCAGGTTCCTTTGGATGATGTGGGACTGTTCTTTTTATAACAGAATCCCTCACCTCTCAACCCACACGGTTCCTGGTATTCTACCCTACTTCCTTCACCGCTCTTATCTCAGTCTGGCATAATATGTTCAATTATTGCCTACTTATTTACCTATCTTTCTCTACCTTAAAAGGATGTAAGCTCCATGAGGGCCATGACCTTGCCTGTCTCTCTACTGCTGAATCCTCAGAGCTAGAACAGAAAGCCTGGCAGAGTGGACTCTCAATACATGTGTGATGAAAGAATCAATGAATGGATGAGCAGCCAATCAATCTATTGATACTCACTTTTTATTTTTAAATAACCTACAATGTGACGTTCTAGTTCAACAAATTCACCACTAATAACTTTTTATTGGTGAGGGAAGATGGAACGTGTTCTCTCTAATTGTGTAAATTGTGTAGTCAAAGGGTGAGGAAATTTTGCCTATCTCTCCTTTCACCAGATAAACAGTTGTCAAGAGTTTTCATTACCACCTATGCTTACATCATTATTCCACACTTCTACTGAGTGTGAAGAATACTGAGATAGTTTGTGTTTATTTTGGAACTACTTGTTTTGCACCTGTGCTGTAGGCCAATCCCATCCTCATCCAATTCTTTTAACAGAGAAAGCAAAAGTAGATTATGGGAAACCTGGGAATGTTTTCACAAATAGTATTTGCCATTGTCATCAATCCTGTCTTTAAAAGGAAATTTGGGCCTGGCATGTTGGCTCACGCCTGTAATCCCAACACTTTGGGAGGCCGAGGTGAGTGGATCATTTGAGGTCAGGAGTTCGAGACCAGCCTGGCCAACATGGCGAAACCCTAGCTTTAACTAGAAATAGGAAAATTAGCTAGGAATGGCTGTGAGTGCCTGTAATCCCAGCTACTGGGAGGCTGAGGCAGGAGAATCACTTGAACCTAGGAGGTGGAGGTAGCAGTGAGCTGATATCACACCACTGCACTCCAGCCTGGGTGACAGAGCAAGACTCTCAAAAAATAAAATAAAAGGAAAGGAAATTTTGACATTCCTTCTCTTTTTTGGGATAATAAAAGTCAGGGCCTCCAGTGGATTCTAGAAATTATCCTTGGAAATTCTTTTTTTTTTTTTAGACGGAGTCTTGCTGTGTCACCCAGGCTGGAATGCAGTGGCACGATCTCTGCTCACTGCAACCTCCACCTCCTGGATTCAAGCGATTCTCTTGCCTCAGCCTCCCACGTAGCTGGGACTACAGACACATGCCACCACACTCGGCTAATTTTTGTATTTTTAGTAGAAACCGGGGTTTCACCATGTTGGCCAGGCTGGTCTCGAACTCCTGACCTCAGGTAATCTGCCTGCCTCGGCCTCCCAAAGTGCTGGGATTACAGACATGAGCCACCACACCCTGCCTATCCTTGGAAATTCCAATAAGGCAGGAATGTTGGTGGCTCTTTTCACTTGCATCTAACTTTTACATTAGATGTTGCCCTGACCCACAGGCGTGTCACAAATGAAATGACTTGAGAATATTTGCAGTATAGATCTACATCTAGATTTTAGGTTTAACACCTATACTCAGGTAAGAACACTTCTAAGACTAGGGAGAAAGTTCAAAAAAATCTTTTAAAAATGTGTCTACAAGAGGCTAAATACTGTATGATTCCTCTTATATGTGGTACCTAGAATAGGCAAATTCATGGAAACAGAAAGTAGAATGGTGGTTGCCAGCGGCTGGGGCAGGGGAGAACAGAGAATGACTGTTTAATCAGTACAGAGTGTCAGTCTGAGATGGTGAGAAAGTTGTGGAGGTGAATGGTGGTGATGGTTACACAACAATGTGAAAGCACTTAATGCCACTGAATTTACACTTAAAAACAGTAAAAATAGGAAATCTTATGTGCATGTTACCACATTTTTATAAAAAGGTATCTAGTTGTCGAGTCTGCCTCGGTGCACAGAGTCATAAACTAGCCAATGGAATCGGACAGCACTGCCTTCAGACCTTGCAGCAGGCTGTGTAATGGCCTGCAAAAGCATCCCTTCCCAATCCCTGGAACGTGTGAATTTTACCATTCATCGTGGAATACAGTTAGCAGATGTGATTAGGGATCTTGAAGTGGGAAGATGATCCAGGATAATCTCGCTGGGACCTAATTGCAATCCAAGTGTCCTTATAAGAGAGAGGTGGCAGGAGATTTGACACAGAAGAGAAGAAAGCTGTGAGATGCCAGCCAGCAAAAGTGCAGTCAGAGAGAATGGGTGCCACGCTGCTGGCGGGGACAGCGCCAGGGAATGCAAGGAATGTGGGTCTAGAAGCCGGAAAAGGCAAGAAATGGATGCTTCCCCTTAACCTCCGGAGCCAGTGCAGCCCTGCCGACACCTTGATCTGGGCCCAGGGAAACTGACTTCAGACTTACGACCTCCAGAACTGTAAAAGAACAAATGTGTATTAGCTTTAAGCCACCAAACGTGCAGGAATGTGTTGTCGTAGAAACAGGAAACTAATACATACATGATGCTCATATATTTATAGAACAAATATCATATTTCAGTATTAAAACTATGTTTTTGATACAAAATGCCTAGTATATTAGGTACATTCCCATTTTTTTCTTAGAAAGCTTTGTATTAAAGGTGTTATATGGCATGGTACTGGTATTTAAATGCTCAGGAAAAACCTACCAGAAGCAAGCTATTCATAACCCATTTATCACCTAAAATATTCCAAAATGCCTTTTAATCCAAAATCAGATTTCCTTTTAGATGGAGAAGGCAAACAGAATGGAGTTAAATGCCCTTAAATTTGCATTTCTTTTAGGTTTAGCGCTTACACTCAGGTAAGAACACTTTGAAGACTAGGGAACATGAAGTAGACAAACACTTAGCTCCCAGAGAAAAGCTGAATACCCTCCCAAACCTTGGAAAAGCAACATGAAGTCCATCCTAAATCACTGTGGGAAGCCTCGGCACTGAAAACATCCTTCAAGATTATTCAGTATTCTTCACTTAAGCCTTTGATTCCTTCACCAAAATCTAAAATGATAATATATCAAGAACAGGCCAGGTACAGTGGCTCACACCTGTAATCCCAGCACTTTGAGAGGCCGAGGCAGGTGGATCATTTGAGGTCAGGAGTTTGAGACCAGCCTGGGCAACATGATGAAACCCCCATCTCTACCAAAAATACAAAAATTAGCTGAGCGTGGTGGCGGGCGTCTGTAATGTCAGCTACTTGGGAGGCTGAAGCAGGAGAATCGCGTGAACCCGGGAGGCAGAGGTTACAGTGAGCCGAGACTGAGCCTTTGCACTCCAGCCTGGGTGACAGCACGAGAGTCTATCTCAAAACAAAACAAAACAAAACAAAACAAAACAAAAAAACACAGATGGAGCGTTCAATACTGAATTGTGGAGATGTTATGTACTTCTGTATGTCTGGTTTATATCACTTCCAAGTGGTGACCACTAGGGGCAAACACAGAACATGTTCTCTCCAGTCAGAGATTCACTACCTTCAACGCCACCAGCATCAACCTTCACTGCAGGCAGGTCTCCTCTCCATCTTCTGAAGAGCAACCAGAAAACCACTTCTTTCTCCAAGCTCTATGCCTCCCATGGGAAGTCTAACATGGAGATTACACAGATATGTGTAAAATGTTGACATTCAACAGAAAATCTAACAAATAATACTGAGACTTTCTAGTAAATAATTAAACTCTGGCTGGGCACAATGGTTCACGCTTATAATCCCAGGACATTGCGAGGCCAAGGCAGTAGGATCACTTGAAGCCAGGAGTTTGAGACCAGCCTGGTCAACAGAGTGAGACCCTGTCTCTACAAAAAGTAAATAAATAGAATAAATTAAAAATTAGCTGGGTACAGTGGCATGCACTTGTAGTCTGCACTACTCAGGAGGCTGAGGTGGAAGGATCACTTAAGCTCAGGAGTTTTAGACTACGTGAGCTATGATCACATCACTGCACTCCAGCCTGGGCAACAGAGTGAGAATAATGATGATGATGATGATGATGATAATTAAATTTGCAAATGTCATCTCCTAATACCACTCAAATTTGTCTTGTCTTCATTTCCATGTCCATAACCCTAATGTAAGTATCATTATTTCACACCTGGTTTATTGCAAGATCCCCTTTACTGATCTCCCTTCATCCCTCCTTGAGTTTCTCTGATTCATTCTCCAATGAGCAGCCTAAACTATCTGTACTAAATGTTAATCTTATCACACCACTTATTCCGAGTCCTACTTAAAACCCTGCCGTGGTTTCTCCTTGTTCTGAGGAAGATCAAAATCCTTGCTAAGGCAAACAAAGGCTCTCCAAGGCTAACTCTGCCATCCTCACCATTTCATCTTCTCCCTCAGGCTCTCTGCCCTCAGCAACACTGAGTATCTTTCAGTGCCCCAAATGTGCAGAGGTCCCACATATTCCAAGGCCTTTCCTTTTGTGGTTTCTTCAGGCCCAGGATGTAGCCTCAGACACCACCCTTGCTCTTTGCTGGACTAATTGCCAGTAACAAAAGAGTTCTGAGGACTAATCAAGTCAATATTTTTAAAACACTTAGAGCAGCATCTAGCAACAACTAAGGTATTTTTTAATTGTTGTTACTAATGTTAGTATTATTCCTCATCCATATGGATAAATATGGAACTTAGTCCCATAGATTTCCATAGCAAACCTTCAGACTCCCTAGTCTAGGTCAGGTTTCCTTGTTAATGCACTTACAGAACTGTGTTCAGGGGGTTGATCTCACTTCGTAATTATGTATTTATGTTTGTGGTCACTTAAGCCCATCTCCCTTACTGGACTTTAAAGTCCAAGAGATCAGGGGCTGTACTCTTCATCTCTCTTGTTTCCATGGTGCCTGTCTCTAGTGAAGGTTTAAAATGATGATTGTTGAATAAATTCATAGTACTACATAATATAAAAATGGTTAGACTCATTTAAAATATAGTGTTAATATGCAGACCTTATGGTATATACAAAATTCACTGAGAGGTGCCCTGGAGAGGGGCATCAAAGAGATACTGAATTTAGTCAGCTCTTGCCACCACAGCGCTGCAGAACAAACTGTTCAAACTCAGTGTTCTACAGCAAAACACTGACTGAGTTGAGCTCCCCTAAGTGACTCCACTCTGGGTAAGATCAGCTGGACTTGCGTATAGGTTGAGTATAGACCTGTTCCATATGTCTCTTAACCTCCCTAGACCAATGGCTACCTGGGACAATCGCTTCCCAGATTGGATCCCCAGAGCCCAAGATCCAAGAGCAATGTGCAAGCACATTTACGGCATCAGCTTATGGTACATCTGCTATCAGTCTTTTGGCCAAGGCAAGTCACATGGCCAAGTCCAAAGTCAACAAGACAGAGAAGTATACACTGCCTGTGGTGGGAGGGGATAGGAGGGATTATTTGCTGAACAATAATTTAAATGATCACAGACGGTCATGCTCCAGAGCAATTGAATCTGAGGCAAAATGAGATGCCAAGGCCACTGCCAGCTTGGGGAGATAAGTGGCAATTATGTAGTCACTGTGAACAGAGGCAACAAACAATGGTATCAAATGTAAGCCCCAAATTCAAAGTCACAAATAAGAGCCACCACTGAAAATTGATGTACAATGGAGATGCTTCTCACTTTGGCAATTCTGTAACATGCTCCAGGGTGAGTAACAGCTGGGATTTATTTAGCCATGGTAATGAAACCACGGTAATGAATGCCAAGGAAGCCTTACACCATTACTGGAAGAGTGTAAAAAGTGAGCATGCAAAGATTTTAAAAAATGCAAAAAAGAAGAAATAGAGATGAAATTAAGTGTAGTTAGAGCAACAGAATTATGAGTCATTTTTATTATGTTTTGAAGGCTTCCAGGACCTTCTCCTGCTATGTCCTCTGCTTCTCCTGTCATACTTTTTTTTTTAATCTGTCTTCCTCTAGTTCCCATACACTCATGAAGGCAGAGACCACAAGTCTGATGCAGTCCCCACTCTATCCTCAGTCCCTTGGCACACAGTAGGTAGCCAAAAATATTCATGGAATGAATAAATGAAATTCATAGTTGGATGACATCTAAAATTACCAACTAAATAATGGATTACTTTCTCCTGATTATCCTGTAAAAATAGGATTTTGACTCATTTTTAATAAATCAATTTTAAAATTAGGATTTTTTTTTTTTTTTTTTTTTTGCCTCCATTGTGGCGCGATCTCGGCTCACTGCAACCTCCACGTCCCGAGTTCAAGCGATTCTTCTGCCTCAGCCTCCCAAGTAGCTGGGATTACAGGCACACATCACCACACCTGGCTAATTTTTGTATTTTTAGTAGAGACAGGGTTTCACCATATTGGCCAGGCTGGTCTCAAACTCCTGACCTCATGATCCGCCCACCTCGGCCTCCCAAATACACATATTAACTCATTTAATCTCCCCTACAACACTCAACACTTTCCTATGAGGTAGAACCATTGTTATCATTCCCATTTTGGACATAAGGAAACAGAAACAAAGAGAGGTTAAGTAACATGCTCCAAGTCACACAGCTGCCAAATGGCAGAGTCAGGTTGAAACCACAGCAGTGCGGCTTGGAGGCCTGTGCTCCAAACTACCATGTGACTGCCTCCCTGCTGCTACTGGTGCACAGCAGCTGCCCCCACAACCAGGGCCTTTCTGTTCTTGATTTTAATAATAAATTCACTCAGTTGTTTGGGTTATGTTTCGAGGGTGGAAGAGAGGAAGATACAGTATCAAAAAATACAAACTCAATTTTAAAGGTGTTATGGACTAAATTATACCCCCTAAAATTCATATGTTGAAGCCCTAGCCTCCAGTGTGACTGTATTTGGAGACAGGGACTTTAAGGAGGTAATTAGGTTTAAATGAGGTCAAAATAGTGGGCCTAAATTGATAGGATGGGTGTCCTTATAAGAAGAGGAAGTTGATTCTGCTGAGAGAGAGACAAAAAAAAAACAAGAAAAAATGAACAACAACAACAAAAATAGAGGGAGAGACACCAGGGACTTCTCTGTCTTCACAAATACAGAAGAAAGGCCATGTGAGGACAGAGTGAGAAGGCAGCTGTCTGCAAGCCAGTAAGAGAGCCCTTACCAGATACCAACTCCATCAACACCCTGACCTTGGACTTCCAGCCTCTGGAACTGTGAGAAAATAAATGTCTGTTGTTTAAGCTACCCAGTCCATGGTATCTTGTTAGGGCAGCCCAAGTAGACTGATACAAAGGGCAATGTGCAAAGAAGCCTCATACTCCATCCATTACAAAGGGAAGCTAAGGATGAAGAAATAAACAGTAAGGGAAAGAAATGTATTGAAACTAATTGGTCAAATAACACAACTCCATCAGGGAGTGCCCCACTCTAAAGTACATCACGCTCTGGTCATCAGCAAGAAATATTTGCCAAATATCTACCATCCCTGGCCCCGAGAA
Source organism: Colobus angolensis palliatus (assembly GCF_000951035.1). Taxonomy (NCBI): domain Eukaryota; kingdom Metazoa; phylum Chordata; class Mammalia; order Primates; family Cercopithecidae; genus Colobus; species Colobus angolensis. Next base: position 2,873,350 of record NW_012123043.1, read on the forward strand.
GTTAAGGCTTTCATTAGGGCACCATGGCACATACTGACCTAGATGTGAGAGTGGAAATATATAAGACTATAAGATGATACATGCCTAAAAATGGTACAAGTGTTCAGAGGAGAAAGTTTCATTTCAACAATGGTTTTTGGAGTATTTAGAATTTGACATGATTCATACAGAAAGAACAGGTTGCAAGTAAGCAGTCACGTGGAGTAAAAAATTTACATCAGGGCAATGGCATTTGCAAAGCCTAAGCAGCTGAAATGCAATTGGCATATTCAACAACCAATAACGAAAAAGTCAGTTCTTCAAAACAGGGGAATGAGTTGGAAGGCACACATGTAGGGATAAAGTGGAAAGGTCAGTGTGCAATTTTGAAAACGTAAAAAACAGATATCTTGGTATTGAATTTATCCCATACAGGGGATGGCAAGATGGGAAAGAACACATACAAAGATGTGTTGAGAAGATTATTCTTAGCCGGGCATGGTGGTGCATGCCTGTAATCCCAGCTACATGGGAGGCTGAGGCAGGGGAATTGCTTGAACCCAGGAGGCGGAGGTTGCGGTGAGCCGAGATCACGCTATTGTACTCCAGCCTGGGCAAGAAGAGTGAAATTCTGTCTCAAAAAAAAAAAAAAAAAGCAAGAAAGAAAAAGAGAAAGAAGATTACTCTGGAAGATGAGTGTAGAGTGGACTAGTGAGGAAAGAATCTGGAGGCAGGATGAATAGCTGGAAGACAGAACAATAATCCAATCTTGGATTCTAAGATCTTGAATTCTAGATTAGCTGGTGGCAGTGATGATCATCAGGACCCAATGTGAGTGGCACTGAACAGGAGGAAGTGAGCCCCAGCACAGGCAACAGAGTGAGGCCCCGTCTCAAAACACAAAGCAAAATAAAATAACAAAATTACTTTCCTTACTGATGTTGTAAAAATCGATGCTTAAAGCAAATGTTTTTGCCATCACTATTGTTGTCAACTACAAATAACAGCTTTGAGCATCCCAGAAAATGCACCACCGCCAGTAGGCAATGCCACAGTGCCTGCACTCACAATGCAGACATGCCATCAGTGGCCTAACAGACCCCATGGGGTCCTTTCCAGCACTTAATGTTCCATGATCCTATGATGCTAAAGTGAGGCTCAAAGCACAAGTAGTTCAGTTCAAAGCCTGGCAACTCCCGTTCCAGATCCCATTATTGATGCATTTATCACATGATTTTCTCCTTTTAAGTAAAGACCTGGGTGTTGGAAAAGACTCTGTTCCCTTAAACAAAATATTCAATGTCACTGTTGTGTCCTTAAAGATAACTATGACAGAAATAATAATACCTTCAGTAGAGGATTTGCGGACGACCTGGCAATAACTCCACATTCTCCCAGGGGTCTATAAGACAACAGGTTGATGATGACTTATCTAAAAAATGGATGGACAACAAATACTTCAGGCAATCCTCCATAAATATTGTTTCTCTCTGCAGAGCTTTTGAAAGGTATTAATGGCAGTGAGTGTGAGATTGTATTTCCTGATAAGAACCTGGAAAGCAACTATACCAGGTAGCCAGTTAAAAGCAAAACAGTAATCAGATGACATTAGGACCCTGAATGTGTACATGTGTTAAACAGGCAAAAGTGCTTTAAAAGTCAGTTCTGAATCATAAGGCATACCCTTCTTTCCTTTCTTAGCCACCCCAATTACAGCTTTTCCTACCTTTAATTCTGCTAATCAGCTAAAATAACTACTCATGTCTAACCTCCCCTAAGATATGACAGGCCACTAAAATGCAACTTTGAAAATGAAATGCACACACAGTGATATGTAACATGAACTCCTGTGTGTCGTAAAATGATAATAAATGGAATTTTACAAGATTCAACATGAGGTTCAAAACAAGCCTTTTATGAGCAAGGGCAGTTTTTCACCATGCTATTTGTATAGGTGCCAAATGTTTGTTGTTTTTTTTAATTTGTTCCTTTGGTACTCAAGAGAACTGGTTTCCATAGAGGACCGGTCTGCAAAGAGAGCATTCAATATATCCAAATAAAATAGTGGATTCATTAAGATCCACCTTTGATTACTAATATGTACTAATCAGTTAGCTACATGACACTGGGCCAGAAGTCACCTATGCCCCCTGATCCATACAACATTGACTTCTGTGATAGACACACAGGGACTAAATAGGACATAGCACATGTGTCATATAGGATGGCAAGACGGGATTTATTTGCAGAAGACATGCAGATCTATGCCAAGGGAAGTCAACCCCTAAGCTGAGCCTCTCAAATCCATTCACATTCTCAGACTAGGAGTTAAGTCAACTCAAACCTCAATAAAATGGTACCAGTGACTTAAAGGTAAAAATCTCTCATCACCTTCATTGTAAAAAGGGCCATTGAACCATGGCTGCTACTTCACCAGCCCTGATTCAACTTCCCTTTAAAAAAAGAAAAGATTTCTCCTTAACATTTCTCATTTTCTTCTTCGTAATTTGCACTAGTTATTTCAAAAGAGAAAAACAAAAGAGTAATTATCTCTGAAGAAATGAAATACTCAGGTAAGCGGGCAACCAACAACCACACAAATGTCTGTGAATTGCATAATCAATTCTGTGATTAGGCAGAGGAGAGCTCTGCACCCACATTGATTGTAAAATGCAAATCTGAATACAGCTAATCTTCACATAAATATCATAGGTATAGTATTGATTTTTTTCCCTTGTGATCATGTGTAAAATTAACTATCTACAGTAATGGTAAAGAAGTAACATATTATTATTTGAAGGTGGCCTGTAATAAGTTAAAGATGCATATTGTAACGTCTAGAGCAACCATTTGAACACACACACAGTGAGTGTTTATAGCTAAAAACTCAATAGAAGAGATAAAATGGAATATTAAGAAATGTTCAATTTACCCAAAAGAAGGCAAGAAACGAGGAAGAAAGAAACAAAGAAGCTGGAACAAATACAGAACAAACGTGATGGACTTGCATCCATCCATATTAAACACTCTAATTAAAGTGGTGGTAAAAAAAAAAATTGTGAGAAAGGCATCAGTAACAAGGACATTGTCCACCATTTCCCATCCTTTTATTTAAAATAGATCTTTGTTAATATATTCCAATGCCTGTTTGTTGCAGTTTCGTATGTGTTACACGGTAATTGGCTCCACACGGAAGAAAAACCTCTCTAGATAATCTCAACTAAGGCTCCATCAGCAAAAGTCCCTCAATAGAGAGTAACATGCCGGATGTAAACATACTAAGGCTGCTGCCATCAGTAGAAATGCTTGTTTATTTAACTGATGGCTGCTGCCTTCACATGAGTACCAGGGACACAGAATGAAATGGACTGGACTTGGCAAAGGGATATGCTATCTTATATACTTTTTTTGATCCCCAACCACTCCTGTGAGTTTGAAACACCCACTCGGTGCTTCAGATACCTAAACATTTTATTTTATTTTATTTTTTACAAGGCCACAGCTAACATTGTAACAAGTAAAAATTTTAAAAGAAAGGTTGAGACATTAGTCTCTCACACACACACAGAGCTCAATAAATTTGACATTAGTAAGAAAGTTCATATGATGTCTGCACATCTACAGCTAGAGACATTTTTTAAAAACAGTGTCTAGATCTCATGAACAGAATAATATATCAACATTTTTATAGCAAAGCAGACAATTCCTATGATAAATAATTTCTAGTCCCACACAGGCAGAGGCCTTTAAGAATTTCAGCTTTAATAAAAAGAGAGTTTAATTACAAAGCCAGTGAGTTATGATCAACACTCACGGCCTCCCCCAAGCAGCTTCTAACACCAGGTACCACAACTGCATACACAAGTAACTACATTTGTATTTCTCTCTCGTTTGAAGGGACAAGGGAAGTTAAAAACTGACTGTGCAATTTCAGGCCCTCAAATAACTAACGTTTTCCAAAGAAGGAGCCTTGGCTACAGAAGTTTTAACTAACAAGCAATTTAACCCTAAGGTATAAAGAATCCTTTACTGATCAATCAGTACTAGCCAAATGGATCCTCTTCTTACGGTGTGATATTCAGTAACATCGGAGCCACCCTATGCCATCAAAAAGTAGCACCACTTTGAAAAGAAATAGGATTTGAGGTAATAATTGCAGTACCAGGGTACCATTTCCTTTCTCAGGCCTCCTTGGCCAACCATCTGATCCAAACCACTGCCCTGTCTCACCTGGATTCTTGCAATAACCTCCTAACAGGGTACTCTGCTTCAATCTCTGACCCCTTAGCTGATGCATAGCATCAGAATGGGCCTCTACAAATGTGAAGTCAGATCATGACTCTTCTCTGCACTTCACTCAGACTCCCCCATGACCTTTAAGGTCCCTGAACCTGATATTCCCCTCACCACAACTGCTCTAACCTCACACCCTATTACTCTGCCCATCATTCACTTCACTCCAGCCACGCTGACCTCCTGGCTGGTCTGTGAACTCACCAGACACACACCCACCTCAGGGCCTTTGCAGAGCTTCTTTCCCAGACATCCATATGGCACATGCCCTCACCACTTCCAATTTGTATTTAACTGTCTCCCACTTAGTGGCCTATCCTGTCTTTAAAAATTGCAAACCAGGCTGGGCGCAGTGGCTCACGCCTGTAATCCCACCACTTTGGGAGGCCAAGGCGGGCAGATCACGAGGTCAGGAGGTCGAGACTATCCTGGCAAACAAGGCGAAACCCCGTCTCTACTAAAAAAATACAAAATTTAGCTCGGCGTGGTGGCACATGCCTGTAGTCCCAGCTACTCGGGAGGCTGAGGCAGGAGAATTGCTTGAACCCAGGAGACGGAGGTTGCAGTGAGCCAAGATTGTGCCACTGTACTCCAGCCTGAGCAACAGAGTGAGACTCTAAAAAAAAAAAATTGCCAGTAAGACTTCTACCCAAGAACACCCTGATCCTTCTTATCCCAATCTATTTTTTCCCTAGATGGTAATTATCATTTTCTGATGGCCAAGAATGTTAATGTCTACTATATTATATACTTTTTTTTTTTTTGAGACGGAGTCTCGCTCTGTCGCCCAGGCTGGAGTGCAGTGGCCGGATCTCAGCTCACTGCAAGCTCCACCTCCCAGGTTCACGCCATTCTCCTGCCTCAGCCTCCCGAGTAGCTGGGACTACAGGCACCCGCCACCTCTCCCGGCTAGTTTTTTGTATTTTTTAGTAGAGACAGGGTTTCATAAATATATCACTTATATATTTGTTTATTGTGTTTCCTGTGTTCCCTCGTGAGATTGTAAAACTCCCAAGAAGGAAGATTTTAATCTGTTTTGTTTCCAGTGTCTAAAATACGGTCATATTCAAAAAACATTTGTTGAGTTTCTGTTTTTTTTTTTTTTTTAGAGACAGTCTCACTCTGTCGCCAGGCTGGAGGGCAATGGTGCAATCATAGCTCACTGCAGCCTTGAACTCCTGGGCCCCTGCTATCCTCCCACTGTGGTCTCCAGAGTAGCTGGGACTACAGGCATGGGCCACCTGGCTACTTTTTTAAACTTTTGTAAAGACAGGGTCTTGCTATGTTGCCCAGGCTGGTCTCAAACTCCTGGTCTCAAGCAATCCTCCTGCCTTGGCATCCGAAAGTGCTGGGATTACAGGCGTGAGCCAGCAATCCCGGCCATGTTGTTTCTGAATGAATAAATTCAGGGGGACATTTTCACCAGGAGTCAGGCATGAAGAGCCCTAAGTGCTGTGATAAGGAGTCTGCACTGGATCCAAAGGGCAAGGGCAAATCATGAAAAAGATGGGTTAAAGGGACCTCCAAAATGGTACCAAATGCACCCCCCTCCTGGCCTTCGCAGTCTTGTCTGGTTCTCCTCCGACTGTGCACCAGGATTGGTCTGTGTGACCAATAGAAGGGATGATATGTCACCTCCAAGACTAGGCTCTAAAGACTGCCACTTCCATCTTGGTCAATCTTTGTCCCTCAGCCCCCACCCTCTGCCTTACTCACTCTAGAGAAAGCTGGCTGCCATGTCACAACCAGCCCTACGGAAAGGCCCAGTGGCAAGGACATGAAACCTCTTGCTATTTGCCACGTGAATGAACATCAAAATAGATCCTCTAGCCCTAGTCAAGAGTTCAGAGGCTGCAGCTCCAGCCGGCTGCTTGACTGCAACCTCATGAGAGACAGAGTCACCCAGCTAAATTACTCCTCTCCACTAAGCCAAAGCCAGATTACGGACCCTCAGAGACTGTGTGATCATAAATGCCTGTCGTTCTAAGCTGCTGGGTTTTGAAATGATTTGTTATCTTACAATAGATAACTAATGAAAACAATATGAGATGGGAGGTAGGATGGCCAGTTTCAAGGCACAGGATTCTAGTTAAAAAGGCATGAAGACCTCAACAAGGACAGAGGCAGTGGAGGTGAAGAGAATGAGGCTGCCTCAAGGGCTCTCCAGAAGTTTGGGAGCACCAGGGCTTGATACCTGATGGGATGGGTATCATCCATCTATCCAATCCAATGCCACAATATCATCCATCAATACCAGGGGCATGAGGAATAGGAATCCAGGAAGATGCTCAGATTTCTGATGGTTGTCTGGATACACCATGAAGCTACTAATCAGGATGTAGGATACAGATCGACCACACACTGATCCATGGTCTCTGGCCCCAACTAAACACCACGCTGTGTTCTTGGTATTTCTTCAGCTGCTACCACACAGGCACTTCCTCCAGCCAGCTCACAGGTAGCTGAAGCATCACCTCCTCTCATCCAACCCAGGCAGAGTTGGACACTCTCTCCTGTATGCCCCAGTGTGTATTTACACACTTCTTTCAGAGCACTTTCCTGTGTTTTGCAATTACCTATACTGTACTCTGTGCTGCCTGAGAAGGGATTTGTCTTTTCCATCCTTGCATCCCTTGACCCTGGCACATAGTAAGTGCTCAATACATGTTGGATGGAAAATGACTGAACAAAACAGCAACCCTACTCTACCCATTGTCATAATTACGGGGCCACACTCTGCTCAGAAGAGAATTTCTTTATGCTGCTATTTTAGACTGCTCCATCCAGAATACCCTTCCAAAGGTAACTACGCATTCCTCACTGCCTTCCTGATGTGACCATTTTCTCCCAGGGTTCCAGCAGCCCAGAATGACCTACTACAGCCACGGACTGAGGTGGCCTTTTGCACAAAGAAACGTGAATAACAGGTCCCGAAGAAAGGTCTGCAGATGGGAAATAGACTATTCCCCACCACCAGAAATCAACATTGTAGCCAAGAAGTTGGAGGTCTTTTTCTTCTGTCTCTTTCCTAGGCTGAAAATATAAAATCCACGACCTAAAAATTCAAGTTCCATGAGAAATAAGGTTTATCGTATTGTATGTCTTTACTTACAATGCTACTTCCTCAGTCCATACACACACACACACACACACATATATATATCTCCTTTTTTTTTTTTTTTTTTTGAGACGGAGTCTCGCTCTTGTTGCCCAGGCTGGAGTGCAGTGACGTGATCTCAGCTCACTACAAGCTCTGCCTCCTAGGTTCATGCCATTCTGCTGCATCAGCCTCCAGAGTAGCTGGAACTACAGGTGCCCATCACCACGCCTGGCTAATTTTTTTATATTTTTAGTAGAGACAGAGTTTCACCATGTTAGCCAGGATGGTCTCAATCTCCTGACCTCGTGATCCGCCTGCCTTGACCTCCCCACTCCTTATATTAAATCTACTTCTCTTAAGCAAATAATGTATTCACTCAACAACATGGACTGAGTGCCTTCTGTGTTCTAGAGTCAGAATACCCACCCCTCACTACTGCTGAGTGTCATTATGAGTCTTTTCCCACCAAGTCTAGGGTAATCGAGAAACTGTTTTGCTTCCCCTGTTCAAATGTTTCCAAGAATATTTAGAGATATGTCACAATGTCATTTCAAGCAGCATAAGTAGCATACAAAACTGTTTAGTATCTGGCCAGGCACACTGGCTCATGTCTGTAATCCCAACACTTTGGGAGGCTGAGGCAGGAGGATCACTTGAGGTCAGGGGTTCAAGACCTGCCTGACCAACATCATGAAACCCTGTCTCTACTAAAAATACAAAAAATGAAATAAAATAAAATAGCCGGGTATGGTGGTGGAAGCCTGTAATCCCACTTACTTGGAAGGCTGAGGCATGAGAATCACTTGAACCTGGGAGGCAGAGGTTGCAGTGACCCAAGACCACACCCCTGCACTCCAGCCCAGATGACAGAGCAAGATTCCATCTCAAAAAAAATAAATAAGACTCTTTAATATGTGATATAATCCTAATTTTGTCTATATGTCTGTGTGTATATCTATATGGATATGTGCCTGTATATACATATACATATATAGATAATCCACACACACTCAAGACAGAAATAAAATATATCAAAATGTTAACCACGCCTGTAACCCAGCACTTTGGGAGGCCAAGGCAGGAGGATTGCCTAAGCCCAAGAGTTCAGGACCAGTCTGGGCAACATGGCAAAACCCTGTCTCTACACAAAATACAAAAATTAGCTGGGTGTGGTGGCGCACACCTGTAGCCCCAGCTACTTGAGAGGCTTGTGGGGAAGGATCACCTAAGCCTAGGGAGGTCGAGGCTGCAGTGAGTCATGATTGCACCACTGCACTCCAACCTGGCTGACAGAGGGAGACCCTGTCTCAAAAAAAAAAAAAAGTTAAAAGGTTATATGTGTTTGAAGTTTTCCAAAATAAAAAGTTAAAAATTATGTTAACATGGAGGTAACATTGTAAGTGAGTGTATTTTTCTTCTTTGTGCTTTTCCCATTATCTAAAATATCACAATTTTTAGTGGTATAAAATGTCATTTTGAAACACAATATGAAAAATAAATCTAGCAAGTGACTAACAGTAGTTACAGCTAAAGGGGGGGAGGGGAGATAATGAGCTCTTTGAGCTTCATTCTTACCCTTACCTATGTTTTCCTAAATTTTCTATAGTGAATGTGTATTATTTTAAAACTGGAAGATGAAGCCTGTTTAAAAGTGCAATTAACACATAGACGTCTGAGAACATAAGCATTGTCTTGGCAACGGCCCCTAGAGCAGACTTTTCTCTTGAAAAATGCGTGCCTCTTCCATTTACTGTGTTTTTTCTGTCTTGGAACGCCTCTTCTTACATACTAAACAGTTCAAGACTCTGATTGAAATTTTAAAGCCTCTTAATTAGGTCAGAGACTCTCCTGCTAAGCATGTCTTCCAGGTCACTGGGAGCTCACCTCACTGGGACGGGAGCCAGTCTGCCCAGGGCCAGACCAGCTCTTCCACAGGAAAACATGGATGTAGAGGTGAAAGAGCAATCTGACCTACCAATCCTTCCAAAATCTGTCCAGGATTTGGATCCCCAGACACTCCAGGCTTCTTTCTGACCCCAGCAGGCATTACCCCAATAGTCAGCAGAAAGGGTGAGGACTGGGTCTGCCAGATACTTGCACCACCTCCTTCCTTTTGTCACACCCTCTTGGAAGCCCATACACAGGGTAACTTACGTCTGCACACCTTAGAACATGAAATCAGTGCTTCTCCCAACTCAGTCTCTCCTCTTCAGGGCTGTCCCAAGATCCCTCATTCCTGACAGCACTGTTGATGTTGTTCTGGGCCATGTGGGACTCTGAGTCATTCACTTCCTCCATAGATAGAACTTCCTTCCTCACGTCCTTCGTCCTGTCAATCTCTTATCCAGGATGAACTCCTCATCTCCCTGGCTGCCTTCTTTAACCGCTTCTTCCACTCAGTTTAGGGACTCTTCACATTCATAAGGCACAAGGCTCTCCTAATGCCTTGTGTAAGAGATAAGAAAAACCAAACTGTTTTTCCCACTCTCAGACACTCAACACAAGATATTTCACCTCTGATGATAAACAAAATGTGTGTGGGGTTTTCCCACACATCAAGCAATTCTCCAGAAGACACCAACTCAGTGTCCTACAATTTAACTCAACTCTGACACTCTTTACCTGGAGACAGAGTCAGATCCTACAGGTTAAGTGCTCAGTTCCACAAGACTGTCTCCCTCTCCACATGCCAGTTACAAGCCCTGTGTTGTGTTACCTGTACTTCTGACCAATCAGCAGAATTTGAGGGTTCCCAAGACCCCTTCTTCACATTGGATTAATTTGCTAGGACAGTTCACAGAACTCAGGGAAACAAGGGTGTCTGTCAGGTTTTTCCATCTTCGTACATGTCTGCTTTCCCCCGTGACCTCCACCACCACATCATGACGCAGCACGTAACACCTCACCAGAAGCTGGCACCATGCCCTTGAACTTCTCAGCTTGCAGAACAATGAGAAAAGAAAAAAGAAAGAAAAACTCTTTTCTATATATATTTTTTCTTCATATTCTAAAAAAGACTAAAATAAATATGTTACTTACAGTTACCTATTCATTATAAAGGGTATTGCAAAGGACACAGATAAGCAGCCCGATGAAGTAATATAGGGCAAGGTACCTGGGAAGGGGCACGGAGCTTCCACGGCCCCTCCTAATGGGCCACCCTCCGAGAACCTCCATGTGTTCAGCAATCCAGAAGCTCTTGAACCCTGCCCTTTTGGATTTTTATGGCGGCTTCATTACGTAGGAATGATTGATTATACCATTGAACATTGATGATCAACTCAACCTTCAGTCCCTCTCTCCTCCTTTGGGGCAGCAGTCGAGGGTGGGGTTTGAGGACAGAAGACTGTAAGTTCCAACCCTCTAATCACATGGTTGGTTCCTCTGGCAACCAGCTTCCATCCTGAGGCTATCCAGGCCCCACCACCACCCTAACACACACATAAACCAGTTCATCATGATAGCATACTAATACACATCACTTTGGAGATTCCAAGGATTTTAGGAGCTGTGTGCCAGGAACCAGAAGCAGAAACCAAATGTATATATTTCTTATTATATCATAATAGTACACCATGTAACCTTTTCAAGCATGAAGCCTAGCCCTATGTTAATAGGTATCTCAGGCCAAACCACTGAAGAACCTTTTCCATGGTCTATAAGATGCTGGATGGCCTTCCTCAAAGCCTGGAGCTTTCAGTATTTGGATAAATGTGAATCCTTCACGGATTTTGTGTGGGCTACCTGACCACTCAGGGCTTTGTGAGTTGTGCTAAGAAGGGGGGTAGGGTTCTCTCTGCTATTCAGGTAGCCAGGCTAACCTACTGTGGAGCTGGAATCAGCATTCAGGTTTCCTGGCTGACTTCTCCGCATCTGGCTTCTCAAAACCACCAATCACACAACATTCCCAGAGCTCTCATGGCAGATGCGCTGGCCCCATTCAGGACTCTCAATGACACTGTCCTCTCTGGAAATATTTTATACCAAATACAGCTATTACAAATTGTGATTGTACAAGAAAATAAATAGGGGAAAAAATTCTAGTTCCTGGACAAGTTTCCTTTTGCATGCTGTATGGAGCAGACCCAACTCCCCCAGCCCAAGCAACATTGACAAGAGTTGGGCAGTTCATACCTGTTACAAGAGTTTCTGCCTGAAGCAAATTATTGTTATTACCAGGTTATAAACCCTTAAAAGAATCCCTTAATGGAAATGCTAACAGCCCATTAACTATAATGAGTGTCATCATATAGGATGCATTCCAGCGGAGGGAAGGCAACTGCGTTATCTCAGTCTTTGAGCAACCCCCAGGCTCATGACAAGGATGGTCGACACCAGACAGTGAGAACTTCCCGACAGGACCAACCACTCTGCCGTTGTATGTGACTCTTCTGGTCCCTGCATCAGCCCTGGAGAAACCCAGTTTATTTGCAGGACCTGCCTTGCACCTTGAGAGAATGTGACACATCTGGGGGACAGTTTACAAAGAGGGGAAGTCAGCTACCGCCATCGGCAGACGTGAGACCGTTAGCCTCACACATCAGGCTGCAAGGCAGGGCCTGTTTTCACAAACAAGCTGTTTGCTCACAGTTTGAATCTATTTCTGGAGATTGTTTACCTAAATGAAATTACTTATGCACTGGGGCAGGGTTCAAAGCTCAAAAGATAAGTGCGATCGGCTATTAAAAAGATCCAAGCTTGGGAAAATGAGGGGGGAAAGACAAAGTCAGATTAATCCCGGGGGAGGAATGTCTCAATGCCATAAAAATTACATGGCATTCCTTTAGACCATCAATTAATATTAATTCCAAAAGTTCAAAGCCACAATTTAAAGGAACTAATTAATAGCTAATATTCTCCCCAGAGTGATCTAGTCTGGTTTACAAGAGCAAAGGCATTGATGGGCTGAACGTTCCTTCTCTCGCTGATCATTACAGGTAAGGCTAGCCTGAGTCTGTGGAGGACAGGTCCGGGAATTTCCATGCATGGAATAATAATGACACTTGCTAGTCCTTACTCAGACCCTTGCTAAATTTTAGTTACTCTGCCTCTGGGGATGTGGCTCACCGCAGTCATCCTTGAATTACGCTCTGTAAAAAAGTGGATCCTAAAGACGAGGGTACATCTTGCTCTGTGTAAGTTCTAGTATTGTCGTTCTTTACATAAGCTACTCTAGGGGAAACTTCTTATTTAAATCTTTTTAACCTTAGGTGCAGAGTGTTGAGTTCATCATACTCCCACCTCCATTCATTGTCACTGGGCTACCTGTGTTCCTTCTCTTTAATATTTTTTAAATTTCCTTTTGATCTTCCTACTCACTCCCATCCTCTCTCCTCCCACACGTAGGCTGCTATCCTAAGGTGTTTAATGTTTATTTTGTTTGTTTGGATATCTCTGTTTTGTGTTCATGTATTTTTCCTTTTGCTCATAATCCTCTTACCCAAGTATTACTTTTATTCATGTTAGAATCTGGTCCTTGTCCATCTGTGTTTTCATTGTTTATGCGTTGTAAGTAATATCCATGATAGAATATTTGTGCCTGATTTTTAACATTTCTATAAAGAGCTTTTCTTTTCTTTAGTCCATGATAGTCTTTTTTTTCTTATCTCCCTGCACCCCCAGCAGGTGACCACTGCTAACAGCATGGGCAGGGTCTATCTCTCCACGCATGTCTCCAGGATCACTCAATCCTTTAAACTAGTGGTTACACAAATATGTGTGTGTGTGTGTGTGTGTGAAAGAGAGAGAGAGAGAGAGACAGACAGAGAGAGAGGAGATACATTTGGTTTAATGAACTGGATTCATAATCCATATCTCTGTGGTTTGCTATTCTCATCTAAGAATATGTCATGATCATCCTTCCAGGGCAGTAGATCCAGATCTTTGGCATTCTTGTTTAATAGCTGTCTAGTAATTCATGGAATAGATGGATGTTCAGCAGTTCACCCAACCATTCCCCTACTGATGGGCATTTAGGTTGCACTCAGTTTTTTATCACTACAAACAAAGCTGCATATTTATGCACGTGAATCCATAAATACTGGTGCTTTTACATCTATAGGGTATATTTCCAGGAGTGTGCATATATTTTTTACTTATATAAATGGTATTAAGTTAAATACCACTTTGCATTTCTTATTTCTTCACTATGCACTATGCTTTTAAGACCTCTCCATGTTATAATTTGCAGACCTAATATGTTGGTTCTAACCACTGCACAATATTCCATAGTGAGATCCCAGTTCACTTAACCTATCAGTCTCCAGATGCCGGTATATAATAGCAGCACAGTGGTAAGGTACTTTTTAAATACTACTGAAAGGTTAATGTGCTTAAAAATAAAGCAACAAGCCCGGTGGGGTGGCTCACACCTGTAGTCCCACCTACTACATGGGTTGAGGCAGGAGGGTCACTTCAGCCCAGGATTTTGAGGCCAGCTAGGACAACACAGCAAGACCCCATCTCTATAAATAAATAAATTAAGCATCAAATAGAAAACACATAATTCCAGCTTTTTCAAACTCTCAGTAGACTTGATTTTGGAAAAAGGAGATCACAGGAATGGGGGTACTTGCATTTGTTGAAAATCTGTGTCAAGCACCTTACAAAAATCTTATTTGATTCTCAATGTAAACTTTGGAGGCAATAGTTTACTCCACCAGATGAGGAAACCAAGGACCAGAAAGATCAAATGCATTCCTCGTACTCATGGTGGGACTGGGATTCAAAGCCAGGTCTTCTTGGCCCGTCCCACTACTCCTTGTGAACTGCAACCCAAACTAATGTCTCACCTTTTTAGGAAAGGTCTCCTAAGGGGCATGGAGGATGGGTGGGGAAAGTACATGAGTATCACAAGATTTTGGATCTAAAATTTCATCCCAGGATTCTGAGAACACTGAAGATTGATATTCTTCTCAATGAAAATTAATGGACTTAATGTTCCAAAAAGCTTGAAAGTCTGACCAATTTCTAGAGCTTTTGTGGGAAGCTGCTGGCGTTACCAAGAACAGCATGATTATGGGTTACATTCAGAGTTTTCCCGGTTCGGGGAAGAGGCCAGGCCTTGCTCACAAAGGAAAGGCCTCAGGGAGCCATGTGCAATGCGGTCAGATCATTAATGATGCTGCTGCACATGGAAGGACTGTGAAATGAATGCTCTGAAACAACAGCAGAGTTCTGCCCAGCGTCCTGGGACTGTCACAGGGTTCTTGTTTGGCACTGGACTTCCTCTTTCTAAATACAAGGGACTTGCCATGGTAACCTGCTGTGGTCAGTTGTGTGGAAGGATCTAGAAACCATCATAATCCAGCCAGCAACAGTTACTACGCATGTATGCCAGGCCATGGGTAAAGCACAAAAGGGGAAGATGAAATGATAAATCAAGGATATTAACTGTTTGCTAATTTTTTGCCCCGGAATCCAGAAGCAAAACCAAGGCTTGATGCACTTAGAAATGTTAAAGTGAACTGAGACCCAGCACCTTACCAGCTCAGGTTGCTGGGTCACTCTGGTGACAGTCAGGTTCAAAGGCACAACAAGAGGCAAGGTTAGCTGCCCCGTCTTCTTCCACACCACTAAGCAGCCTCCAAAACCAGCTTGGGTCCTTGAGGAAAACAGTAGAGGCAGAGAGAGGGAGGGGTGCAAGAAATTCAAATGGTTTCACCAACGGAGTGTATTAGTCCATTCTCACACAGCTAATAAAGACCTACCCAAGGCTGGGTAATTTATAAAGGAAAGAGGTTTAATTGACTCACGGTTCTGCATGGCTGGGAGGCCTCAGGAAACTTCCAATCATGGCAGAAGGAGCCTCTTCACAGGGTGGCAAGAAAAAGAATGAGTGCTCAGTGAAGGGGGAAGCCCTTTATAAAACCATCACATTTCCTGAGAACTAATTATCACGAGAAGGGGATGGGGGAAACCGACCCCATGATTCAGTTATCTCCACCTGGCCCCTCCCATGACATGTGGGGATTATGGGAACCACAATTCCAGATGAGATGTGGGGCTGGGCGCGGTAGCTCACGCCTGTAAGCCCAGCACTTTGGGAGGCCAAGGCAGGCAGATCACTTGAGGTCAGGAGTTCAAGACCAGCCTGGCCAACATGGTGAAACTCCGTCTCTACAAATAATATGAAAAAATTAACCAGGCATGGTGTTGCACGCCTGTAATCCCAGCTACTCAGGAAGCTGGGGCAGAAGAATTGCTTGAACCCGGGAGACGGAGTTTGCAGTGAGCCGAAATTGAGCCACTGCACTCCAGCCTGGGGAACGGAGTGAGATTCCATCTCAAAAATAAATAAATAAAGATGAGATTTGGGTGGGGACACAGCCAAACTCTATCATGGAGAATCTCCATCTGAAAGAGCTCACAGCCCCTATAGGAAAAGGCAAGTACAACACACCATACAACAGGGACAGAGGTACACAAACTGTACAATAAAAATAAATACAGAATTGATTCTGCCTGAGGTAGATAAGCAAGACCTCACAGATGAGGAAGACCTCCCATTTGATCTGGGCCTTGAAGGATGAACTAACAGACATCTTAATAGCCAACGCTTACTGCAAGCTTGGTAGGTGACCAGTATTCTCTAAGAGCTTTGTGTGTATGATTTAATTTACTCTTCACAATCATGGTATGAGGCAGGTACTATAGATGCGAGAAATGAGGCTCAGAGAGGTAATTAACTTTCTCAAGGTCACACAGCTAAGTAAGTAGTAGAATAGGAAATTGAACTTAGGTCTTTTTTACTCCCCAAATCCCAGGTTCCCTGTACTCCCTATGTTCAGTACTCCCTCCAACTTTCCTTCCAAAAAAGGAGTAAGGGAAGAGGGCTTACAGAGAAGACGGCTTTTGAAAAAGCTTTGGCAGCAAGGTGCCCGGACTTTCAATGGAGGCCACTAGGGGGTGGTAGAGAAGGGAAAAGAAGGGAGGAAATGGGGATGGAACATGGGAGAGGAGGCTGCAGTGAGTCTGAAAAGAGCCTGGAGCCAGGAGTGGAGGGAAGGGGACACGGAGCTCAGAAGTGTGATCTTCTCTTTCTAAGAGCATCATCAAGTTTTTGTCTTGATTTCAATTGAGGAGAAATTCACATACTATAAAATTAACTATTTTGAAGTGAACAATTTAGTGGCATTTAACACATTCACAGAGTTGTGCGACCACTGCCTCCAGTTACAAAACATTTTCATCATCCCAAAATAAAACTCTGTGCAGTACCCATTAATAAGTTACTCTTCTTTGCTCCCTCCCCAGCCCTTGGCATCCACCAATCTGAGTTTTGTCTGTAAGGATTTACCTAGTCTGGACATTTCATATAATGGAATCATACAGTCTGGACTTTCATGCTGGTCTTCTTTCACTTATCATAGTGCTTTCAAGTTCATGCTGTAGCACGTATCAGTACTGCATTTCTTTTTATGGCCAAATAATATTCCATTTTATAGATATACCACAAGTTGTTTATCCATTCACCTGTTGTGGACATTTGAGTATTTCTACCTTTTAGCTATTAGAAATAGTGCTACTATGAACATTTGTGTATATCATATGAGTTTTTAAGCTTATCTAGGCTTAAGAAAGACAGGAAAGAATTAAGAGTGAATGAGACCAAATCGGTGAGCAATATGAACAATATCTAGAACCAGCAATGAGAGTCGAGAAAAGTGGAACAATTTGAGACAGCATTTAGAGGTAGAATTGGCAGGATGAGCCATGCATTCAATGTGATGTGGCAAACAGATGGCAGGTGGGGAAGAAAGAAGCATCCAAGAGGACCCTATAGTGTCAACCCTTGCCAGTGTGGTGATGATGCAGTCATGGGGTAAGGAAAAACAAGACTGGAGTTTAGATAGTGAATTTACAACTGAGTTTGGAGTATCACTGGCTGCTTCATCAGATATCTAACATGCGTTCAGCACTCCCACTCAGGAGAGCATGCTGTGTTGGACCTGCCAGGAAGGAAAGGGTGTGCAGAGCTAAGAGATGAGGCTGAAATGCTGAGAAATCCAATCTAAGAGGAGAGCATGGTTCTGAGGCATTGTGTTTGCTATGTGCTCTTTCTAGAATGCCATTCCTGCTCTCTGAGTCTGGATCGCTCAAGATCCAGTTCAATGACACCTCTTTCTAGCAAAAGCCTGATGTAGTAGTTCATTTTCACACTGCTGATAAAGACATACCTGAAACTGGGAACAAAAAGAGGTTTAATTGGACTTACAGTTCCACATGGCTGGGGAGGCCTGAGAATCACGGCAGGAGTCAAAATGCACTTCTTCCACGGCAGTGGCAAGAGAAAAATGAGGGAGAAGCAAAAACAGAAATCCCTGATAAACCCATCAGATGTCATGAGACTTATTCACTATCACAAGAAGAACATGGGAAAGACTGTCCTCTGTGATTCAATTACCTCCCCGCTGGGTCCCTCCCACAACATGTGGGACTTCTGGGAGATGCAATTCAAGTTGAGATTTGGATGGGGACACAGCCAAATCGAATCACCTGCGAACCTCCAAGCTGAGTTACGTTTCCCACAGCACCGCACATCACATCAGTGATCACACTGTGTTGCAATTCTGTAATCATCTGTCATCTTATTGGAGTTTGAGGCAAGGATGTTACCCATTATCTCTATGCAGCATATGCAAGGCACATTATAAACATTTGCCAAACTAGTGAATTAAAAAATCAAAGATCTGTGAAGAAGACAGAGAAGGAGCTATGAGTGCAAGGAGTAGAGCCAGAAAAGAGATGTATGGAATCCAAGAGGAGAAAATTCCAAAAAGAGGGAATGAATCATATAAAATGCTGCAACAAAGTGAAACAGAACAAGAAGAGGCCATTGGAGTTAGGAATATGGAGTCTACAGACCTTCACAAGGCTTATTTACATGGGGTCCTGGGGATGGGAGATTATAGTGGGACAAGAAAGGGCACTAGGGACAGGAGATCCTAATGAGCTAAGGAAGAAGTGGGAGATGATGAGGTGGCAGAAAACACTCTCAGTAAGGGTGAAGGAAAAGAAGTAAAGAATAGTTGGAGGGAAGTCAATTAAGAGAAAGAAATTTTTTCCTTGAGGACAAGAAAATATTTATCTATTTGTCAGGGTGGAAAAGCCAATGAAGAAGAGATAAAAAGGAAAGCAAGTAGAATGAGAAGAAACAAATGGACCAAAAAATGAATGAGAATAAATATAACTGCAGTGGGGGTGTGTGAAGATTTTAGAAAAGGCATGTGGTAGAGTGTATTATCTATCATTTGGTAAAAAACCCACGCCACAGGTGGAGTGTATTTTCCTGCCCTGTTGACTCTGAGTCATTATTTGCTTTGACTGGAGGGATACAGGAGAAAGTGCCAATGTACCAGCTCCAAACAGAGGCCTTGAGAGGCCTGGCATGGCCTTGTGTCCCCTACTATACCTCTGCCCTAAGAAAAATAGGCCAGGTAGCTGTTGACAGTCTGCCGGGATGCTGAAGGAGAGCTGTGGTTCAGACCTGAACCACACCTGCAGCCTGGAGCCCAGCCCAGCCCAGCCCTGCCAAGCCCAGGACCTTGAAAGCAAAACAAAGGCTGTTAATTGCAAACACTAAGGTTTTGAGTTGTTTGTTACAGCAGCAAACGCTGACTCACACAAGGCAGAGAGGAGTAATGTGTCTCAGAAGGGTCCAGGGCCACTGCTTTCTCAGCAGCAGGAGGGAGGAAACAGAGATCTATGAATGGATGAAAATAGATCTGCTTGCAAGAGGAAAGAAGGGAAGTTGAGGAACTCTCCATACCTGGTGTGCTTTCGCTGTCTCAGTGACACTCCAGGCGAGGTCACCTGCAGTGAAGGGGCAGATAGCACTGTGGGCTTGAGGAGAGGAACAAGTAGAGGAGCGCTACCATGGGGGGTGGGAGCAGAGCCAACCTGGAGGCTTGAAAAGAATACCAAGGGTCACCAAGCAGCCACCAAGCCCAGGCTCCCAAGTTACATGCAGGAATGGAAGGGGAAGTGGCTTTAAAAGTAGAGAGAAGGTCAGGCACGGTGGCTCACACCTGTAATCCCAGCACCTTGGGAGGCTGAGGCGGGCAGATCACTTGAGGCCAGGCGTTCGAGACCAGCCAGGCCAACATGCCAAAACCCCATATTTGCTACAAATACAAAAAATTAGGCAGGCGTCGTGAGGCATGCCTGTAATCTCAGCTACATGGGAGGTTAAGGCAGAGAATTGCTTGAACCTGGGAGGCGGAGGCTGCAGTGAGCAGAGATCACACCCCTGCACTCCAGCCTGGGCGAGAGAGTGAGACTCCATCTCAAAAATAACAATAATAAATAATGAAATAAAATAAAATAAAAGTAGAGAAAAGCAAAATGTGGAAAATTCTAAGCAAAACTTTCAGTCTCCTTATTTGCTGTGTCAGGGACACATCTCTGAGAGTGAGGCCAGTGTCCCAGGCCTCTTGATATTGGGTGCTGTTGATGACAACCGAGAGGGGAACTTGCGATGAATGGCAGCCTACCCTTCCCCCTCGCTTTCTGCAGTCTCTGCTGTGGCTACAAGTCACCTTCATGGAACAGCCAGCTGAAGAGAAGAGGTAGCAGAGCACTGGTTCAGGGCCCCAGGCCTGCAGTTTCTGGGGTTTCTCAGTTTCTGCAGTTTCCGTGTCCTACAACTGCCCAGCTCTCTCTCCAATTTTTGCTGTCAAATTTCAAGACTTATAGCAGCATCTTTTAAGCTGATACCACAGTTTCTACACTACCAAAAGTGCCCAGATATTCTAGAAACTTCAAAATGAACTGGGCGTGGTGGCTTACACCTGTAATCCCAGCTACTTGGGAGATGCAGAAAGATCTCTTGAGACCAGGAGTTTAAGATCAGCCTGGGTAACACAGCAACACCCTGTCTCCAAACAATTTTTTTATTTTTATTTTTTTGAGACTGAGTCTCACTCTGTCACCAGGCTGGAGTGCAGTGGCATGATCTCAGTTCACTGTAACCTCCGCCTCCCAGGTTCAAGCAATTCTCCTGCCTCAGCCTCCCAAGTAGCTGGGACTATAGGCATGAACCACCAAGCCCAGATCATTTTTGTATTTTCAGTAGAGACAAGGTTTCACCATGTTGGCCAGGATGGTCTCGATCTCTTGACCTCGTGATTCGCCTGCCTCGGCCTCCCAAGGTGCTGGGATTACAGGTGTGAGCCACCGCGCCTGGCCAAATTTTTTTTTAAT
Source organism: Colobus angolensis palliatus (assembly GCF_000951035.1). NCBI lineage: Eukaryota > Metazoa > Chordata > Mammalia > Primates > Cercopithecidae > Colobus > Colobus angolensis. Next base: position 2,893,925 of record NW_012123043.1, read on the forward strand.
AAACCAGGCATGGTGGTGCACACCTGTAGTCCCAGCTACTTCAAAGGCTGAGGCAGGAGGATTGCTTGAGCCCAGGAGCTTGAGGCTACAGTGAATTATGATCATGCTACTGCATTCCAGCATGGGTGGCACAGCAAGACCCCACATTTAAAAAGAAAAAAAGAGGCTGGGCATGGTGGCTCAGGCCTGTAATCCCAGCACTTTGGGAAGCAGAAGCGTGCGGATCACATGAGATCAGGAATTCAAGACCAGCCTGGCCAACATGGTGAAACCCCGTCTCTAATAAAAATACATAAATTAGCCAAGCGTGGTGGTGCACACTTATAATCCTAGCTACTCAGGAGGCTGAGGCAGGAGAATCGCTTGAACCCAGGAAGCTGAGGTTGCAGTGAGCTGAGATGGCACCATTGCTTTCTAGCCTGAATGACAGAGCAAAACTTTGTTTCAAAAAAGAGAGAAAGAAGAAAAGAAGGAAAGAAGGAAGGAAGGAAGGAGACTTCAAAATGGCTCAGTGGCAATAATATATGTTTTTTAAAAAGAAAGAAGGCCAGGTGCGGTGGCTCACACCTGTGATCCCAGCACTTTGAGAGGCCAAGGCAGATGGATCACCTGAGGCCAGAAGTTCGAAACCAGCCTGCCCAACATAGTGAAACTCTGTCTCTACTAAAAATACAAAAATTAGGCAGGCGTGGTAG
>NW_012123043.1:2894990-2897711 GCF_000951035.1 Colobus angolensis palliatus
TCTAGTTAGACTCTTTTTTTTTTTTTTTTTTTTTTTTTGCAGGAGTTAGCATAGCTTGATGGCAAAAAATCATAAAGTAGAGATGGTCCCTGCTAGAGGCCAGGTAATATGGCAACTGAGAGCACAGACTCTGGGTTTGAATCAGGATCTACCAAACTGTTTAACTTTGGGCAAATTGCGTGATCACAGTGTGCCTCACTTCTTACATTTGTATAATGGAGATAATAACAGTACCTACCTCATAGAAATTGTGAAGGTTAATAGATTAAATCATGTAAAAGTTCCTGGAAGTACTCAGCACATAGTAATTCCTCAGCACATTGAGTCTCTGCCTCTTAGCAGCTGTGGCCTTGGGGATTTGTTTACCTTCTCTGTGCCTTGCTTTTCTCATCTGTGTAACATGGATGACAGCAGTGCCCACTTCACAGGGTTGTTATGAGATACAAATGAGGTAAGTTGCCTGGCTCGTAATAAGCATCATAAAAGTGATGGCTATTATTTCCCTTCTTTTTCTCCATGCACTTATCAAAAAATATCCATTCACTTTTCCCAGCAATTCTCAGCAATATCAAACCTAACAACTTCTTTAAATAACAAATACTTTTAGTCTCACCATACCATCCTGAGATATAACCTCAGACAAAATAACTTACCTATATATATAATGTCAAAAATATATACAATGCACTCATATCAAAAGGATTTATAATTAAATATATATGTATTTTTATATCCAAATGCTTGAACACAACTAAATTAGAAGACATAATTAAGAAGTCAGATGCTTGCCCCTACTTAAACTAAGTTTGGATTTAACAGAAGATAAGAAGGCAGTCCACACAAGAAGCATAGGATGATGAAGCAGCAGAGGTACAGGTGGATGCTAGAATAACATCTAGTATTTAAAAAACGGTAACAGACAAGGCTTATGTGCATATTCTAAAAGAAAGAAATTACCCTAATTAGAGGAGAAAAAGCATGCCAAGACAAATTACAGACCCTCAAAGTGGAGAAAACGAGTTAGTACTGAGTTATTACCAACAAATAGGGCCTAGTTTACAGGGAGGCATCGAATAATTACCCCTGTTATGACTGGAAGCAAGGTGGGGACAAAGTCTCATAGCAAACATGTCACTTCTCAGGAAATCCCACTGTATGTTAAAACTTACAGTCTGGCTCACGCCTGTGATCCCAACACTTTGGGAGGCCGAGGCAGGTGAATCACCTGAGACCAGCCTGACCAACATGGAGAAACCCCGTCTCTACTAAAAACACAAAAAACTAGCCAGACATAGTGGCGCATGCCTGTAATCCCAGCTACTCGGGAGGCTGGTGTAGGAGAATCTCTTGAACCTGGGAGGCAGAGGTTGCAGTGAGCCAAGATTGCACCGTTGCACTCCAGCCTGGGCAACAAGAGCAGAACTCCATCTAAAAAATAATAATAAACTTACATTCAGCGTCTGGAACTTAAGAATCCTCCAGGGAATAGAGAAGGGAATGAAAAGAGAAAATTAGTAAGAGAGGCTGGAAAAAAGTTATACAGGAGACTTCCGGAAACAGCATCAGGGAAAGACTGAAAAAAAAGGAAAACCAACTCCTCTAATCAGAAATAATTTCACTGCAATATTTTCACCATATAGATTTCTTTTTGACATCCGGCAACCAAAAACACATTTTAGGCACACACCTGTAGTCCCAGTTACTCAGGAGGCTGAGGTGGGAGGATTGCTATAGCCCAGGAGATCAAGGCTGCAGTGAGCCATGACTGTGCATGGCAATAAAATGAAATATTCTAAAACCGAGCTATTCTTAGAATTCAATGAAATCCTTGAAATTAATGTGCCCCCAATAGTTAATCATTTGGTTCTGAAAATCATTTTTTTTTTTTTTAAAGACACAGTCTTGCGCTGTCGCCCAGGCTGGAGTGCAGTGGTGTGATCTTGGCTCACTGCAACCTCTGCCTCCCCTGCTCAAGCGATCCTCCCACCTTAGTCTCCTGAGTAGCCAGGATCACAGGCACATTCCACCACACCCAGCTAATTTTTTTAATTTTTTGTAGAAACGAGGTTTCATCATGTTGCCCAGGCTGGTTTTAAACTCCTGAGCTCAAGCAATCCACCCACCTTGCCTCCCAAAGTGCTGGGATCACAGGTATGAGCCACTGCATCCTGCTTGGTTCTAAGATTCTTTAAAGGAATCTCAGGTACACATTTGCAGTGAGTTTTCCTTGTTTACAATGAAACTATTTTCAACTAAAAATGCAGTTGGACATGTTAGACTACATTGAACAATAATGTTGAGGAAATGTATTTCATTTCACCTTTCCTCTCCATAACATCATCCTATATTGTTGGGTATTGCTATAATAATTTTCTATAATTATTTAGTATTATTATGTATTAAATTACTGCTGGTTTATATTTAATGACACATTTAATTCACTAGGATATTCAAAAGTAAAGCAGGATGCTGGACAACGCTACATTGTATTGATCTGTCCCACAAAGGCCAAGATGTCTATCTTCCTCTGTCCCTGTCCACTAAATGCCAGCAGCTCCTCATCTCTGTGACAACCAAAAAATATGCCCACAAATTTCCAAAAAGCCCTTTTTTGGAACTCTCCCTTATCTAATTCATTCAAGCTTCCATAGGAGATAGTGAGCACCTGTGTTGGACCAGGAAAAAACTCTAGTTAGACTCTTTTTTTTTTTTTTTTTTTTT